>NC_133866.1:10109374-10124626 GCF_044706935.1 Curcuma longa
ATGGGTTTATAAACCTAACATGGGTTATCCTGGATTTGGTTGAATACGAAACTAGTTGTATTAAATTATTAATACAACTAATTGATGGTTTGATTAAATCCTGATAATAACAACCCAACGGTTATATTGGTCTAATCCTAAATAGAATTAAACTAACTTTAAAATTTATTAGGATTTCTTGGTGATATGACTTTGCATTTAGGGATGTATTATTTTCTTGCAGGACCTTGAGCGATTATTGGACTTTCATATTATACGAGGATATATTTCTGGGGGTGCTAAGATTTGACTTGCGATTTATCAGGTGGGTAATCTCTGTATTTGGTCAATATAGATCTACTCTCTTTTCAGTGCATGTTTTCCTTTTCTATTGCTATTGATTAGTCTTTTGATCACATACCTATACCTGTTAGTGGGTAATTTACTGTATTTGGCCAACACAGTTCTTTTCCATTTCCAGTGTATGATTCTTTGACAGTTCTTGTAGTTTGATACATTGATTCTATTCTTGTCTATTATTTGTATACTACTAATGTTACTTATGTTCATATCATGTTTGACCTTATGTCTGTTAATCTTGGATTATTATTTCTGACTGTTGTTCTATCCTTGATATGACATTTGTGATCATTATTGGTATGGTTCTTTCTCATGATACCTGAGATCATTATGACTTATACCTACGCTTATTGATCAGTATGGTAGGTGCTGATTACTATGATTTGAGCATCTCATCATGATGCATGATGAACGATTATAAATCCCTTGTGGGTCTATCGTGATGGTAGACGACTTGTAGTGATATATTGATATAGGTGATGGTGGCTGTATGGTAGTACGCAGCCGAGTCGATGATCTGCCTCGACACCGGGTAGGGGTGGTACTCGGAGAGTACATGGTTGGTGCGTCGGGGATGAGTATTAGAGGACAGATATCGGCCCTAGGATACGTATCTTATCATAGCTACTGGATCACCAGACTACTTGATTGTAGGGCACGGAGCACTAATCCCTCGATTTGGATCACCGGACTACTTTGTTGTAGGGTGCGAAGTACTGATCCATCGATGCTGGATATTCCCAGCTTCAGATGATTGCACGAGTGTTGTAGCGAGTGTGGCAATTGCATCATGCATATGCGCATCATGTGGTTGATATATATGTATTGGACCGCACTGATACTGCATTTTGATTGTCTACTTGTTTGATTCTTGATTGTTGCACTATGTTTGACATGTCAGTCATATGGTGATTACATGAGATCCATGTTAGTTATTATCTGCAGAGATATTGTTGATACCTTGTTCTGGTATGTAGTTATACTCTTGCTCTTTGTTTCATACATTCATTGTCTTTCTGTATTAACCACTGAGTATTTTTACTCATATCTTTGGATCCTGGGATTTTTCTATCTTTCCAAATATCAGGTAGGAGCTTACAGAGGATGCCAGAGATCTACCAGCGATGCCATCTCACGACGAGAACTTTGTGTGTGTGTGTTGGATGTGTTTGTAGCATGTGGTGGTATACTTGTATCGTTGGTTTTCTTTCTACCGTATCGAATTTTCTGATTTCGTATCGGAATTTTGAGACTTAGCATGGTTCCTATTTTTGATTTCATACTTGTACTTGTTACGTTCCGCTTATGAAACTTTGGATTTTTCATTACTTTACGAATGTATTCCTTAATTGTTGTGTAGAATTAGAATTCCATTCTTATGCATTGTGTAGGATGTGTATGTGGCCGTGTGGGTCACTTTTACTTTCATTACTTGTCTAAATCCATATTTTGTAGTATGGATAGGCCGTGTGGGCCTTATTATATGTTTGTATTCAGGGAATTATCAATAATACTAGGGAGGTGCTGTCGAAATTTTTCGAACGGCTATCTCCCGGGTCGTGACATTTGTATTGATTAAGTACAAGAGTACCCACCTAGTATGACACACGTCGTAATAAGAACCCCCAAATACAATAGGATCCACAAATCAAGGTCCTGCAAATTATAAAATACAACATCCTCTAAATATAATATTCTATTAAATTTCACGATAAAGTAAACCCCAACCGAATCTAAAGTTAATCTAACCAAATCCCACTAAACTCATTCCACACCTAATCTAATTAACACAATTCGGCCATATCTAATTCTTACCTAACCAACCTAATTAACACAAGTTAATTGCAACATCTACAACCAAAATAAAATCATAAATCAAACCAATCTCCACCGAAACAACAAACCCTTAACTAATCCAAACTACCATTAAACAACATAATTACATGATCTCAACTGGTGAAATTCAGTGGTGAAGCCTTGAAAGACTGGAGCAGATCAACTCCAATCAATCCCAGCTCCACCGAATCCCGACAACAACAACCCAAACCATTTAAAACTCAACCAGTTTTAAAGCTAATCCTAGCAGATGTTCCTCAACACATATCCGTTGCCAGGTACAATGAGAAACTAACCCAGCAAAAATGACCAACCCATTAATGCTTTTAAACCAACAAGTATAACATAGATCAATAGACCAGAATAACAAAACATGCAGCCTATCTAGACCAAGAAGACCCTCATCAACAAATCCGTTCAACCCAACAGAGACCAATCAAGGAAATTCAGCCTAACCAAATTCAGAAGCTTACCTCAGAGCTATTGATTCGATCGTACCCTAGAAACAAGCTCCCGAATGGCGGCGGCAATCAAAACCAACCGACAGTGGTAGCAGACCAAGAAGACAAGAGGAGGCTAGCTGCTAGGGTTTCAGTGTTCTTTAGCTTCTACTCCGATGGAGACGCTCTTCGACAGAACAGCGGCGGTCATGAGTAAGTCCTAAACGGGCATCGGCTAGAGCGGGTGCCTGCTCTGATCAGGCTGATCTTAGTGTGGTGAGGCAAGCTGTGGCTGGCTCTGGTCTTCTCCACGTTGGTAGTAATGGTAGTGGTGGAGGATCATCGTAGGACGAGGAAGGCGGAAACGGAGGATCGCAATAAGAGGAGGAAGGCGCGGCAGGATGAGGAAGGCGACGGCAGACTGCCCTCTTTAAATCGCATGAGGGTTGCGATTCCCTTGCAGGTGGATGTGGGAGTCGGCGTTGTGGGTCGTGCGAAGGGCAGGCGGAGAAATTGCGATTCAGTTAGGAGCTACAGTAACTTTCTAAATCAGAATTAGGGTTTGGGCTGAACTGGCTTAAAACCTATAATTTACTGTAGCAATCGAATTAGTTACTATAGCAAATCAGGTTTAATATTGGTTCACTTGGTTCACTAACCAAACGATGTCTGATTTGATCCAAATTAGTTTTATTCAATTCGTCACAAGACGAAGCTTCTCATTGCATCCGTTCTTACAAAATCTCTTCCGTCATGAACCAAACCAAGTTGGTTCAAAACTGAATCATTTGGTTTACTAAGCAAACTACCTATGCTTTGAATGAAATTAATTTCATTTATTTTGTCTTCGTAAGATGAATTTCATTCTCCCCTACTAATAAAATTTCTTGTATCTTACATAGTAAATCGAACTTTGTCAACTTTATTACGAGCTATCATTCAAAAGAATTTAAAAGGTTGGAAAGATTGTTTACCACATGTTGATTTGCTTATAATAGATCTGTACATTCTACTACTAATCTTTTATCTTTTGAAGTGGTATATGGGTTCAATCCCCTTAACTCCATTGGATTTGTCACCTTTGCCTATCTATGAGCATGTTAGTTTAGATGGTATAAGAAAAGCTGATTTTGTGAAGTAAATGCATGAGAAAGTGAGGTTGCAAATTGAAAAGAGAACTGAACAATATGCTACACAAGCCAACAAAGGACAAAGAAAGTGATCTTTGAATCAGTTCAAATGAGAAAAGAAATATTTCCTGCAAAACATCTTACTAAGTTGCATCGACGAGGCGATGGACCATTTCAAGTAATTGCTCAAATCAATGATAATGCCTACAAGCTTGACTTACCAGGTGAGTATAATGTGAGTGCTACTTTTGATGTTTTTGATCTTTCTCCATTTGATGTAGGTGATCAAGATTCGGGGATGAATCCTTTTGAGGAGAGGGGGAATGATGGAGTCAAACCGAGTGAACAAGTTGCCCAACAGCTAAAATGGATCATGCTCAACCCACTCTAGATGTTGATCCATTATGCATCAATGGAGGCCCAATTACAAGGGCAAGGCTAAGAAGATGAAGGAAGCACTTATGTGCTAATTGAAGATGTGAAGGACAAAGTTACAATTGAAGAAGGTTTGACCAAGAGTAAGTCATGCGGCTTAGTTAACTTAATTCAAGCCTTGGATGAGTTTAAGTAGCTACTTAGTCTCATGTTTATGTAGGATATGGAGGCTCATTTAGACTCAATTGCTATCTTTATTTGGGTTGTAATGATGTCATAAGTTTGAAATGACTAAGTAGTTTACATAGGCCTTTACTAAATAGGCTTTGTTTTGGCCTTTTAGGGTTTTTGGTCACCCTATAACTATAAATAAAAGGGGTGATGGCCACTCATGTATATTTGGCATATTTTCAATCTAAAGTATGGTAGACAGTAATATCCTAGAAATTTAGGATTAGAATTAATGAATTAAAGGCTGAGTTTTTAATTGGGGCGAATTAAGTGGGTTGAAGCCCCAAAATTAGTTAAGCCATTTAGGTTAATGAGCTTAGAATTAGAATTTGGTTAAATACGTAAATCATTAAAGCCCAAACCCATTATGTTAGTAAATGTAAGATATGCGAAAATTTTAGTGGATCAGTTTTGAACCAAATTGAACTAACTTGGTTTGGTTCATGATGAAAGAGAGTTTTGGCAAAGTTAAATAGATTAGAATTTTTGTCTTGAGAAGATGAAACAAACAAAACTAGTTTAGATCAAATTGAAGGTCGTTTGATTAGTGAACCAAGAGAATCAATTAATTACAGTAAACCCTAAAGTTTTAAACCATTTAGCCTAAATCCTAACCCCGATTTGAAAATTACTGTGCGTTCCTTGTTATAATTGAATCCCGAACTAGCCGCCCGTCTCTTCGCCGAGTGACTGCACGATTCGCGACCTTCTCTTCCGCGCAACCTATGCCCACCCCCTACCCTTTCCGCGTGACCCGCAATACCCGTGTCCGGCGCTAGAAAACTCACGGTCCTCAGGTTTTAAAGGTCGAGTGTTGACCTAGATCAAGCAGCCGCATCCTTTTTTTCACATCCTAATGCCACAGCCTTTCCCCTTGCTTCTCATCTTCTCCACTTCTTCCTCCTCATTGCTGTCACCGCCCCCTTGCTTGCGACCACCCTCTATCCGACGCCGTAGCCGTTCTTCCAGAAGTAGAGGTGCCCGACCGTTGAATCCATCGAATTGAAGAAGGAAAGGAGATGTTTCTCTCCTCCCACATCCTCTTTACTATCGCGCCTGCCCCACTGCCTTCCTTTACAGGAGAGGAAGGAATTGACTCCGCCGCCATTTGTCCTCGCTGCCGCACGCTCCCTTGCTCCGTCAAAGTTCAACCGCCGCATGGGAAAGAAGGGATTGGATCTTGGGGGGTCTCTCTATGATGACCTTGATTTGTTGATCCTGTTATACATTGTTAACTTGTCATTAATTGTTTGTGTGGCCTTAACCTTCTCTTCATCCACTGACTTACTTACAATATGAGAGCATTAGCTCGCAAAATATGATTAACACTGTTTCATGTGCTTTCTCGGATGTGGGTGCTACCAAGATGCTCCTGGAAATTTTGTTCTGTAGGGTCCCCTCTCTCCCAAAATGATATTGTGGGCCTTTGGTTTTGTTCTTGGGCTCTTCCCAAAAGGCCTCATTCCAATGGAGATACTTTCCATCCTTTTAAACCCATGATCTTTCCCATGTGTTTTAGATGTGGGACTATGTTTGCACCTTTGCAACCCAACAATCCCCCCCTCAAACAAAGGACCACAGACCCCCCCTCAAACAGAAAGCCTCCGTTTGATGTCTGAATCTTCGACCCACCAGGACTTCCTGCCCCTCGGTCCACCCTGACCTACTAGGACTTCCTGCCCAGTCGCAACCAGGACTTCATGCCCCTCGGTCTACCCGACCTACTAGGACTTCCTGCCCAGCCGCAACCAGGACTTCATGCCCCTCGGTCTACCCGACCTACTAGGACTTCCTGCCTGGTGTCTGGTCCTCTTGATTCAAACACGGGAGCCCCTACTTCCTTTGTTTTTAAGGTTCAACCCACATGGTTAGATCCGGATCATGGCTCATCCGGCGGTTAGTCCGGTGAAGAGCGGCCTCGCTCTGATACCAATTGTAGGGTCCCCAAGGATGTCTGTATCTCCATAATAGCATGATATTGTCCACTTTGGGCCTAAGCCCTCATGGTTTTGTTCTTGGGCTCTTCCCAAAAGGCCTCATTCCAATGGAGATACTTTCCATCCTTTTAAACCCATGATCTTTCCCATGTGTTTTAGATGTGGGACTATGTTTGCACCTTTGCAACCCAACACTCTATTCCCCTAAGTGGTGGCAATCCATCAAGAACCTCATCAGGAAATACATCATCAAACTCCTGCAAAAGAGATTTAACAACATTAAGCAAAGAAGAGTTAAGATTGTTAGTGTTGAAATAAGCCTCCTTGTACAAAAGTAAAATCATCGGCTGTTGAGAATAAAAAACTCTCTTAACCTCTTTTTCTTTTGCATAAAAGCTCACTTTTTTACTCTATTGTTCTTGAATTTTTTTTCTTTTTTATTCTTTTTTTCACTCCTCTCATCCACACTTTTTATTTTCTCACACTCTTTTTCTTTTCCATTCTTTTCTCATACTCTTTTTCTTTTTCATTCTTTCTTTTCTCACATTCTTTTCTTTTTTCACTCTCATTTTTGATCCTCAATTGATCTTCATATACTTGCTTAGGAGTTAATAGTACAAGAGTTACAAATTTACCATGCATCATAAAAGAATACTTATTTTTGAACCCATCATGCATGGCCTTCCTATCAAATTGCCATGGTCTACCTAAAAGCAAATGACTTGCTTGCATTGGCACTACATCACAAAGAACCTCATCATGATACCTACCAATGGATAATGAAACCAATACTTGCTTACTGACCTTAACTTCCCAGCAATCATTCAACCATTATAGTTTATAAGGTCTAGGATGTTTAGTGGTAGGTAAGCATAATTTCTCAACCAAGAGAGTACTAGCTACATTAGTGCAACTTCCCCCATCAATAATTATACTACATACCTTTTCTTTAACGTGGCAATGCGTATGTTTCATATGTTCTCTCGTTGTTCTTCATCTTCTTCCTTCATTTGCATCTTTAGAGCAGGCCTAGTGACGAGGGCTTCACCTTCAACGGGATACTCTTCTACATCACTTTCCAATACTGGTGGTAAGGTGATGGAGTCAAACCAAGTGAACAAGTTGCCCAACAAGCTAATATGGATCATGCTCAACCCACTCTAGATGTTGTTGATGATCCATTATGCATCAATGGAGGTCCAATTACAAGAGCTAAGGCTAAGAAGATGAAGGAAGCACTTAATGTGCTAATTGAAAATGTGAAAGTCAAAGTTACAATCGAAAGAGATTTGACTAAGAGGAAGTCATACGGCTTAGTCAACTTAATTCAAACCTTGGATGGGCTTAAATAGCCACTTAAGTCTCATGTTTATGTAGTAGGGATATGTAGGCTCAATTTCTAGCTTTATTTGGGTTGTAATGAAGTCATAAGTTTAAAATGGCTAAGTAGTCTACATAGGTCTTTACTAAATGGGCTTTCTTTTGGCCTTTTAGGGGTTTTTGGTCACCCTATAGCAATAAATAAAGGGGGTGACGGACACACATGTATCTTTGATATATTTTCAATCTAAAGCATGCTGAGACTCTCACTTGTTGGTTCTTCATTGAACTAGAACTTATCAAGGCATCCCCTTGTGGCATTCAAAGACTTATCAACCTCCATCCCAAGGTTGTGGCGTCTTCCCTCTTCATCTATACTAAGGTTCTACTTTTTTAAGTATCGGGTCAAGGTTCTATTTATCCTTCTTATCGATTTAGACTTCCCTTCTTTCTTACTTCAAGTCGTTGTGGGCTCTTGAGATTTTTCTCTTTGGGTTCACATCAGCTGGTATTAGAGCTTTGGCTTTTCTAAATCGATTTGGTTATCCTTTTCTTTTGTGCTTAAAACATTATCTATTTTGTTCGTCATTTGATTCTTATTGTTTTCATTTCTTTCAATTCTTGTAAGTCTTATTTGCTTGTTGCTATAAAAAAAAAAGAGAAAAAAATATTTTCGGCCAAAAAAAAAAAGAAAAAAAAGGAAAGAAAGGAAGGCTGAAATTTTAAAAAAAAAGGTAAAAGAAAAGAAGCAACAAAAAATAGATGTAGAGAGCTTGTTATTTCTATACTTGTATTTTTCTTACTACTCTTATCTTTCAATTCCACAATTCTTTCAAGTTTTGCCTACATTGAATTCTGGCACCTACCTAGATTAACTTCTGGCAAATTTCCTTTCAGCTTTTATTTTTAGTATCTTTATTTTTCAATTCTGCATTCTAATAAGTTTTGCTTAGATTCAATTCTGGCAAATTCCTTCGGGCACTTAATTCAAGTTTTCAATTCTGTAATTTGCATTCTTCTTCAATTCCTATCTTTTATCCTAATTTCTTTAGAGTTTTTCAATTAGTCAAAGAACGCTTACAGGGAATTGCCTCAATTCTGAGTTCTTTAAAGAGCTAAAATTAGTGAGTTGAGTGATTGAGTGACAACAACTTACCTTAATGGCAACAAGTGGAGATGAAGCAAGACCTAGAGAAACCCTTGAACAACATGCCTTGAGACAACACTTGGAATGTATGGAAATCAGATTTAGTCAAATCCTCAATAGACTGGAGGCAAGATGCTATAATTATTGGACTACAAAATAATCAAATTGGTAGAGCTCCTACACGAAGTGCAAGGCAACATAACTGTGATTACAATGATGATGATGATGATATTTCTGAGGACATTAATGATAGAGCTTCTAGTGGCAAATCTGGTCATGCTAGAATTGATGGTAGAAGAGGAAGGACAACTGAATATGTTGATAGAAACTTACGCAATATCAAGATGAAGATTCCTTCATTTCAAAGCAAAAGTGATCCAGATGTATATTTAGAGTGGAAAAAGAAATTAGAATTAGTGTTTGATTGTCACAACTACTCTGAAGAAAAGAAGGCAAAACTTGCTGCTATTGAGTTTATTGATTATGCAATTATTTGGTGGGATCAAATTATTCTAAGCAGGAGAAGAAACAAAGAGAGACCTATTGACACATGGAAGGAGATTGATGTGAACCCAAAGAGAAAAATCTCAAGAACCCACAACGAATTAAAGGAATAAAGAAGGAAAGTCTAAATCGATAAGAAGGATGAATAGAACCTCGACCCGATACTTAGAAAAGTCGAACCTTGGTATAGATAAAGAGGGAAGACGTCACAACCTTGGGATGGAGGTTGATAAGTCTTGAACGCCACAAGGGGATGCTTTGATAAGTTATAGTTCAATGAAGAACCAACAAGTGAGAGCATCACCTTCCTTTAGATTGAAAATATGACAAAAGATACATGTGTGGCAGTCACCCACTTTGTTTATAGCTATAGGGTGACCTAAAAATCCTAAAAGGCCAAAAGGAAGTCCATTTAGTAAAGGCCTATGTAGACTACTTAGCCATTTTAAGCTTATGGCATCATTACAACCCAGATAAAGTTATAAATTGAGCCTAAATTGAGCCTACATATCTCTACTTCATAAACATGGGACTAAGTGACTACTTAAGCCCATCCAAGGCTTGAATTAAGTTGACTAAGTCGCATGACTTGCTCTTGGTCAAATCTTCTTCAATTGTAACTTTGGCCTTCACATCTTCAATTAGCACAATAAGTGTTTCCTTCATCTTCTTAGCCTTAGCTGTTGTAATTGAGCCTCCATTGATGCATAATGGATCATCAATAACATCAAGAGTAGCTTGTTGGGCAACTTGTTCACTTGGGTTGACTCCATCACTAGCCAACCCATGAAAGCTATGTACCTCAGTTATGGTTTTTGGTGCTGGCCATTCACGAATAGCCTTATACTTCTTTTCATCCACTGCTATTCCCTTAGCACTAACAATATAACCAAGAAACTCAATCGTAATCTTGTTGATAGCCATGCAATCAATGCATATTCTCCAAGTTTCATCCTTCTTTGGCACAAACAAAACAGGAACAACACAGGGGCTTAAGCTTTCTCGGATGTACCCTTTCCTCATCAACTCTTCAACTTGCTTTTGCAGCTCCTTTATCTCCGCTGGATTACTCCTATAGGCCGGTCGATTAGGAATTGTTGCTCCTGGGATGAAATCAATTTGGTGCTCTATTCCCCTAAGTGGTGGCAATCCATCAGGAACCTCATCAGGAAATACATCATCAAACTCCTGCAAAAGAGATTTAACAATACTAGGCAAAGAAGAGTTAAGATTGTTATCTTTTCCCACTTTAAATATACATCTGAATCACTTTTGCCTTGAAATGAAGGAATCTTCATCTTGATATTACCCAAGTTTCTATCAACATATTCATTTGCCCTTCCTCTTCTTCCACCAATTCTAACATGACTAGATCTGCCACTAGAAGCTCTATTATCAATGTCCTTAGAAATGTCATTATCATCATTGTCATCACGGTTATGCTGCCTTGCACTTCGTGTAGGAACTCTACTAATTTGAGTATTTTGTAGTCCAGTAATTAGAGCATCTTGCCTCTCTAGTCTGTCAAGAATTTGATTGAATCTGATTTCCATACGTTTCAAGTGTTGTCTCAAAGCACGTTGTTCAAGGGTTTTTCTAGCTCTTGCTTCATCTTCACTTGTCACCATTAAAGTAAGCTGTTGTAACTCAATCACTCAACTCACTAATGTTAGATCTTTAAAGAACTTAGAATTGAGGCAATTTCCTGTAAGCATTCTTTGACTAATTGAAAAACTCTAAGGAAATTAGGATAAAAGATAGGAATTGAAGAAGAATGCAAATAGCAGAATTGAAAACTTGAATTAAGTGTGGAAAGGAAATTTGCCAGAATTGAATCTAGACAAAACTTATTAGAATGCAGAATTGAAAGATAAAGATACTGGAAATAAAAGCTGAGAGAAAATTTGTCAGAACTTAATCTAGGCAAGTACCAGAATTAAATCTAGGCAAAACTTAAAAGAAATGCAGAATTGAAAGATACTTGAAATAAATGCTGAAAAAAAGTTGCCAAAACTTAATCTAGGCAAGTGCCAGAATTAAATCTAGGCAAAACTTGAAAAAAATACGGAATTGAAAGATAAAGATAGTTGAAAGGAAATTTGCCAGAACTTAATCTAGGCAAGTGCCAAAATTAAACCTCAGCAAAACTTGAAATAAATACAGAATTGAAAGACAAAGATGGTAAAAAAATACAAGTATAGAAATAACAAGCTCTTACACCCACCTTTTGTTGCTGCTTTTCTTTTACCTTTTTTTCCTCTTTTTTCCCCAAAATTTCAGCCTTCCTTTCTTTCCTTTTTTTGATCCATTTTTGGTCAAAAATATTTTTTCTCTCTTTTTTTTGCTGAAATAAATTTTTTTTCTCTTTTTGGCCGAAAATAAATTTTTTTCTTCCTTGTTTTTTTTATAGCAACAAACAAATAAGACTTACAAAGATTGAAAGAAATGCAAACAATAAGTATCAAATGATGAACAAGATAGATAAAGTTTCAAGCACAAAAGAAAAGGATAACCAAATCGATTTAGAAAAACCTAAGCTCTGATACCAACTGATGTGAACCCAAAGAGAAAAATCTCAAGAACCCACAATGAATTGAAGAAAGAAAGAAGGAAAGTCTAAATCGATAAGAAAGATGAATAGAACCTTGACCCGATACTTAAGAAAGTCGAACCTTGGTATAGAGGAAGATGGAAGACGCCACAACCTTGGGATGGAGGTTGATAAGTCTTTGAACGCCACAAGGGGATGCCTTGATAAGTTCTAGTTCAATGAAGAACCAACAAGTGAGAGCCTCACCATGCTTTAGATTGAAAATATGCCAAAAAATACATGTGTGGCCGTCACCCACTTTATTTATAGCTATAGGGTGACCTAAAAACCCTAAAAGGCCAAAAGGAAGCCCATTTAGTAAAGGCCTATGTAGACTACTTAGCCATTTTAAGCTTATGGCATCATTACAACCCAAATAAAGCTAGAAATTTGAGCCTACATATCTCTACTACATAAACATGAGACTAAGTGACTACTTAAGCCCATCCAAGGCTTGAATTAAGTTGACTAAGCCACATGACTTGCTCTTGGTCAAACCTTCTTCAATTGTAACTTTGGCCTTCACATCTTCAATTAGCACATTAAGTGCTTCCTTCATCTTCTTAGCCTTAGCTCTTGTAATTGGGCCTCCATTGATGCATAATGGATCATCAACAACATCAAGAGTAGCTTGTTGGGCAACTTGTTCACTTGGGTTGACTCCATCACAGTTACCTCGAGAAAGTGGATACCAAGTAAATCAAGGGGTTAGCATTGCTCTTATTGGTTTTAATCTTATTTTGTTTTTGTCTTGTGCTTCCGCTAACATCTTATAGGCAAGATCAAAAAGTTGCTATTCACCTCCTCTAGCAAACGCAACGGTCCTAACAAGTGGTATCAGAGCAAGGTTGGCTTCGGAAGAACTCACCCTCAACCGGAGCATCTAGATGTCGTTTCAAGAGGGATATAGCACCGCACGACCTCCATACTTTGATGGCAATGATTTTGTCTATTGGAAAAGTAGGATGAAATATTATCTGATGAATGATATTGAGAATTGCTTTAGTGTTGTAGATGGATTCGAAAAACCAAAGGATGCACTTGGAGTACCTCTTCCTACCAAGGATTGGTCAAAGGAAATTTGCAAGAAGGTTTAAGCAAATGTCAAAGCCACAACCACCTTGCAATGTGGACTCTCCAAAGAGCAATTGAGTAAGGTTGGACCTTTCAACTCGGCCAAAGAGCTTTGGGAGAAGCTCATTGAATTGAATGAAAGGTCAAGTGAATCTCGAAGAGCCAAGAGGGATCTTGGAGAACTTCAAACCTTCAACATGAAGCCAAATGAGACCATAAGCCAGATCCATAAAGGTTCAAAGAAATAGTGAATGAACTTCATGTGATAGGTGAGAAGATAGACAATCGAGATTTAGTGATGTATGTACTTCAAGCTTTTCCTAGAATCACTTTATGAGCATCAATAGTTGATGTGTATAAAGTCTCTAGGGATCTTTCAATTGTAAAACTTGATGAGTTGTTTTGTGAATTTGAGCTACATGAATAAGCTAATATTTCTTCCAAAGAGAAAGGTATAAATTAACTTTGTTTGTAGAAAAGAAGGAGAAGAAGAAGAAGGAAAAGAAGGATGAGTCTTCATTTGAGTCTGATCAAGAATCCTCGGATAGCGATGAGGAAATGTCGACAAAGGAGGTTGCTCATTATGTCAAGAAAATGATGGGAAAATCAAGAAGATTCACAAGGAAGGATGTAAAGAAGATGTTTACATCATCAAGAGGTAAAAATAATCAAAGTTCAAATTTTAATCCTAACATTACGTGCTATGAGTGCAACAAGAAGGGGCACATCAAGACAAACTATCTGGAGTGGAAGAAGAAAGAGGAGAAGGAAAGGAAAAAGAAGGAAGTCATGGTGGCCCAAGCCACATGGGATACGTCAAGTAGCGAGTCCTCGGATGATGAAGAAGAGCTATGCCACATCACTAGACTCAAATGCAAGAAGCATAGTTCATCTAGCATATCATCTAATCTAGGAATAGGATGACGATACTATATCGTAATCTTGTTGATAGCCTTGCAATCAACGCACATTCTCCAAGTTTCATCCTTCTTAGGCACAAGTAAAACAGGAACAGCACAAAGGCTCAAACTTTCTCGGACGTACCCTTTCCTTATCAACTCTTCAACTTGCTTTTGAAGCTCCTTTATCTCCGTCGGATTACTCCTATAGGCCGGTCTATTAGGAATTGTTGCACTTGGGATGAAATCAATTTGGTGCTCTATTCCCCTAAGTGGTGGTAATCCATCAAGAACCTCATCGAGAAATACATCATCAAACTCCTACAAAAGAGATTTAACAACACTAGGCAAAGAAAAGTTAAGATTGTTAGTGTTGAAATAAGCATCCTTGTACAAAAGTAAAATCATCGATTGTTAAGAATAAAAAACTATCTTAACCTCTCTTTCTTTTGCATAAAAGCTCACTTTTTTACTCTCTTGCTCTTGAAATTTTTTTTCTTTTTCATTCTTTTTTTCACTCCTCTCATCCACACTTTTTATTTTCTCACACTCTTTTTCTTTTCCATTCATTATTTTAACACACTCTTTTTCTTCACTCTTTTTCTTTTCCATTTTTTCTTTTCTCACACTCTTTTCTTTTTCCACTCTCATTTTTGATCCTCAATTGATCTTCATATAATTGCTTAGGAGTTAATGGTGGGGCTCAATCCACTCATGATTCTACTTTATAGTTGTGGTAGTACAATAATGCACATTATTTTATTATCCTCCGTAAAGTTTTGATAAGGAGGAATCTTACTTAAAGGGTCTGGTGGTGAGTTGATGTGGTCCACCACTTCCGCAATTGTCTCTTTCGAGTGCCAAGGGTCACTTTGCCCCTTCACAGTCTGAAGGAGGCAGTCCTGGTAACTACATCTCGGGTGAGGCTGGAAGCTATTTCCAATTGGTCATTAATCTGCTTGATTGCGGGGTACCAATTGTCCCAAAAGTTGTGTCCCGAGCGCTTTCATCGACATTCTTGTAATTTGAGGAAATGCTGTGTTCTGTACTGCTCCATGACTTTGATGACTTGATCAGCTGCCTGCTGCTGCAGTTCATGGAGTTGCTGTTGTATGTCTTCAAATTCGTTGAGGGGCATTCCCCGTTGAACTCGCAGATGCTAGTAATGCAAGAGCTGCATGTATCGGTTATCCATCCTGTCAGTGTTAGCAGGCTTTGGATCATTTGCCCATGGGCCTCCGAGCTGGGTTTCTCTTGTAGTTCTTGTAGGGCTGGGGCCACAAGCTTCAGGTTGTTGAGCATTGCCTTTTCGCAGGATTTCGGCCTAGGGACAAGATAGGTTATTAAGCGAGATAAAGCATTAGCTACCTGATTATCTTTTCCGTCAATGTGCTCAAAATGGACAGGAATTCCTATGCCAGTGATGAAAT
>NC_133866.1:10124726-10146128 GCF_044706935.1 Curcuma longa
CCACAACCATTGTAGTTTCATATTGGCTGCCACATTAAAGACAAGGTATGTAGTACAATTATAGATGGGGAAGTTACACTAATGTAGCTAGTACCTTGGTTAAGAAATTATGGTTACCTACCACTAAACATCCTAAACCTTATAAACTAGAACGGTTAAATGTGTGGGGAAGTTAAGGTCAATAAGCAATTTGTTGGTTTCATTTCCCAATGGTAGGTATCATGATGGTGATGGAGTTAAAGATGGAGATCAATCTCATGGAAGAAAAGAAGTTCTAGATGTTGTTGATGATCCATTATGCATCAATGGAGGCTTAATTACAAGGGCTAAGGCTGAAAAGATGAAGGAAGCACTTAATGTGCTAATTGAAGATGTTAAGGCCAAAACTACAATTGAAGCAGATTTAACCAAGAGTAAGTCATGCAACTTAGTCAACCTTCAAGCATTAGATGAGCTTAGTTAGTCTCTTAAGTTCAATTATATTTTGTAGGCTCAATTCCTACCTTATTTGACTTAAGTCCAAACTAATTATGTAGTCTACATAGGCCTCTTCTAAATGAGTTTTCTTTTTACCTTTTAAGATTTCTAGGTCATCCTATAGCTACAAATAAAGGGGATGGCAGCTACACATGTATCTTTTGACTTGTTTCAATCTAAAGCTTGGTGAGATTCTCACTTGTTGGTTCTTCATTGAACTAGAACTTATCAAGACATTCCATTATGGCGTTCAAGGACTTATCAACCTCAATCCTAAGGTTGTGACATCTTCTATCTTCTATACCAAGGTTCATACTTCTTAAGTATTGGGTTGAAGTTTTTTTCATTTATCTTATCGATTTAGACTTCCTTCTTTCTTTCTCCAACTTGTTGTGGGTTTATGAGACATCTTTCTCTTTGGGCTTACATTAGTTGGTATTAGAGCATAAGTTCTTTCTAAATCAATTTATTTATCCTTTCTTTTTATGTTTGAATCTTTGATATAATTTTTATCTATTGTGTTCATCTTTTGATTACAATCATTCCTATCTTAGCAAGTGTTATTTGCCTTTTTTGGTACAAAAAAGAACAAAAATTTTGTAATTTTTTGCCTAGAAAAAAAGAAAGAAAAGAAATAGATAAGAAAAAAATAAAGAGAAGGGGAGGCCGAAATTTAGAAAAAAAAAAACAAAAAAGGGGGAAATGCAAAGGAAGAGCAACAATAGAGGAAGTAAAAATAGACTTTTTTCTATATTTGGATTTCCTTCTAATACTCTTTATCTTTCAATTTTGCATTTCCTTTTAAGTGTTTTTTGCCTAGATTAAATTCTAACATTTGCCTAGATTTTGCTCTGACAAATTTTCATTCAGTTTCTATTTCAAGTATCTTTATCTTTTAATTCAACTTTCTAATAAATTTTGCTTAGATTCAATTCTAGCAAATTTCCTTTCACCACTTGATTCAAAATATCAATTCTGGAAGTTGCATTCTTCTTCATTTCCTCTTTTTTATCCTAAATCCTAATATCCTTGGAAATTTCCAATTAGTCAACAAATGCTTATTGGGAATGTCTCAATTCTAAGTTCTTTAAAGTGCTATTGAGTGACAACAGATTACTTTAATGGTGACAAGTGGAGAGGAGACAAAACCTAGAGAATCACTTGATCAACATGCCTTAAGACACACTTGAGCCCATGGAAATCAGGTTTAGATATATCTTACACGAATTAGAGAGACAAGATGCTGTAATTACTGGATTGCAAAAGGAATCGAGTTGGTGGAGTTCTTACACAAAGGGCTAGGCAACATAATCGTAACAACAATGATGATGAAGATGATATTTTTTGAGGACATTAATAATAGAGCTTCTAGTGGCAGATATGTTCATGCTAGAATTGGTGGTCGAAGAGGTAGGATAGATTAACTTTTGAAACATTAAATTGAATATTCCTTAATTTTCGAGCAAAAGTGATCTAGAGGCATATTTGGAATGGGAAAAGAAAATGGAACTAATATTTGACAACTACTCTGAAGAGAAGAAGGTAAAATTTGCTGTTGTTGAGTTTATTGATTATGCTATTATTTTGATGTGAACCCATAAGCAGGCAAAAATTTAAGAACCCACAACGAATTTAAGAAAGAAATATTATGAGAATGAGGTCTAAATCGATAAGAAAATAAAGGGGATGACGGCAACACATGTATCTTTTGGCATATTTTCAATCTAAAGCATGGTGAGACTTTGATACCAACTGATGTAAACCCAAAGAGAAATATGCCAAAAGATACATGTGTGGCCGTCATCCCCTTTATTTATAGCTATAGGGTGACCAAAAAACCCTAAAAGGCCTAAAGAAAGCTCATTTAGTAAAGGCCTATGTAGACTACTTAGCCATTTTAAGCTTATGGCATCATTATAACCCAAATAAAGCTAGAAATTGAGCCTACATATCTCCACTACATAAACATGAGACTTAAGTAGCTATTTAAGCCTATCCAAGGCTTGAATTAAGTTGACTAAGTCATATGACTTCCTCTTGGTCAAGTCTTCTTCGACTGTAATTTTGGCTTTCACATATTCAATTAGCACATTAAGTGCTTCTTTCATCTTCTTAGCTTTAACTCTTGTAATTGGACCTCCATTGATGCATAATGGATCATCAACATCTAAAGTGGGTTGAGTATGATCCGTATTAGCTTGTTGGCCAACTTGTTTACTTGGTTTGACTCCATCAATTCCATTACATTACTATTGAGATTTGTACCAACGACTATAAGATCCAACCCAAGCGTTTAAGAGTTTGGAGAAATATCACAAAGAGATGGAGATTCATATGATTCGGGCAAATGTGGAGGAGGATCAAGAAGCAACCTTGGCATGATTTTTGCAAGGTTTGAATCCTCGAGGCATAGCTGGGTTGGTTGGTTACGACGAAGCAGATTTACAGAAATGGGCAAGCATTTGAATCTCGGCGAAGCTGAGATAATGCCCTCCTCCGTCATGATCAACTATAGCTTCTCAATTTACCTCCTCACAGATGGTCGTGGGGCCGTTGGGGTGGCGAATTCCACCTTTTGCAGAAATTGCGAGGCTTGAATCCAAAAATTCCAAATGTATAGAGTTGCAACATTATGTAGAGATTGAAGAGATGGTACATATGTCTATGAAAGTTGAAAGGCTACTCAAAAGAAATGGTTCAACCAAACATGGGCAGAGTTCTAGTTCATCAACTTGGAAATCTAGCTAGGGTAAAAGAGATGAAAAAGTTGCTTATAAGAGTAAGACTAAGTTTTATAAGAATAAGGATGCAAGTTCTACTTTGGTCAAAGGAAAAGAACTCATCCAATCTTTGAGAAATAGAGAAATTAAATGCATTAAGTGCTTGGGAAGGGCATTTGCATCACAATGTCCAAATAAAAGAGTTATAATTTTGAGAGAAAATGGTGATATTGAAACTGAGTGAGTTGGATGATGATAGTGCATTGCCACCATTGATGGAAAGTGATGGAGAGGAATATCTAGTTGTTACTTGTCATTCATTAGGCATGCTATAAATGTGCAACCGAACGAAGAAGATGAAGAACAATGAGACAATATCTTTCATACCTACTGTCACATCAAAGACAAGGTATGCAGTATAATTATAGATGGGGGAAGTTGCACAAATGTAGCTAGCACTGTCTTAGTTGATAAATTAATTTTACCTACCACTAAGCATCTTAGACCCTATAAACTACAATGGTTGAATGAGTGTGGAGAAGTTAAGGTGAATAAGCAAGTGTTGGTGTCATTTTCCATATGTAGGTATCTGATGAGATGCTTTGTGATTTAGTGCGATACATGGGGTTATTTGCTTTTAGGTAAATCATGACAATTTGATAACAGGTTCAACAAAAAGTATTCTTTTATGATGCATTATAAACTTATAACTCTTGTATCGTTAACTCCTAGGCAAGTATATGAAGTTCAATTGAGGATAAAAAATAAGAGTGAAAAAAATAATGTGAGATGAAAAAGATTGGGAAAGAAAAAGAGAATGACAAAATAAGAAAAGAAAAGGAGTGTGTGAGAAAAGAAAAAGTGAGGATGAGAAAAGTGGAACCAAGATTTAAAAAAAAATTCAAGAGCAAGAGATGAAAAAAGGCTCTTTTATACAAAAGAAAGAGTGCTTAAGAGAGTTTTTTATTCTCAACAACCGATGATTATACTTTTGCACAAGGAGGCTTATTTCAACACTAAAAATTTTAACCCTACTAACAATTTGTTTTACAAGAAGCTGATAATGATGTTCCTGATTGATGGAGTCAAACCAAGTAAACAAGTTGCCCAACAAACTAATATGGATCATGCTCAATCCACTCTAGATGTTGTTGATCATCCATTATGCATCAATGGAGGCCCAATTACAAGGGTTAAGGCTAAGAAGATGAAGGAAGTACTTAATGTGCTAATTGAAGATGTGAAGGCCAAAATTACAATTGAAAAAGGTTTGACCAAGAGCAAGTCATGCGACTTAGTTAACTTAATTCAAGCTTTGGATGACCTTAAGTAGCCACTTAGTCTCATGTTTATATAGTAGAGATATGTAGGCTCAATTTTTAGTTTTTTTTTGGGTTGTAATGATGCCATAAGCTTAAAATGGCTATGTAGACATGATGTGGACCAAGGAGGGGATACAAGCTTACAAGACAAAACCAAGGAGGAAGAGGCATTGAAGGGAATTGGAGGACCATAACAAGATCCAAGACTAAGAGAATGAAGCAAGCTTTGGAAGGCTTAATAATAGAGCTCAAGGAAAAGGAGGATCAATGCATAATGGAGGCAACAACTAAATGGATCACATTCCTTCAACTTGAAAATGAAATTGGGCCAACATAAAGACAAAACTTGAAGGCTCAAATCTACATAATCCAAGATGCATTCAAGGGCTACAAGTATCCAATTTTAGTTGGTATTTTGGGAAAATTTTCTGAAATAATTTTTGATGTCTTTTGGTGGGTTTTTAATACTTTTTGAGAGTTCCTAAGCTAGTATTATGGGAAATAAATGTCATGCATGCATGCATGCATGATAATGGTGTATAATTAGTGCCTAGTGGGTCTTAGTGGATATTAAAAGCTTAGTGGGAAGTTAATGTTTCAACCTCCACTAAGTCTATATATAGGAGAACTCTTGTATGGCTAAGGTATGTTGAGTTTGAATGAAATCATAGTTTTCTCTATTGTGAGAGCTACCTTTGGTTCATAGGCAAAGAATTCATCTTGATCTTATCAAGGCAACTTGTGACGATCAAAACCCCCATGATTTATCACTCACCTTCTCATCTTGAGTGTAGCGTCAATATCCTTCCCTACATCTGAATATCAAGGCGATCCGTTTCAAGGTATGTATCAAGACACATAGGCCTTTACTAAATGAGCTTTCTTTTGGTCTTTTAGGATTTTTAGGTCATCTTATCGCTATAAATAAAGGGGGTGACAGCCACATATATATCTTTGGTATATTTTCAATCTAAAGCATGGTGAGACTCTCACTTATTGGTTCTACATTGAACTAGAACTAATCAAGGCATTCCCTTGTGGCGTTCAAAGACTTATCAACCTCCATCCCAAGGTTATGGCATCTTCCCTCTTCTGCTATATCAAGGTTCGGCTTTCTTAAGTATTGGGTCAAAGTTCTAATCATTTTTCTTGTCGATTTAGACTTTCGTTCGTTCTTTCTTCAACTCCTTGTGGGTTCGTAAGATTTTTTCTGTCATGGGTTCACATTAGTTGCTTAGATTAAGTTCTGGCAAATTTTCTTTCAGCACTTATTTCAAATATTCTTCAATTCCTTATTTCTTTCAAGTTTTGTCTAGATTTAATTTCGGCACCTGTCTAGATTAAGTTCTGGCAAATTTTCTTTCAGTTTTTATTTCAAGTATCTTTATCTTTCAATTCCATATTTCTTTCAAGTTTTGCCTAGATTTAACTATGTCACTTGCCTAAATTAAGTTCTGACAAATTTTCTTTCAGCAGTTATTTCAAGTATCCTTTAATTCAACATTCTCACAAGTTTTGCCTAGATTTAATTCTAGCACCTGCCTAGATTAAATTTTGATAATTTTTCTTTCAGCTTTTATTTTCAATATCTTTTATCTTTCAATTCCGCATTCTAATAAGTTTTGCCTAGATTCGATTCTGAAAAATTTTCTTTCAGCACTTAATTCAAGTTTTCAATTCTACAATTTGTATTCTTTCTCAATTCCTATCTTTTATCCTAATTTTCTTGAAGTTTTTCAATTAGTCAAAGAATGCTTACAGGGAATTGCCTCAATTCTAAGTTCTTTAAAGTGCTAACATTAGTGAGTTGAGTGATTTAGTGACAACAACTTACTTTAATGGCGACAAGTGGAGATGAAGCAAGACCTAGAGAAACCCTTGAACAATGTGCCTTGAGATAACATTTAAAATGCATGAAAATCAGATTCAGTCAAATCCGTGATAGATTAGAGAGGCAAGATGCTATAATTACTAGATTACAAAATAGTTAAATTGGTAGAGTTCCTACACGAAGTGTGAGGCAATATAATTGTGATGATGATGTTGGTATTTCTGAGGACATTGATGATAGAGCTTCTAGTGGCAGATCTGGTCATGTTAGAATTAGTGGTAGAAGAGGAAGGACAAATGATTATGTTGATAGAAACATGGGCAATATCAAGATGAAGATTCCTTCATTTCAAGGCAAAAATGACCCAGATGTATATTTTGAGTCAAAAAAGAAAGTGGAATTAGTGTTTGATTGTCACAACTACTCTGAAGAAAAGAAGGTAAAACTTGCTGCTGTTAAGTTTATTGATTATGCTATTATTTGGTGGGATCAAATTATTCGAAGCATGAGAAGAAACAAAGAGAGACTCATTGACACATGAGAGGAGATGAAATCTATAATGAGAAATAGGTTCATTCCCTCACATTACTATCGAAATTTGTACCAACAATTACAAAGTCTAACACAAGAGTCCAAGACTGTGGAAGAATATAACAAAGTGATGGAGATTGCCATGATTCGAGCCAATGTGGAGGAGGACCGAGAAGCAACCATGACACGATTTTTACAAGGTTTAAATCCAGAAATTACAAATGTGGAGTTGCAACATTATATGGAGCTTGAAGATATGGTGCATATGTCCTTGAAAGTTGAAAGGCAACTCAAAAGGAAAGATTCAATCAAGCATGGGCAAAGTCATAATTCATCCACTTGGAAATCTAGCTGGAATAAAAAAGATAATAAAGTTGTAGCAAAGGGTAAGACCGAGCTTTTGAAGAATAAAGATGCTAGTTATCCATTGGTCAAAGGTAAAGAACCTATCCAATCTCCAAGAAACAGAGATATTAAATGCTTTAAGTGTTTGGGAAAAGGACATATTGCATCACAATGTCCAAACATAAGAATTATGATTTTGAAAGAAAATGGTGATATTGAAATTGAGAGTGAGTCCAAACATGATAGTGTCTTGCCACCATTATTGGAAAGTGATATAGAAGAGTATTCTGTTGAAGGTGAAGCCCTCGTCACTAGGCGTGCTCTAATGTGCAAATGAAGGAAGAATATGAAGAACAACAAGAGAACATATTTCATACTGTTGCCACATTAAGCAAGTATTGGTTTCATTATCCATTGATAGCTATCATGATGTGGTTCTTTGTGATGTAGTACCACTGCATGCAAGTCATTTGCTTTTAGGTAGACCATGGTAATTTGATAGGAAGGTCATGCACAAAAATAAGTATTCTTTTATGATGCATGATAAACTTATAACTCTTGTACCATTAACTCCTAAGCAAGTATATGAAGATCAATTGAGGATCATAAATGAGATTGAAAAAAGAAAAGAGTGTGAGAAAAGAAAGAATGAAAAAGAAAAAGTGTGTGAAGAAAAAGAGTGTGAGAAAAGAAAGAATTGGAAAGAAAAAGAGTGTGAGAAATTAAAAAGTGTGGATGAGAGGAGTGAAAAAAAATAATGAAAAAGAAAAAAAAATGTCAAGAGCAAGAAAGTGAGCTTTTATGCAAAAAAGGAGGTTAACAGAGTTTTTTATTCTCAACACCCGATGATTTTACTTTTGTACAAGGAGGCTTATTTCAACACTAACAATCTTAGCTCTTCTTTGCATAGTATTGTTAAATCTCTTTTGTAGGAGTTTGATGATGTATTTCCTAATGAGGTTCCTAATGGATTGCCACCACTTAGGGGAATAGAGCACCAAATTAAATTCATCCCAGGAGCAATAATTCATAGACCAACCTATAGGAGAAATCCTGCAGAGAAAAAGAAGCTTCAAAAGCAAGTTAAAGAGTTGATGAAGAAAGGGTACGTCCGAGAAAGCTTGAGCCTTTGTGCTATTCCTGTTTTGCTTGTGCCTAAGAAGGATCAAAATTGAAGAATGTGCGTTGATTGCAGGGCTATCAACAAGATTATAGTAAAGTATCGTCATCCTATTCCTAGATTAGATGATATGTTAGATGAAGTATATGGTTCTTACATTTTCTCTAAAATTTATTTGAAGTCTGGCTATCATCAAATTCGAATACGTGAGGGAAATGAATGGAAAACTGCTTTTAAGAATAAGTATGGTTTATATGAATGGTTAGGCATGCCATTTGGGCTAACTAATGCTCCTAGTACTTTCATGAGATTAATTAACCATATTTTGTGTGTTTTTATTGGAAACTTTTTTGTAGTATATTTTGATGGCATCTTGATTTATAGAAAAAATTTAGATGAGCATTTAAATCATTTACAAAAAATTCTACTTATTTTGTGAAATAAAAAGTTGTATGCTAACCTTCAAAAATATTCTTTTTGCACAAGTCAGATTGAGTTTCTTGGTTGTATTGTTAGTGTTAAGGGAATAGCAGTGGATGAAGAGAAGGTTATGTTGGTGCAATCGTGCCCCAAGTGATTGGATTTTAATGTTTGACTAAAATGGGTTTAAGTTAGGCAATGTGTTGTTATCTAACATGTGTGGTTTGAGTCCACAGGAAAGCCCAGGAGTGGAGACCTGACAATTGGTGAAGTCCCGGAGGTGCGGCCTCTTGGCAAAAATGAAGTCCCGGAGGCGCGGCCTCTTGGCAAGGATGAAGTACCGGAGGCGCGACCTCTTGGCAAGGATGTCTTAGCACGATGAAGTCGAGGGAAATGTCTCAAGCTAGTGCAAGGAAGAGCACGAGGCTTGTGGAAGACATTTGAAGGCTTGCATCAAGGCTAAGGAGTGAAGAGAAGCTGAAAAAGGAAGTTTTCAGCTGTGGCAGTCGACTGGCCCTGCCAGCAGTCGACTGGGGATGATCTGGAGCACACACAGACGAGCATAGAAAAATCAATCGAGTTGACAGTCGACTGGTGCAGTCGATTGGCCATGGAGCAGTCGACTGATATACTGCCGTTGGAGCGACAACTGGCGAATTAAATGCATATTTAATTCCCGTTGAAGCTCATCAGTCGACTGGCCTTAGGAGCAGTCGACTAGGGTACTAAAATTTATAAAAAGAGCAGTCAACGTCGCAGAAAAAAAATTCATTCTTTCATCTTTTTTATTGTTCTCTGTCATCTGTAAAAGCTCTTTTCTTCCTCTCATACTTCATTAAAGATCTTGTACGAGGAAGACATCGTATTGTGAGGGTTTCTCCGCCTTCGAAGGGTGATTTGAAAAGGAGAGTTTTTCTGATAGTGGAATCGTCGGGCTGTGTGTGTGTGGATCCTTGGATTAGTCACCTCGTTGAGGTGGATACCAAGTAAATCGAACGGGTTAGCGATTGATCTCTTTTCTTTGTTGTTTTCTTTGCTTCCGCTAATATCTATGCAGAGAAAGTCGAAAATCGCTATTCACCCCCTCTAGCGAACGCACCGATCCTAACAGGTTAAGGTTATTCGTGAATGACCAACACTAAAAACCATAACTGAGGTACGTAGCTTTCATGAGTTGGCTAGTTTCTATAGGAGGTTTGTTAAAAATTGTAATACTTTAACTGCACTCTTGATTGAAGTTGTTAAAAAGAATGTTGGTTTTCATTGGGATAGTGAACAAAATTCAGCTTTCAACTTTGTAACGACCCGACCTCTCATGCTTACTTGCAAGGCCGGATTCGTTACTTATGTACATGCATAAACTACAGCGGAAGGCTTACTAGGGTGACAAGAAACTGTCTAGAACAAAATTTTCCTTGAAATCTAAATTATTCCGTATTTGGAGGTTGGAACCGACACGGCCGTGCTGCTTAGCACGGCCTGACCGTGTCAGGCTCTGGACGGCACTCCGCCTCCACGCCGAGTGGCGATCTGGCACGGCCGTGCTGCTTAGCACGGCCTGGCCGTGTCAGACTCTGGACGCCGAATGGCTATCTGGCACGGCCGTGCTGCTTAGCACGGCCTGGCCGTGTCAGACACTGGACGCCGAATGACAACCCAACCAGTTCACAGCAATATATCAAACTGCTCTAAAATGCATCACAATTATACTACCATGGCTAAACATATATCTTGGCATAGCATGAGGATCCTATGGGAAATTATCATAGTCTAAAACATGTTCAGAAATTATAAACTTTTAACCACAAAGGTCAGATAAGATCGTAGTTCCAGTTCCTTTAACCCACACACATCCTTGCACTTTTGCATTGATCTTCCAGCCTCCATCAGTTCATCAATCTCTTTTTCCCTTACCTTTATCTGCAGTATAGGGAAAAATAGAATCTGTAAGCTAAAAGCTTAGTAAGAAACATTCTACCTCACTAAAACATGTACGATGCATATGATTTGAAAACATGTTTCTTGAAATCATATATTAACAGGAAACTACATGGCATGGCATCGCATAAAGCATAAAGGCTGAAAACTGAACATAAGCATGTATCATAAAACCAAACATAAACATGGATCATACTGATACCAATGATAGTGCTGAGTACACAATATAGCATGAAAACTGAGGTCTGAGCTAAATTATCTAAACTTAGCTATTCTTGTGCCTATATTGTGTTCACCTAGCTGGTCTGTAAACATGAAAACCATATACATAGTAGGTGAAAATATTTATATCATGTTCTTGCTTTGGGCCCGGCACTGTACCGTGATATAAGCATGCTAAGGGCGACTGCGGGAGCCCCTCCCGGGATGACTGTGGGAATCCAACCCTTACTAGGTTATCTGAACCTAGGGACCGACTGCGGGAGTCCAGCCCGGGATGACTGTGGGAATCCAACCCATTGGATCCAAGATCCTGTACAGTGCCTCATAAAATAAAATACATTTCCTTACTTGTTCGTATGTCTTGTTTTCATAAGGGTTATCTGAACCCGTGCTAGGTTGTCTGAACCTAGAGGCTACTATGGGAGCCTACCCAATGAACCGTAGTCCCCTATAACTGAAGTAAGACTACATATCATGTTTATAAATGCTTCTACTGCATTTCCTAACTGGCTGAAATGCCCTAAGGTGCTTAAACGTGTCTAAGGCATTTTATCAAACACGTGGCGTGCGCTAAGGCACACCCCAATGTATGGATTCTTACATAGCATGTTATCTAACAATCGTAAAACATAAAACGAGGCCCTATACTGCAGGTGAGGAGTTTCTTACCCGTTTTGCTAAATTTCCTTACGATTTAACCGTTAGGTTTTCCGGAAACAAGAGCCGTTCGACGATTTGCTTGCGTCGATGAGTTCCTCTCGCGGAGACGAGTGCTCTCGTACTGGAGTCTTCGTCGGAAGGTGTTCCGTTGGCCTTGGAGACAAGTCCTAGGTCCCCCTTGGTGTTCGGCGTGAAGAGAAGAGAGAGGGAGTCGGCGGATGAGTGAGGAAGAGGAGGAGTTCTCGATTAAAAAAAATCCCTAACTTCTCACTTAAGTTGCCTATTTATATTAAGTGGTAAATAGGCCCAACTCAACTACGAGTATATTCGAATCTCTTCTCTTTCAGCGGCCGCTGCTGGCACAACCGGTTTCCTCTATTCTGCTTAAGTCATAGGTCCCGGGTTCGATTCCCACGTAGACCATTTAAGCGACTTATTTCTTTTTGCTATTTCCGACACTCCAAAAATTCCATAAAAATATGCATAAATTCCAGAAAATTCATATCATATTCCTAGAATTAAATTGAGAAATTTTCGGGCGTTACACTAATAAGGAACAACTAGAACAACTAGTAAAGACTGAGTAGGAATAACAACAAGTAACAGGAAACAACATGGATCATGGTATATCAACCGAACAGAATAGGAATAAGTCCTATTATACAACAGGGTATATCAAGGTATATCAGTATGGTAATCCAGAATAAGTCATACTGTGCAACAGATAAAAAAATCTACATGTATCATGTATGTAATGTCATACAAGTGCAACAGTCATAGCAAACAAATGCAACAATCCATAAGCATATGAATAAAGTAAGCTATGTAATAATCCTACCAACAAATGCATGTAATATGCATCAACCAACATAATCAAAATATCTGTCACTGTCCGCACTCCTCGTCCCAGTCACTCTCCCAGAGCTCAGTGAACTGGGGGCAAGACAGGACATACTGCACAGCTCCGACAATTGGCCACTATAGATAAGTGGGGAGGGGCAGTGTGGCAGGAAGGCAATGTAGCCAGTCCTGATCGCACCCAACTGTAGTGCAACCTCTTACCTATGTGGCACCACAACACGGTGCAGGTAAGATCCAACAACAACAACAACTACAACTATTATGGATGTATGGTGATCATCCCAACATGTAATAGCTAAAGTTAACTAGCATGCTCAACATGAATCAACAGGAATAGACATAGGTCAATAATTCAATAGCTCATCCATCAGAAATCATATGACATGTATCAGATGATGAATCATACTAGTATCAACAAGATAGGTGGCATAACTAACCAGAGTATCAACAAGGTATCAAGGATCAATATAAGGTCAACCAGCATGTATCAACGACAACGGTATAAGGTCTCAACTAGGAGAATAGCATGGATAACAAGTGTCAACAACATAATATCAGATCATCATAAAGGTCAACAGAAAAGTATCAAGCAATAGATATTAGCATGTATCAACTAGATAATAGCATCAGAATCAATGATACCAACATGGTGGATAACAACAGAAATAGTTCATGCACTGAAAAGATTCCTGTATTGACCAAGTACAGGGTACCCATCTGATCGGTCGATCGAAGACAACTAGAACCCCCAGAAAATATACTCCAAGTAATAGGACCAATAAAATCAAGGTCCTGCAACAAGGTTAAACAATATCCCTTAATTACAATAGTTAATCTAATAAAATCCTAATGAAGTTAACCTGTTTAATTTTATCATTAACCCTAAGTCCACTCCCAAACTAATTCAACAGTGACCATATCATAAGTCAACCAATACCAACCATGTTAAACTCTCACAAACCGAACAACCTCTAAATCCAAGGCAAATCCACAACATCCATTGCTAATTAGAATAGATCCTAACCAAATCAACAAGCTTACCTCAGATCTGTTCCAAATCGAGCTCTAGCTCACGACTAAACTTCAATGTCTTCGTACACAGCTCTGTTCTAAAACCAACCATAGTTAATCAACCGGAAATCACCCTTCATTCCTCATGAACAGAACATCATCAAGGCAAGAATAGGACTCAAGACAAGACTCACCTCTAGATCTGGTCAGAACCTTAATCTCAGCTTTCGGTTTCCCTCTTCTTGCGGCCAGAACTCAACAGAGTTTATCCATCTACCACAACAATCTGTGGAACAGGAAGAACACCGATCAACTAAAGGAGCTCGAAACTAAACACAACTAGGAAAAATCTACCTAATCAGTAACTTAAACCCAGCTAAATCTCCACTTACCGATCTTCCTTTCCTCCGGTTCTTCTTCTTCTTGCTTGCGGCGAAACCCAACCACAGTCCTCACCGCCGGCCAAGTCCAAATCGAGCTTCCCAATCCAAGATCTGAAGACCCAAAACCCTAGATCTAAACTCAGAAACCAAAAGCAAATTGAGATTAAGATCCGATTCTTACCGATTGGCTTCCTAAATCTCGATCCGTCGCCGCAAGCACTGCCCCTCAACACGCAATTCAAGCCCCGTTCGGCAGAAACCCAAGCCTCCAAATGCCTCTACCTCAGGTCGCCATCTCTCCTTCGCTTAACTCCAGCGTCTCTGGACTCCCTCGGCATCGGCAGAGACAGTGCGAACAGAGACAAGGCAGGGAGAAAATCACGATCGGGAGAAAGAAGTTCCGGCGCTACTGTAGATATAAGGGTATTAACGGGTCGGGTTTCAAAATTGGATCCAATAACCACTTACTTCTAATTGGGCCTATTTTATTGACAGCCCAATTAACCCTTTAATTGAGCCCAATCAAATCTAATTAAGCTCAATTAATCCTAATTAACCTTTTTAATACCCTAATGTTTTAGTATTTTACATAGGGCCAGTCGACTGATGAGCTTCAAATGACTCTTTAATATGCATTTAATTTGCCAGTTGTCACTCAACACCAGTCAACTGTACCTCTCAACTGATTTTTCTGTTTGACACCAGTCGACTAGGATACAAGACATCAATCGACTGATGGTTCTGAACTCGGCTGTGTGTGCTTTGGATTAACCCTAGTCGATTGCTGGCAGGGCCAGTCGACTGCTTAAGCTGAAAACTCTCCTTTTCAGCTTCTTTTTCATCTCTTAGCCTTGACATAAGTGTTCAAACGCCTTCCACAAGCCTCGTGCACTTCCTTGTACTAGCTTTAAACGTTTTCCTCGACTTCGTCGTGCTAAGTTTTCCTTTGTCAAGAGGCCTCGCCTTTGAGACTTCATCCATTGCCAAGAGGCCGCACCTCCGGGACTTCACCAAATGCCAAGACTCCATTCCTGGACTTTCCTATGAACTCAAGTCACACATGTTAGATCACAAACATTGCCTAACTTAAAATGATTCAGCCAAACATTAAAATCTAAATCACTTGGGGCAAAATTGCACCAACAATCTCCCCCTTTTTGATGTTTGGCAAAAATCATTTAAGTTAGGTCTTTAATACAACATGTATAATATCACAATAAGTACCTTCAATAATAATGCTCTAATTAGAGTTAACAAGCATTAATGAGCAACATAAAAGCTAAGCATGAATGAAGAAAAAATCATTCAAAAAATTCCTCAACGGTTATACAAACTAACTGAAGAGTTAGAAGCACTAGCACAGGATGAAGATGAAGAAGATGAACATGAGCAACTAATGAAACAAGATCAGGAAATTCGTACAAGAAAAGCCAGACGAGTGGTGATTTATACTGACTACAGCGTGAATCCCGAGACTAACGATGATGAAATAAACGAGTTGGCTTTGATACGTTACTCACAACAACCTGATTTTCGTCGAGGTCTAATCAAAGGATCCTTACGCGCTCAAAGACGTAAAACAGTTATTTGGAACACATTCCAAGCATATGTAAATTCTCCGCTTTTTTTTGATCGAGTAGAAAACATATTTTTTTTTTCTCTTTTAAACAAGATCGATCAAAATATTAAGTCTATTTTTAGGAATTTTGCGAAGAAAAAACCAAAAACGGAATTAAAAATTGACGATTTTGAGAAAGAAAAGATGAAGAAAACTCTGAAGGCTCTCGATGAAAACGAGAAGAAGAGAGAAGAAGAAAATGAACGAATGGCAATAGCAGAAATTTGGGATAGCGTTATATTTGCTCAAGCAATAAGAAGTTTGATACTCCTGATCCACGCTTTTCTTAGAAAAAACATTATATTGCCTTCATTGATAATAGCTAAAAATGTTGGACGTATGTTATTATTCCAATACCCCGAGTGGTATGAGGATTTTAAGGACTGGAAGAGTGAAATGCATGTTAAATGTACGTATAATGGTATTCCACTATCAGAAACAGAATTTCCTCAAGATTGGTTAACAGATGGTCTTCAGGTAAAAATTCTATTTCCTTTCCGTTTAAAACCTTGGCGAAGATCTAAACTACGATCTCATCATGGAGATCCAATGAAAAAAAAAGTAAAACAAGAAAATTCTAGTTTTTTAACAGTTTGGGGAACGGAAACAGAACTTCCTTTTGGTCCTGCCCGAACCCTACCTTCTTTTTTTGAACCCATATATAAAGAACTAAAAAAAAATATTCGAAAAGTGAAAAAGAATTATTTTCTACCTCTAAAAGTAAAAGTTTCAAAACCATGGGTTATCAAAATTTTTCCAGTTCTAAAACGAATAATGAATAAACTTGAAAAAGTAAACCCAATTTCTTTATTTGAATTCAAGAAGGTGAAAGTATATGAACCAAATGAAAATGCAAAAGATTCAAAAGATAATAATAAGATTATTCCTGAATCGACCATGCAAATTCAATCTATGAATTGGACAAATTTTTTATTCATAGAAAATGAAATGAAAGATCTTGCTGATAAGACAATCATAATCAGGAATCAAATAGAAGAAATCGCAAAAGAAAAGAAAAAAAAAGTTCCAGCCTATGATGATAAAAGACCAGAATTAAAGAAAGATATTTGGCGGATATTCAAAAGAATAAATACTCGATTAATATGCAAATCACATTATTTTATGAAATCTTTCATTGAAAAAATATACATGGATATCCTGCTATGTATGGTTAGCATTTCGAAGGTCAATGCACAACTTTCAACAAAAAAAATTATCAATGAATCCATTTACAACGATGAAAGAAATCAAGAAGGAATTGATGAAACAGATCAACATACAATGAACTTGATTTCGACTATAGAAAAAGAAAAGGACTTTTCTAATCCTAGTAATAATTCAAATACTTATTACGATTTATCTTCCTTGTCCCAAGCATATGTATTTTACAAAATATCACAAACCCAATTACTTAACAACCATCACTTTAGATCTGTACTTCAATATCGCGGTACCCATCCTTTTATTAAGGACAAGATAAAGTATTATTCTATAACCCGAGGAATATTTAACTCCAAATCAAGGTATAAGTATAAGAAAATAAAGAAGCCTGGAATGAATGAATGGAAAAACTGGTTAAAGGGTAATTATGCATACAATTTATCTCAGAGCAAATGGTCTCGATTAGTATTAGTAGCGAAAAAATGGCGAAAAAAAATCAATCAAAATTGTACGATTCACAATAAAGAATCAATGAAATTTTCTTCATATAAAAAAGAAAAAGACCGATCAATTCATTACAAAAAAGAAAATTTCTATACAGTGTATTTATGGCCGAATCAAAAAGAAAAATTAAAAAAGCAATATGTATATGAAAATAGAAAAAATTAAAAAAGCAATATGTATATGAAAATAGAAAATTATTAAATATTAAAAAAATAGAAAATTATTAAATATTAAATTAAAATAAATTATAAAAGAATAAAAAAATGAATAAAAAAATTGATGCATAAAATAAATACAAAAATAGATAAGAAGAAATTCGTCCACCTCCCATAGATTTGACTCCTTCCCCTATAAATAAACTTGCAACAACAACCCCATTGATAATTCCATCAATTATATTTCTATCAAAAAACTGAGTTAGTTTGGTTAATCCCCTTATACTCAAGGTAAAAACTCTAGTATAAAAAATATCTATATAACCACAATTGTAGGACCAATTGTATATTCTATTTTTTATTTTGTCCAAGAAAATTCTTTTAGGACCTCCTTTTATAAATGAATTAATGAATTCCAAATTCTGGAACAATGAATAAACAGACCCATATAAAACATATGCTATTAATAGTCCAAAAATTGCTATACTTACCGAAAAAATTGCATTTGTAAAAAATTCATACCAATCCACGGAATAACTCGCATTGGGATGTAAAAGATTTGTCGATGGAGTTAACCATTTTGATAATATATCAAAATATATTATTCCATAATCAAAATGAATTCCTATTGTTCCAACAAACAAAGTAAATAGTACCAAAACAAACAGAGGAAATAGCATAGTATTGTCCGATTCGTGAGGATACATAGAAGTATAAATGTACTTTTTTTCGAAAGAATAAGGTCTTCTTTTGTTTAGATTACTAGATATTTTATATCTATCCTTTGAAAAAAAGAAGACCATATTCTCTATTTTTGATAAAAGAAAATTTCTATCCACTTTTTTTGGAACTTCTTTTCCCCATAGAGATATTGAATGGAACGAGCTATTATTGGTGCTACTGTAATTTTTATAATTTATGCGCAAATGCCCATCAAAAGTAAGTAAATACACGCGAAACATATAAAATGCAGTTAATCCTGCTGTGAAACAAGCTATTATTGCAAAAATTGGTGAATACAACCAACTCTCATTAAGAATTTCATCTTTGGACCAAAAACAAGCAAGAGGTGGAATACCACAAATAGAAAGTGTACCTAATAAAAAAGTAGTTCTTGTAATTGGAACATATCTTTTTAAACCGCCCATCAGAATCATATTCTGACTTTTATCTGGTGAATATCCAACAACAGGTTCCATTGAATGGATAATGGCTCCGGATCCCAAAAATAATAAAGCTTTAGAATAGGCGTGAGTAAGCAAATGGAATAAAGCAGCTCGATAAGAACCTAGACCTAGAGCTAACATTGCACAAACGTTAGTTAAATAACATGCAAAGTAAACCTTTTTGAGTCAGTTCTTGGAACCTCCTCTGGGTCTTAACTTCAGGTCTCCAGTGAAACCCTGGGTTAGACCAACGCCTACTGTTCCTCTTGGGAACGCGTCCTCACCCACTATTCTCAGGAGAATTTACCTTTGCCAACCAAGTCCTCCTAACTTGTTGGACTTTTGCTTGGCTCTGTCCTCGACCTCCAGGATTTGTGCTGTGACTCGGGTCCTCCCTGACCAGCTCAGCCCAGTCTTCTGCTATGACTCGATCCTCCCTGATCAGTCTAATCTTCTGCTGCAGCTTGGTCCTCCTAACTAACCCAGACTTCTGTTGCGGCGTGGTTCTCCTGACCAACCCAGACTTCATCTGGTGCTTCGACTATGCCAAGACTTAGATCAGGGCTTTTCCAATGCCTAGCTTCCACTAGGATATAGGTCAAATCTGTTCTCCCTGCACACTTAGATCAACATTCTTAGTCCAACACATACTTAACTTAAACCTAGTTCCATTATCAAAACCAAGGTTCGATCTGCTGGTACTCCCTACACCAATAGTTTTAAGTCCTTCGAAGAACTTGGAATGCGTGTGACCCAATAGGTTCCTGATTATGTTGGTCGCCCGTAATTAACCGTTAATCATAGAACAATCATGAGTGGCACCTAGTAGTATATCATGATCCCCAATTGACCAAAAAATCAACGATTGATTCCAGAGCATTTTCTAAACTTTCAGCAGCTAAATTGAATCGGGCCTCGTTCCTTTCACCGTCTTATACCCGCTTGGTTCAGGACATGGTCTATGTGTCGATCCCCACTAGGCTAACTACATCACACCTAACCCAAGCTGCTTTCTTGTCTTGTGGATTCAAGTTACTTGTAAATGTGTCCAAGAGTATCGTACTCTTAACATATAATGCTTTGGCTAAAGACTTTTAGTAACAATCCTGACAAGTGACAGCAAGATATACGTCTCCTTTTTCAAGGAGCGGTGAATCCTCTGTGGGCTATTCAAATACCTTCGGACACTTCGTCTTATACCCAATCATCTCGGGTCCACACCTCCTCAGAGATGTTGCTTAAGATGTCAAAATATAAGCCTCCGTGACCAAGATAACTTGAATACCGCAAGTCAAAGGAAACTCACACTTAACCTGCAGTACTGAGATCTTCATTGGCATATATATCGAACCAAATAAAGTCTCATAGCAGGTCACTCCAATGAATTGGTTACCTTTAACCAGCATTCACATTTAACTCTCAACATCCAATGTCGACAGCAGTGAGATCAGCTGCTTGGCTAACCAAGAAGTTCAAAGCGTGCTAGTCTCGACAAAATCGATGACGTCCGTACTCATCAATTCCTCGACTAGGGATAATTTCAATACATTCATAATTACACGTGTAAAGATGCTCACTAGTTGTGATCCAATCACAAATTCTCTCACGCTATGAATCGTATTGCGGACATTCAATATTTGAGTTTGAGATCCACTCAAACACATATGGAATGTGCACTCAAATAGTAAATTATTATTTATCCAATAATAGTATAATCATAAGACGATTATCTTAGGACACCTCTCAAATTTAACAGGCTTCCACTTGGCCTAAGATCAATCGCCATGGTATCCAAACCACGCGTCTCTATTCATTCCTCAAAATTACTTTGAGGTAGAGATTAAAGGATCCGCAAGGTTTCTTTTTGGTGGGATTCTTCTCGAATTGTATTTCCCTTCTACGGACGATCTTTCTGATCTATTAATTTCACCAAAGCACGTGTTTGGATCGATGGTAAGACATAAGTTCCATCACATGCATGATTGCTCCATTGTTATCGTAATAAGCAAGTAACGCTTCTGTTAGAAATTAGAATCCTATTCCGTTCAATTCTTGCCAGACAAAAATTTTTCGGAGACAGAACATTTCCAAGTAACCTATGTCATCGATCGGGCATGTGCTTGATTAATCAAGTATGTTCTTGAGGAATCAAAAACACACCTTGATCGAAGCATATGATCTTGGACTATTGTGTTGGTATTCAGGATTCATACAAAGAAAAATAAAAGAAGTACGCAGCAGAATAAATAGTTGTACCTTTCTTCTTTATAGATTGTATAGATGGTTGTACTTTACCCGAAAACCTCTTGATCTTCTGTTGTATTCCTCTCCTCTTCTTGGAAGTTGTGTGGGCAATGATCTTCCAAAGATGTCTCCACCCAATTCTTCTTTTCCTCTCTTCTAATCCGATGACAAGGACTCAAGGTAGAGGCTTCTTCATCTTCATCTTCCTCTTCCTCTTCTTCTTTCTCTTCTTCTTTATCCCTTCTTGGCCGCCGGCCCTAGCAAGGAGTAAGAGGAGAAAAACCTAAGCAAATGAAGGGGGGGGGGGGGGGGAATCCTAAGAGAGGTGCCAACCCTAGCAAACAAAAGAGGGTAAGAGTGCTCTCTTTGTGCCGCTGGCCATAAGGTGTTTTGAAACAATTAGAATTGTGTTTTTGCCTCTCCCTATCCTCACTTTTATAGCTTAGCCATCATAGAAATTTTAGGAAAAAAATAACTAAATTTTTATAATTTTATTGTATGACAAAATTTATATAATTTTGTTGGATAACAAAATTTTGTTAGCAAAACTTAATAAAGTTTTATTGGATAACAAAATTTAATAAAATTTTGTTGCATAACAAAATTAAATAAAATTTTGTTGGATAACAAAATTAACATAATTCTATTTAGAATTAATCCGAATTCTATTAACTAAATTCTTAACAGAATTCTTAACGGAATTTTAACAGATC
>NC_133866.1:10146228-10295369 GCF_044706935.1 Curcuma longa
CCATCTTTTAGCTTCAGAGGGATTCAATTGCTTGATTGACACCAAGCTACGGGAACTGAAGGAGGAGAAGAGGATGGATGCGTTTTGATTTCTGCATTTTACAGTTTCTGCAATTTTTCATTTCAGATTGCTGCTGTTAAACGTAGCTCTTAGCAATTTCATAAATTTGGTTTTGTGGTTCATGTTTATACGTTGATTGGATTCAGAGTTGTTTTATGCTTTGCTTAGTTTGGTTTCGATCTTCCCTGCCATCTAAACTTGAACCGAAGCCTTAACTCCATTAGTTACTGTTCCGTGCCAATTTGTTGGTTGCGTGTCAGATATACAATTGGGGTTTAAGTGGTTAGTGAATTTGATTTTCATTGCATCTAATTCATGTAATTGAGTTCACATTTGATTCAAGTAGCTAGCTTAAGTGGTTAATGTAGCTTAAGTGGTTGCTTACCGGTTTATGAAGTTAATTCATCTTGGGTTGAGTTCATGCTTGAGTATTTGAATTTTATGTCTTGTATTGTTGCATTAGATTGAATCCATACAAGTGCTTGTTAGACCTATTCTAGATTTCACGTTTTTCATTTTTGGTTTGTGCACTTGTTTCTTTTTCATTTATTATAGTGTTAGGTTTTGCCACTCTAGTTTTCTTGCTTGATAGTATCAGCTTCAAGACTAGATTTCATTCCGTCATTTGCAATTGCATTCCAAAACCCCAAAACCCCCATTTTTCATAGAAAACCCAAAAACACGACACACTCGAAAGCTCAATTTAAACAAATTTTCTACTAATCCTTGGAAAAACACGACTCGAGACCCCTATACTGCATTTGTTTGTATTTCTCGTGGGTTTTCGATAAAATCTATAAATTTAATTTGCAACCCTACTCGTGACACCTAGTTTAGGGTTGTCAAGCCCCCGCTCTGATACCAATTGTAGGATCGAAAACACGCTAGAGGGGGGTGAATAGCGTGTTTGCACGCTTTTTGATTTTTCTGTAAACCTTCGAGTGTGAGTACGGAAGCGATTAAAGAGGTATAGCGAAAACAAAAATTAATGTAAGTAAGAAAAGTGACTCGTTTATTTTTACTTGGTTCACAGCGCAACGCTGCTACTCCAAGGCCCACGGTCCTTGACCGTTTACGTTGGGCAATCCACTAAGACACTTGTCCCTTTCCGACAGCAAGTGTATCAAAAAAACCGTTCGGTTACAAAGCTCGAATACAGAATTGAAATGAATAAATACATAACTTGTTACCAAACTTTTGCTCAGAAAACTCGCTTCCCGGAAGTCGAAGTCGCCGTCTCGGTGTGAAGAAAAGATTACTTGGAGCAGGCACAGCACCGACGTCGAAGTTGGAGCGCTCGAGAGTCACGAGAATAAGAGTTGGAAGCGTTGGAAGTGATTGTCTCGGCTGCTGCTCGCGGAGTCCTTTTATAGTCGACCTGAGTCGACTCAGATTGCAATCTGAGTCGACTCCAGCAGATGTGGCAGATAAAACTTAATCCCTTCGTCGTTTATCCTCTCTGAGTCGACTCTGATCATGTTCTGGGTCGACTCCAGTTGCGGTGGCGGCAGCGACGATCAGATTTTAACCCTAAGTCGACTCAAAAGCTCACCTGAGTCGACTCCAGGTTGATTTGGCAGAAAACTCGACGCGCTGACTTCGGGCTTCGGCTGACTCGGCTGGAGTCGACTCCAGAACCCATCTGGGTCGACTCCAAACCCGAATAATCAGTTTTTCGGTTGGAGTTAAGCATTCGTCGGATTTTTCTTCCTGCACAAAAGTTAGCTCACATATACATATAAAGTATTGAGTCGGTTCACTGAACCAACTCCGAGTCTTAACTTCGGATCTCTGGTGAGATCCTGGGTAAACCGACACCTACTGTTCCTCGTAGGAACACGTCCTCACCCACTCCCCTCGGGAGAATTTACTTGATGCCAACCGAGTCCTCCTGACCCGTTGGACTTGTGCTCGGCTCTGTCGTTGCCCCCCAGGACTTGTAATGCAACTGATCCTCCTGATCAGTCCATTCTTCTACTGCAACTTGGTCCTCCTGACCAAGTCCAGCCTTCTACAACTTGGTCTACATTCATATGCTCAGTATGCCTTTTCTAAGTGCTTCAACACAATTTTTTATTAGTAATGTTCAATGATAATTATGCGCCCATGAAGTACTATAAAATTAGGTAGTTGGCAGATTCTTTTTATAATCTCACATTTCTATTGCAATTTAGTACCTATCACAGTAAAATGCAAAGAATTAAATTAGTATTTTCCTCCTCTAAAGCAGTCTGTTAAAATATTTCCTACACATATTGAGAAGACTAGAACCGTATCAGCTATGTTGCAGCGTGTATCAAATGGGATAACTAAATTCTATTTTTTTTAGTTTCATAATAGATAACTGCAAAAGCAAAGCTAGTCTCCTTTTTATCCATTTTTACATGTTTGTCTGATCAATTCCATCGAAGCATGAGTAGCGAACTTTGTTTATTTCGCAATAGTTGGATGGATTTAAACTTATTGATGAACAGTGTTGTTTAAAGTTAGCACTCTTTACAAGTGCAGTATTGCAAGTAATTTTCTGCCACATTTTCCAAATTAAAGTTGTTATCAATCAATTCAAGTAGAACTTAATTACTTGTTTTAGGCTAGTATTAACTTCATCTTCATTTAATTGTTCCAGCAAAAGATACATATGGCTGGCCCTACTGTCTATGAAGATGATTCACCAATTTTCCTTTCTATTACTTCACTTCAAATACAATATTCAACATGCTTGGAACTCAACTGTATGTTATACACAATGAAAATATTAAAAATAAAGAAGGGAAGGGACAATCTTCTATCTGAAGTCTGAAATTGAAGTCTGAAATTGTACATTAGAATCACCAGATACGGTATTCTATTAGATGATGTGTTCAAATTCTAAGCTCTGAATTCATTTGACGCTTCAAGTCACTTTGGAAACCTGCAGAACTAACCATCATGATTTTAGTAGTGAAGCAAGATAAAATAACGCACACATACACAACCTTCCTTTAGTGATGATCTCAACTTTGGCATGTACTTATGAGAAAATAGAGAGAAATATTACCATTTAGATCCAAATTTATATCAGTGTGCTTAAGTGAATGTAAAAGATGGATAAAGTGAGCTACACACCCTCTGAAACCAAGTTTTACCTACCTGTTTTAGATGTCAGCATTATGCTTATTGTCCTCTAACTTGATCATTTCCTTTTCTCGTGCATTTCTCCTTTTCTTCTTGGATTCCACTTCTACAGCCTTCGTTAGCACATCAACCTTCCTTTGGAGAAACTGAAAGAAAAGAATTATTTTAATTAAGCAAGAACACTTATGCATTAACCCTAGGATAATGAACTGTTCTATATATACCTTGATTTCCTCATCTTTCATGATCAATACATTATCCTTTTCCTTGTGAGATTCTCTCAAGTTTATAACTTTTTTTTGCAGTTTGTCATAAAGAAACCCAGACACCATATCTTCGTAGCCATTTTCTAGGTTCTCATTTTGTGACTTGCTGTCTCCACATTTTTTTTCATTAACCTCACGGTTGACCTCTTTTCTTCCAGTCATAATATCATCTGCATGCCTATTGGACCTGACATTTGTTTCTGCATTTTCCTTCCCAGTGTCATTGAATGACTTGCTTCTCAAAGCTAGTAAATTCTTTTGCACAACATTTGAGTTTAAGCTCTCCATTCCTCTGGCATTGTCAACATCTCCAGAATTTAAGTTAGGCTTCTGCAATACAGTGTCGTTGTTGGGTGCATGAGAAACCTTCTTGACATCCTTGGGCGATGCCAATTCACACTTCTTTCTCTCACAAAAGTCTCTTCTCTTTTCTGGAAGACTTGGATGCTTCATGCACTGTTCCAACGTCTTCAGCCTCAAGCGTAGTTTCTCCTGTGATGGTAAATTGAAACTTATAAAATACTGATTATTGTCAATTTAGACTAGAACTGATTGATAAGTATCTCACCTTAAGTTGAGTCTCTGTCTTTGCTGTTCTTTCTGCTAAAGTCAACTTATCCTTTAACCTCTGTATCTCCCCCTACAATTGTGCATGTTAAGAGCTATCAGGGAAATCATATTATTACCAAAATTTTGTGTTAGCAATGGAAGCGCACACCTGTTAGAAACCATGTTGTTGCAATTGAACAGGAAAAGGAAACTGTTCATAGATAGTTTCTGAATAGAACTTATTAAGAATATTAGACAATTGTCATAGAAATTAGCAAACCTGCAAAATTCTCCTCTCTTCCAGCCACTGCTTGACAGGTATGACTTTGTCTCCATCATCCTTCCACTCATTTGCTGCTGATGTAGCTATCCTACTTGCTGAAACTTTAACTCTTGCCAGTTCTCTCTCAACCATCCTTTTCTCCTCCTATACATTTGTTGATGCTCTAAAAATTTAGCCTCCAGTGGAGAACTACAGAGAGCCAAATTGCAAAACTTAATGTACTAAAACTTACATTTAACTCAGAGATCTTGCGCTGATAGTCCCTTATTGCATTGGCAGTTGCACCACCAGCTAGAATATATTCCTCAAGCTCATGAATTGTTTTCATAAGTTTTTCTACTTCAATAACTTTCTTTCTGTAAGTTTTCTCCAGAATTTTGTTTTCTTCCTGCAGAAAATATCATTGAGTCCGGTTTGATGCTTGGTTAATTTGCAAAAGTAATAATTTAAAGATAGGAAATATGCCTGGCAGATCTCTATTTGCTTTTTCAATTCGAGATTTTTGTTTTTCATGACTTCTACATTCCTTGCTTGTTCAAGTGCATTATGCAGAAGACTTTCTGCTTCCACTAGTGCCGCCTCTTTAGACTTTGTCAATCTTTCCAATGCTTTTATATCCTCTTGAAGCATTGCAATCTGCGTGTGATTAGTATGTAAAATTCCATAATCGGGTCATGCTTCTGGAATTATAATGTTACAGAATATTGAAAAACCTACAATTTAGTCATTCCTCCAGAATGGAGCATGTTAAAGAATGGTACCTCATTTCTGTATTGTTTGATGTCTGACTCAAGTGGTGCTATGAGAACCTCGATAGGGATAAGTTCCTCGTCCTTTTGTGTCACATATACCCTTCTTAAAGTTGCTTCTGCAGAAAATTGTGCTGCCAATGCCTCTTTCTTCTCGTTGGTTAGTTTTTTTATGTCAAGATTCTGCAATGTAACAGATGATGGTTTTGTCAGCCAGCCAAGACACTAATAACTCTTCAAGATTTTTGTTTGTAGAATGTAGGGACTGAGGAAACCTTCTGTTCAAGTTGTTTCTCAGTGATCCTGAGTTTTTCATCCATTTTCTTCAGTTCGTTGCTTAACTAGAGAACATGAAATAGAAAAGGTTAGCACAAACTCAATAAAGCTTGGTTGTGGTTACTGATTGTCTTGTTTACTTATTCTGTACTTGCCTCCATGATGGCCTTATCCTTCAAGATTTCAGTTGCGTGCAAGGCTTTGATTTCATTTTTAGCAAGTCCCAACTCCCTTTCCTTCTCTGCAGGTTAAGCTCAGAATTTAGTCAAGTCAGTTCAAATGGATTTATGCAATCAAACTCAATTGCCTCATTGTTGCCATATATTTAGTCAAGTCAAGTCAAGTCAGATAATGTCAAATGATCTTGCAGAAACTAAAGTAATTTCTGTTGTTTACAATAAGAAAAGGACAAAAATAGTGCAAGTCCAGAAGTAGGAGCCCCTATTCAGACAATAGCATAACGGAGACTTGGTTAATAATGGGATCCATGAAATTGATGCTCCATCCTCAAATAACTAGAACACTGTTGGAAAGAAAATGATTGATAGTCAATCCACTTCCTTTAATCCTTTGTACTGCTTTGATGTTATTGAAACTGAATCATTCGGATGAGAAACAAGTGGACGGGAACTCATGCAAATACTTTCCTTTCATACAGGTAAGCTGACTACTGTGACAAATGAGTAAAATTAGGAGCCAGTCTGTGAATTTTACTTCAAAAACTCTGTTATTAAGAAGGCAATTATGATTATCAAAAATTACATTGGATTTCATCCAGAAAGAATAAAAGTTGGCATCATTTGTTGTAGGTTGAAGCTAGCTGAGTTGATCTTAGGCTTCTTGAGGATTCTAGCAAGTAACCTAGAACCTAAACTTTTATGAATCATATATTTATTTTGAAGGTAGTATGCACATCTGTGTGGATTGTCATTTTATCTCTAATAAAAGCTTTCTCTGTGCCATCATTGGAAATCAATATTTAGAATTTATCCTGTCAAACTCAGACCCCACTAGTTTGATCTTTAAATTCATGCTTACTGGTTACCTAATTTCTAGCTTAGGAAATTTGGCATTTTCTATGAGTATGAACTAAACTCTTTCCGCAGCAAGGCAATTTTCTGAGTTCAAGAAATCCAAAATGGACTTAGAAATATGTCAGCTTCAGCGACAGAATGTCCATATTCTTCAATGAGAACTGGACCTTTTGAGCAGGAAATCATATTTGAACAACTAGGCCAAGATCTAGAAGTAGAACAGTAACTCATGAAGGAAAAAAGCTTGGAGGACAAACGTACCCAAAATACTATTTTGTAGCCTGTTGAGCTCAATTATTATAGGGTCAGAAGGACTCGCAAAGAGTTCCTTGGCTCCAGCTGCATCACCCAAGCTGCCCATTGCGCGGCACACTTCACTTCTTCAAACAGCTCTTTATCCCCTCTTTTTACTTCCAGAGAAGACTGCCGTGCCAAAAACTGGAGGATTCGAGGCAATTTATGATGGAGGGTATCGTAAGAGACAGCCATTCTCCAGGAGGAAATCACCGTAAAGAAGAAGAGAGATAATGGACAGAATTGACACATCCAGAGAACGAGCAGCTGAATCCAGCAATAAATCAGCCTGATAACTATCATTTTGTAGGTACAACTCCTCAATCACCATTTGTTATATTCTTTTATCACTAAAAAATAGCTTTTAGCGTGTAGATTTGACAACATGCTCCACAAGATGGTCCAGTCTTCCAAGACAACGGTTTTGTATTGTACTTTTGTTGCTGATAGATATTAATCAGAGTTTGTGTTAAAAACAAAGGAAAAACCAAGTGTCGATCTTGTAAGAGAATTAAGTGGACACACCAATACATACAGTGTATTCGTTTTGCATTATACTTATTATGTTCTTCTTCTTGTTAATCAAATTATAAATGTGTGAATGTTGCAAGAAAAGGCAGAAAAAGAAGTTTCAGCTGAATTATGCAGTCGGCACTGTTTCTTTTCTTGTCAGTTGCGGATTCATTGAACCATGAAGAATGTTTTATCAGGGTTTGTTCAATCAAAGTCAGTAGCCAACAAGCCATGTTCCCCTGTTCGCACGTAGCAGAGCACATAAACCCAGGTACGATTAAGGTTGAAGTGACTTAAAAGAGACTTTTTTGATACAGAAAAAAAAAAGGAGGCTCAGTTCTTAGCTTTTTAATAAGAATTATTTTCCCTTGCCGTTTTTTCCCATTGATTTTATTCTTTTGCTCTTTTTAGAGGAGGATAAATATTCGATCACTATCCAAAGCAACATTACTGTCTTCTGCTCCTTGAATCCACATTGCATTGGACAGCCACACTATTTCCAACTAAAACTAGATTGTGATATGAAGATTATCCAATAATTCAGTGGTTCTTTTTTTTTATATCACAATCTGTGTAGTAGGTGAACGCGGTTCAGAAAAGCTCAATTAATGGATCATGGGATTCATGTGAAATGTCCTTCTGTTTATTATCATTGCTTCTTTGGATTGACAATCACACTCTTTGAATGTGTTCTTGAACAGGTCAAAATGAACTGTGGTCCTTTGATTTGGACCAGGAACAACAATGGAAGTGTGTGGATTACAAGGTTGGTGAGACGATGACAGGTATGCTTTTTTGAATTAAGGTCAAATATGAAATAGGTAATCCTATTGGACTTGGATTGTTCTATAATTACCTTTGTGTTTACTTGTTTTTCTTCTACTTTTGCAAATCTTTACTGAAATGTAGTTATTATGATTGTGATTCATGTGTAAAATAAAGTAAGATGGAGAGTGTTCATTGTTCAAAAGAAGAAAAAAGAATTGAAAATATTAAAAGAATATATATAAACTAAAATGTAGTTTACTTAGATTTCTATATTTGACTGTAAAAATATTGTGAGTGATAAAGATATAATCTTCATAATGATAAGATATCCTTATATGAAATAATGTATTTAACTGGTCTAGTTCACATGAGCTCCCTAGCATTTCCGATCTATTTTGGCTTAGCTAGCTCTCGTCTAATTGGCTTGAATCATTTGGATTGGTCGACTCGGTTGGTCCATTTCACTTGACTGACTTTGTTAATTCATTATTAAAAAAAAATGAAGTAAAATGCTTATTAGGGATGAGTCGGATTCCATATCTTTTGTCTTCATTTTTATTTATTTTATTCATCTTCATCATATATTTAACTTTTATTTTCGATCGGATATCTTATTTTCATTCTTATATCTCTATTTTTTCATTTCATATAACTATTAGGGGTGTAATCAAATTGAATCGAATCAAACAGTAAGTGGCTCGAGCTCAATTTATTTTCCCTAAACTCGAGTTCAACTTGAGTTCAATTTGAATTTTAATTTTTTATGTTTGAGTTCGGCTCGTAATGAAATTAAATAGATTTATAAACGACTCGAGTTTGGTTTGAAAATGACTCGTTTAAAAGTTAAACGAGTTTAGTTCGAGTTCAGTTTGAAAATAGTTAATTTAAAAGTTAAACGATCTTTGAATTCAACTCGTTAATATATATATATACAGCTCTGATATCCTGCCCGACGCCCCCGCGCGACCCCGCTGCGCGACCGCCGGACCTCCCCGCGTTCATCGCCGCCGTTCGTCGCCGTCCGGTCACCGCCGGCCACCATCCCGGGCTCGTTGGAAGCGCAACTCGACGGCGCACACATCGGCACCGGATTCCGGCCCATTCGGCCGGAATCCGGTCGGGATTCCGGCCGGATTGGGCCGGAATCCGGTCGGGATTCCGGCCGAAACAGAGCAGACGCGCTGGTGGCCGATTTCGTCGGAATCCGATCGGATTCTGGCCGAATCGGGGCCGGAATCCAGCCGCAGTCGACGCGCTCGGCGCCGTCGCGTCGACCGCGGTCGGAGTCCGGCCCCGATTTGGCCGAAATCTGGCCGAAATCGGCCGCCAGCGTCTGGCGGTGATTTCGGGCCCCGATTCGGCCGGACTCCGGCACCCGCCGGACCGCCGGTGAGTTGCGGTTCCAACGGATCCGGTCCGGCGGCAATCGGTGGTCGGACGGCGATGAACGGACGCCGGGAAGCGGCGAAGGTCCGAGGAGAAACACTATGCAATCGCGATTTTTGGACGGTGTGGGTTGATCGCGATTGGGCGTGGACGGCGTGGATTGATCGCGCACGGGTCGTGTAGGAATCCGTCGCGCAGTATATCATTTATATATATATATATATATATATATATATATATATATATATATATATAATATGATAAATGAGTCTTTTAATATTCACGAGTTCATAAATTAAATACTATTAAATTTGAATTCGGTTGGATAATGTTTTTGAATTCAAAATCAAACTCGAGCTCGGATTGATAACTTAATCGAACGAATTCAAATGAATTTTTTTCGAATTGAGATTCAATTAGCTCGCGAGCGGTTGTACTCGTTTACACCCCTAATAATTATCATCATTCAACAAAAATATAGTAGAATTAATATCATATAAAAAATATATAATTTAATGATAATAGATTAAATATCTATAGGCTATTTCTAATTTAATCATCTATTAGGTCAGAACTATAAGATCAAATTTATTTTTTTCTTTAATTAATTATCGATGAAATGAAAGAAAAAATAATTATTATATATATTATTTAATCAGATATTTGAGTTATGTATGAGTAAAATTGTATCAAATTCATCTTCGTATCTAAATTTGAAAATTCTCATACTTATTCATTTTGGTGGCTTATGGGCTTTGTGGGCCCAAAGCCCAAGCCCAATGTTCATTTGTACTTTGTTATCTCAAAAATTGAGTTTATATTTTCACAAATTTAATAATTTGACTTTCCAAAGGAATCAACTAAATAAATATGCAATAGTTTGTAAAGCACAGTCTAAAATTTTTTTTTACGAAAATTTAATATTCTTTTGCAAAGTCAAAGTTAATCAAGAGTTTTAAACTTATGGAACTTTGATTTGATTAATTAACCTACTCTGTCGTTAATCTTTGCTTATTTAGAATCTCTTTCTTTATCTTAATTAGTTGTCAAGATGATTATGGTATCACTGATAACTACGGGTGTAAATAAGTCAAATTACTCGTGAACTCTTCGTCTCGATTTAAAAAAAAATTGTTCAAATTTGTTCGATTAAGTTAATAAGGCAAGTTCGAACTTGATTTTGAACTCGAAAATATTATCGAATCGAGCTCGAACTTAATAATAATTGATTCATGATATACACGAATCTGATATCATGTGTGACGCCCTGATCCATCGTCATTGCCATCACTCTCGCCGCCCCGTCCGGCTACTGCCGGTCATTGTCGGCCCTGTTTCCAATCGAATTACGTCAGATTTTGACCACTATCCGATCGGAATATGACGTCGGACCGAGCGTCGGTGAGCAGCGCGTCGATCGCGCCCGAGGCAGCCGCACGGCGATGGGTCAGCGGTGTCGCATACGAGTTGCGCAAGAGAAGTCGCGCAGTATAGCATATATATATATATTACATAAATTATAATTATTTTATATTAACGAGGTGAATTCAAACTAGGATTGTTTAATTTTTAAATGAGTTATTTTCGAATCGAGTTCAAACTAAACTCGTTTAATTTTTAAACGAACTATTTTTGAATCGAATTCGAGTCATTCGTGAACTATTTAATTTTATTACGAGACGAACTTAAACTTAAGAATTAAAACTCGAATTGAACTCGTGCTTAGAAAAAATAAATCGAGCTCGAGCCTCTTACTTTTCAATTTGCATGGCTTGATTTGATTTGATTACACCCCTACTAATAACATGGCTCAAGCTCAAACAACACAATTCATTTATTAGAAAAATGATCAATCCAACTCCATGAAAGTTTCTCATCTATCACTATAGTACATCTAGAAGCGTGATAGCTTTGCATTCAATAGTTAATATATCAAATTTTTTTATCTCATTAAAAAAAATATCATATAATACGTCATAATTTAAATTTAAATTGTGGATATTTAGGTAAGCCATCTAGCTAGTAGTTCTACCATTACCTAATATTGTAGTAGTCGTTGACAACACGATATATATCATCTTCAATATTAATATTAACAAAGTTAAAAAAGAAATAAATAATTAAAAGCAACTTTTAATTTTTATGATATTTAGTTGCGTGATGTGTCATCCGTTGAAGTGTTCAAGCAAAACGTGCTATTATTTAACACAAATATCAAATTTGGGATTATTTAAGTTAACTTTAAATTTGTTCTCATTGTTTCATGTGGTATATATAATTTATGGTTCTTTATTGAGAATTTATACATTATTATTAAGTACCAAAATATATTTTAAATTTTTAAAATTCACATTTATTACTTTTTTTTAAAGGAAAATTACACTCAATTCACTTTTTCATATTTTTACCCCTTTTTTTCTTTTTAGCTTCTAGTTTTAACAACTAAGATGGGATCTTTATAGGTAATTAATTATTATTTTAAATTTTAAAAAGTATCCTCTAACTAGTAATTGGGGTATTTATGGAAGTGGATAAAAATCGAATCTAAGTAAAATCGAGATAATGTTCTCTTTCGTAGTGATTAACTGTAACTTCCTGATTTATCTCCTCACAAATAGTCGTAGAGTTGACCGTGTGAGATCGTTGAGTTGCGAATTCCACCTTTTGTTAAAAAAGAAAAAACTTAAAGCACCATGGTTCGATCGTCAATTTGAATATATTTGAGTGCTTAATTTGGAGAAAAAAAGTAATATCTAAGGATCTACAATTGAAGTATTTGATTCGGAGTCCAAACAACTCTACAATGGTGGAAAACTATAAACGTCGATCTGTTAACGTAGTACTGAGACACTTTCGGATTTATCCAAGTGGTTGGTGAAAAATTTCCTTAGAGCTGAATTGAATTAGTCATCTCCAAAATTAATAGATTTGAAGACCTGGATACTTAGGCAACATGGGTTATGATGCGATAATAAAAGGTGGGATGAACTTTCTAAGACAACGAGGATTCAAATCTTGTTCAGGACACATTACAATTGAGAAGTTTACAAAATTTATGACTTTAGATCGTCTATTAGAACCCATCAATGTTTCTATCTACGGTGATCAATAAAAAATTTTTTACGGTGATCAATAAAAATTTTTTGTGGAGTGAGATCAATCATTTTTAAAATTAATCATGAATACTTATATTATCAATAATAATAATAACATAATTGAAAAAATTATATTGGAGAAAGGGCATTTTTTTATTATAGTTAAAAAGATATCATATTTTTTTAAAAAATAAAAAGATATTTTATAAATATATATATATATATATATTTTAGTACAAGTTATAAATAATATTGTTACAAATAATTTAGATCAAATTGTTTTGCAAGGTAGGTGTTTTTATTAAATAGTCTTCGATTAAATTGATTACTGTGAGATAGATTTATTACGTAGATAATAATTAAATTTTCGTGTTTTTAGGATAGCGGATTCCAACTGTTACAGTTATTACTACAGCAAAATTACTTATTAATGGAATGGAAGAACAGCTCAGCACACTACGTCAAAAATAAGTTTATATATATATATATATATATATATAATTCACATCGTGTATTTTCATGATTTTAAAATATTTAAAGTCATTTAAACACGAATAAATTTTGAAGATGAAATAAAATTCTCCTATAAATACATTATTTTCTTTTATAAACGCCGCTCTGGAATAACGGCTTCGAGCGTTATTATACGTAGCCTTTAATAAAATTGAATGAATCAGGTACATCAATTAATTCCGTATACATTGATCATACATACGTACTCGTACGCCAAAAGTGCGCTTTTTAACCTGCACCGCTTCCTTCACCGTGGCGTCCGACGGCCGATCGACAAAGATCGCGTTTTTCTCCCTGCGCAGCGCAGCTCGCGAGAGGGCGAGAGGGCGAGAGGGCGGACGGGAGAGGCAAGCGACGCTTCCGACCTAACACTGCACCACCTAGATGGGTATGCGTTCGCTCTGCCCTCGTTGGATCCTTGTTTCTCCGTTTCTTGTTGGGAATTTGGTTGATCTCTTTGTTATGGCTTCCTGCCAGTTCTGGTTGGATTCGAGTTGCTCGCGCTGCAGGATTTTCCCCCCTTTCCCTTGAAAATTTTCTGTCTGGGTTCCTATTTGTTTGAGTTTCCTGCGGGTTTTGTTTTCTTGATTTATTCGTTTGGTTTTTCCGCTTGTTTGTTCGCCTTTTTCCCTTAGTGTAAGCCTGTTTTGTTGCGATTTTGCGTCGAATGCGTTCTTCCTTGATGGGAAAAGAAGGAACTGGCCCCTTGCAGATTTATGTGCGGATTAGCTACTAATTTCTCGAAACTGCAACTGCTTTTGCAGATGGAGATTCGAGTTCTTCCTGGGACAGTGACGGTGAATATGAGAAATTCATCCGAAGAATGAACCCTCCACGGTTTGTAAATTCTCTTACATCGAGTAGTCGCTTTTGAATCTGGAATTTTCTGATCCTTTCTTTCTCTTGTTAGGGTTGTTATGGATAATAGTTCTTGCCCAAATGCTACGGTTATTAAGGTAATCTATGATCTTCTGATTCCCTGTTGGTTGCTCCTTGAATGAACCTTGGTGCTTGCGATTCATGATATCTTGGTTTTGTTCTTTGTAATTGGCATAGGTCGATAGTGCAAATAAATATGGAATCCTTTTGGAAGTTGTTCAGGTCCTCATAGACCTTAATCTCATTATCAAGAAAGCTTATATCTCATCTGATGGAGGGTGGTTCATGGATGGTTTGTCATTGGTTTAATAGCTCCTCTAGCTTCCTGATTCTTTTGTGATTTGTGCTAATTCGATTTGTTCTTCTTGGACTGTTGCAGTTTTTAAAGTGACAGATTCAGATGGGAAAAAAATTGAGACACAAAAACAACTTGAAAATATAAAGGACTGCATCCGAAAAGTATACCTTTTGCTCCATCTTCATGTTTTCTCTTATTGCAGCTGACATGGTCTAATGCTCTGTTATTGTAGTCAATAGGGGAAGGTTCTTTTGTACCATCACTAAGTAGATCCGTAGATTTCGCACCTTCTTCGTCCTCTGATCACACATCAATTGAGCTAACTGGGGCAGATCGCCCTGGCTTGCTCTCTGAAGTTAGTTCAGTTCTCACAGATCTAAAATGCAATGTGGTGAGTGCCGAGGTGTGGACGCACAACGCTAGAGCTGCAGCAGTGATGCAGGTGACTGATGAGGATACAGGTTCTGCTATTACAGATCCCCAAAGGCTCTCTAAAATCAAACAGCTCCTTTGCAATGTTCTAAACGGAAACAGCAGGCATAGGAGAGCCAAGACTGCAGTTTCAATGGGTATCACCCACAAAGAGAGGAGGCTCCATCAGATGATGTTTGATGATAGGGATTATGAGAAGTCAGATGAGGACAATGAGAATGAGCATTGCCGACCAAAGGTTACTGTCGTTAACTGGTTCGACAAGGATTGCTCTGTTGTCACAGTGCAATGTAAGGATAGGCCGAAGCTTCTTTTTGATACAGTTTGCACTTTGACGGATATGCAGTATGTGGTTTTCCATGGAAGCGTGGACGCAGAGGGCCCAAAAGCTTATCAGGTATCTTCTGTTAAGGCTTTACTTTGTGTTTAAACTTTGATGAAACAGTGCTATACTGATTGTTATATGTTCTTATCATTATGAAGGAGTACTGCATTAGACATATAGATGGTTCCCCAGTTAACTCAGAAGCTGAGCGTCATCGAGTTGTTCAGTGCCTTGAAGCAGCCATAGAGAGGAGAGTGTCTGAGGTACAACTGATTTACCTGTTTAAGTTTCACTTAACATTTGATTATCGATGTGTTTAGAATTACACGCATCTATGTTGCTTCCATGTTTCAGCTCAGCATATGACATCCTATAGTATCATTCTCCTTGCTCAGATTTCTTCTTCTATTTGATATTCTTCCCAGGGTCTTAAGTTGGAGTTGTCTACAAGTGATCGAATAGGTCTGTTATCTGATGTCACGAGAATATTCCGTGAGCATGGCCTGACAGTCACAAGAGCTGAAGTGTCTACAAGAGATGGCAAAGCTATCAACACATTTTACGTCCGCGATGTTGCTGGTAATTCAGTTGATCCAAAGACCTTGGAAGACATACGATCCGCGATAGGGCAGACAGTGCTGCTACAAGTGAGAGGCAATTCTGATGAACTTAAATCTCCACAGGAGTCTTCTTCTACCCGACTGCTCTTTGGTGGCTTATTCAGGTCAAGATCACTTTATAATCTTGGATTAATTAGGTCTTACACTTAGCTTTCTTTGTTCGTCCCACTCGTGTACATAATTGTTAGTTTGCCATTTGCTTCATCGAGCAAAACTATGTGAATACAAAGGGAACAAAATGAAGCACTCACTGTGAAAATGTTACAGATGGGTGCCTTGGATCACATGTACATACGAATGTTAATATCAATGCATAACCAAAGTTCATTTGTGAACTCTCTTCGTACTTCCTACTTTCCATTGATATCCAAGTTTCCTTGATAATCACAATCAGACAAAACTGTTTCTGACTCAAACTCCAGTTCCCCACATGCAATCTCGCCATGGATAATACAATATCCAGGAATTGCTTCTGCAAATCCAGAGCTAGATCTTGACCACACCAGGAGCTATTGGAAGACGAGTGGTGTCCAGTGACTACTCACATCACAAAGAATAATTGGTGGCGTGGGGTGTGACGCTGTAAACAATATGCAAGCCAACCAAGCTGAGCACATTATCGTGTGTTCCAGAATGACATGAACTCCATCTCAAACACTCAGCTAAGCAACTGAAGAACACAACACCAAAACAGAGGTCCCATTGGGTCCTGAGTCTCCTCTGCAATCACTCACTTTAGATGTGGTCCTCCATATTTGGTCAAACTCAGATGTTGGATTCCAAGTACCTCTCACATGCCTGGCCTGCTGTCCTCTGAGTCAGTCTTCATTCACATGAGATTGTGATGCATGCCAACTGATACCAATTATTGAAGGCTTAGTAGTTTTTTTTTTACCGACAGACTTGTTTAGGAATTTGCATGAAATAATAACAGATCTAGAGGGAAAGGGAATGAAGGGAATCACCTGATGCAAGCACTGTCAGTCTAATGCTGCACTGCGAGTGCTTCACACTCTTCTTGTTTCCCATCATCTCCATGAAAAGTCCTGAAGTGAAGGTGAATGAATAAGCAAGGACAGCAGCAGATCAGATCAGGGCATACTCTTTTCATGCCTGGGCATCACAGAGCACCACCATGGCCACGCACTTTACAGCGACAAGGAGGATCATCCATATATATATAGAACTGAGCGTGACTCGCGCTGCGCGACCCCGTGCGCGATACAGTCGACCCCCGCCGTTTCCGGCCGCCTTTGCCGAGCCGTCCGGCCACCGCCGGTCGCTGGCCCTGGGCCGGATCGACGCGCCACTCGCCGGCGCGTCGGCCGACGTCGGATTCCGACTGGATTGTGGTCGGAATCTGACGAAATTTGGTTGGAAAGCGGCGGCAATGTTTCCGCACGCGCCGGTTTCCGATCAAATCGCATCCGGATTCCGACCAAATCACGGTCGGAGACCGGTCGAGGAAGGACCGGCGTGCGACGGCAGTCCTTCCTCGGCCAGTCTCCAACCGCAATTTGGCTGGAAATCGGTGCGTCACTGTCGGCCACGTTTCCGACTAAATTTCATCGGATTTCGGCCACAATTCGGCCGGAATCCGACGTCGGCTGACGCGCCGACGAGTGACGCGTTGATCGTGCCTGGACAGCCGGTGGTCGGACGACGTGGCGATGGCGGCTGGCAGCGGCGGGGTCAGGGGTGGGTGGCACTGTGCATTCCCACATTTTGGACGATCAGATTTGCGCGCACGATTGCGTGATGAATGGTGGATCGGATGACGCTCATGGACGCGCACGAGGGAGACGCGCAAAATATCAAAATCGTATATATATACACACACAACAACTGAATACAAGTGAACAAACGCGATAATGAGCCAAATTATGAAAAAGAAGACATTGAAGAGGGCCCAATTACACTCATTCGATCAGCCCAATAAGCTGGCCCAGCTCGTCCAGTTTGGGTATTAAAAAAAAACAAGAACAAATAATTTTAAAAAAGTACACGTCGCGAAACACTTGCATACGTAGCGTGGTCATTGTCATTTGACGTATCATTAAAAGGGTAGCTGCTTGGGTATGACTCGCGATCCCGTGGACTTCCAGGATCCGAATTCCTTTCCACGTGCGGACAACCTCCCGAAATTATTTGAACGGTCGATCGTCGACGCCTCAGACCACGTCCCTGTCCGCGTCTCAGAACACAGCAGAAGTAACCCTAGAGCTGAGATCTACGAGCTCTTCTGCTCCAATCTCTCCTCCTTCTCATCGTTAGGTATACCTTATTTTGGTCGAATCCCTTCCGGAGATGAGGTGGGAGGTGGTGCGCGCGGGCGCGAGAGGGGGAGAAGCATCCGACCGGAGGAGTGCGGAGGCGAACGCGGGCGCGATTTGTGGTCCTGGCGTCCGGTGGGGCCACAGCTGCAACGCCGTCCAGGGAGGGCGGTTCTTGTATGTCTTCGGCGGATACGGCCGCGACCGCTGCCAGACCAACGATGTCTACGTCTTCGACACTGGTAGGTGGTGGCTGATTTAAGGGTTATTTGTTACCTGGAGCTCTCTCTCCTTCTCTTTCTCCATCCTCTGCTTCTTTAGTCCTTTTCGTACGATTCTGATCTTCCCATTTTTATCGGATGTCTCCGAAGAGACTTTTCATACGCTTCTGATCTTGATGCTATAGTCCGATGCTTTGTGCAGAGATTCGAGTTTGTGCCACTCGTTAATTGACTGTATTTTAGTTGGTGCTTACGACGAGGACACTTGAGGACTAGGCAATTTTTTTCATCGGTTGTAGTTCAGTCAAATACGATTCTAGGGAGTTATAAGGTTCCATTCACTTTGTTTTGCTGACTTAGGGAGACTGATTGATTGTTATATGCCTCTTTATTTTGTTTGTTCTCATTGCTCTATCAGCATTTAAATTCTATAAGTTATTCACGTTTTAGTATTTAAGAAGCACCACTTGAATCAATCGTCAAGATTCAGGAATGGGGTGATTGTTATTTTCTAAATTTTTTAGACAGAGCTAGAATGTTTCATTTTAAAATATTTATCTGTGCAACATGTTGGGTTGCAAGGGTGCAAACATAGTCCCACATCTAAAACACATGGGAAAGATCATGGGTTTAAAAAGATGAAAAGTATCTCCATTGGCATGAGGCCTTTTGGGGAGAGCCCAAGAACAAAACCATGAGGGCTTAGGCCCAAAGTGGACAATATCATACCATTGTGGAGATACGGACATCCTTTTAGACCCAACAATTGGTATCAGAGCGAGGCCGCTCTTCACCGGACTAACCGCCGGATGAGCCATGATCCAGATCTAACCATGTGGGGACCCTCGGGGAAAACAAAAGAAGTAGGGGAGGCTCAGACCATGAGGGACATGGCAGCCGGACCATGAGAAATGGTAGCGGAGCTTCCAGTGGTCCTTTATTTGAGAGGGGGATTGTTGGGTTGCAATGGTGCAAACATAGTCCCACATCTAAAACACATGGGAAAGATCATGGGTTTAAAAAGATGGAAAGTATCTCCATTGGCATGAGGCCTTTTGGAGAGAGCCCAAGAACAAAACCATGAGGGCTTAGGTCCAAAGTGGACAATATCATGCCATTGTGGAGATACGGACATCCTTTTAGACCCAACACAACACTGTAGTTTCTTTTGCTGTTTTCTTCTTTAACATATGCAGGCAAAAAATTGTATTGGAAAAAAAATCTTAATTACACGGTTGCTCACTTTCTGATGATTGTTATTAGATTTGTGTTTTACAGATTCTTGTTGTACCTAATTACACGGTTGCTCACTGTCTGATGATTGTTATTAGATTTGTGTTTTACAGATTCTTGTTGTACCTAATTACATGGTTGCTCACTTTCTGGTGATTGTTATTAGATTTGTGTTTTACAGATTCTTGTTGTACCTTTTTTTGACACAATCTCATCGTACACTTTCCTTTTTAAAAAGAAATTATAAATTGACATCTGTACATTGTTAACATCACAGTTAAACAATCATGGAGTAAACCCACATTGAAAGGTATTCCACCCCCACCAAGGGATAGCCACAGCTGTACTACTGTGGGCGATAAGCTGTTTCTGTTTGGGGGAACTGATGGAAAGAACCCGCTCAAGGATACACATATTTTGGATACATGTGAGCATACTAATTTATATGATACTTTGGATGCAAGTGCCATGATACATTATTTTCTTCATTTATCTTCATGCATAGCAGGTGGTCATTGGTTCAACCTGTTCAGATTACTGTTTCTGGATACACATGTTGCATAAGCATCATTTGCCCTTCATAAATAGTTTTAAACCTTATTATTGTTTGTGCTACTAATAAGACTGTAGTCCTTCAGTGATATTCATTTTGTCATCTTGGTTATTTCCTTTTTCTGTAGCATCAAACACTTGGATTTTGCCAAACTTATATGGTGAGGGACCAGAGGCACGGGAAGGGCATAGTGCTGTACTTGTTGGCAAAAGGCTTTTCATCTTTGGTGGGTGTGGCAAATCTGAGACTAATGAAGAGAAGTATTATAATGATACTTACATATTGGATATAGGTATGAAGTTTACATGTTTCTTTTTAGGCTACTTTGAAATTATTTTTATAATCTGCTACGGTATGCTCGTTTCTGATTGATTTCACTGTACACTGTAAAGTATAAGCACTTAATTGATTAAATCTCTCATGCATTCATTGCTTTTTAACTCCATATAGAAACAGTGTATAAGAATCACTTTATCTTTTCAAGAGATGCTCATTCATGTTAGATTGGCAGCTGCTGGCCTCTCCATTTTTTAAAGATACTTCTTATGTGAAGCTTATGGTATATTTGTTTTCCATATTATTCCTGTCAACAAAGTCAAATCATCTTCACATGCTTTCAACACTTTCAAGGTCACTAAATGTGCTAATAGTCAACATCTAAATTTTAGTTAATTGTCTTTTTTGTCACTAGAGAAACTAACTTGGGAACCTGCTGTAACTTCTGGCTCTCCGCCTTCTGCCCGTGATTGTCATAGCTGCTCATCATGGAAGAACCAAATCATAGTCCTTGGTGGCGAAGACTCTTCTGGTTGCTATTTGTCCGATGTTCACATATTAATTGTAGGTATATCTCCTGTAATGATGTTGCAAAGTCCAAGCTATCAAACCCAGAGATAAGTTCACCATTAGTGTTTTTTGGAAGTAGCGATGTACTTGTATTAGTATGATTGCATGACGTAGTATTACCTAATGAACATTATGACATTGTTAACAATTTTTCTATAGTAAATTGCGTTGCTTTAATATGTCTGGCAGATCTATAATCTCAACAATGTTTGAATAGCAATATATGCAGATAGTTTCAAACAAAGTACAAGCTTACATATTTGGCTCTGTTAAAAATCACTTAATGTTACAAACATCCTGTAAAAGGTTAAATTTCATCCTGGAGAAGCTTTTGTTGTTTTGTCTGCTATATTGTCTAAAAGCTTTATATCTATTGTTCCTTTTTTGCATGTGGAAATAATGCCCTGCATTCTCCATGCACCTAATGTTGACACATTTTCACCTTGAGCAGACACACTTGTGTGGCAGCCCATGAAGACTTCTGGAAAGATCTTTCCACCACGCGCTGGGCATACAACTGTGTCACTTGGGAATGATTTATTTGTTTTTGGTGGTTTCAGTGATTCTAAAAACCTTTATGATGACCTTTATGTCCTAAACCTGGGTGAGTGAATTATTGAATATATTCTTATTAACGCACTGTGTTTAGGATAGCTAATTCTTCAAATTTGTATTTTCTGCATTAGTACTAAGAACGCTTATTTCTCTTTATTTGGGTGTGGTTAAACTTTTAGATAAAATGACATTCAGCATTTTGGAAATAGTCTTAGATAACTTGTTAAGATACTGTTCGTTCATTCTTATCTCACCCAATCATCAATATGGATCAATGGCACATCAAACATGTCAGTGTGTTGCACCAACATTAACATGTTTTTCAAAATCTCACGTCATGAAATTCGTTGTGGGCAATGTATTATGTGAAAAAAGTCAGTTGCATTCTAATTTGTATTGTCAAAATAGTTGAGGCCCAAGCATTTCAGTTTACAAGCTTATGGTTAGGGGCCATTTTATTTTTCTTCGAGCTTCTACTTTATATTATCTCCCTTTGCTTGAGATTATTTGAGAGGTTTGTCATATACTCTTTTTGAAGCTTATCTGATTTTTTAAAGTTATGATTTCGATAGAAGGGAAGTTTTTCATTTGCAAATGTTCTAGGTTTTCATAACAAATTCCACTTTATTCTCGGCATAGTGCCCTTGCCAACTAAGTCCTTAGCAGTTCAAACAATAATCCATTTCTGTCATTTGTCTTTCTAAAAGGTGTAGCCATGCTAATATTACTAGGTCTAGGCATAAGTAAACACAGTGGCTTTAAGATTATAACAAGCTGTATGAACACTTGAATCATATTATTTTTGTAAATTCAAGTCTAAGCGTTTATTAGAAGAAAATAATTTTTTGGGTTGGACTAAACTTTCTTTTGGTGGATTCTAGAGAGACAGACCTGGAGCAAAGTTGTACCAGATAACCAAGGTCCCTGTGGCCGATTTTCTGTTGCTGGTGAATGCCTGGATTATAGTAAAGGCATTATTGCCTTCCTGGGTGGATGTAATGAATTTCTGGACGCACTTGATGATATGTATTACTTGCATACAGGTTTGATCAATATATATATACATAATTTTGGCTGTTTTCCCTCCCATCTCAAACTAGATTCCATATAGGATTTCTGCATTGGTGATTTCTTGGGCATCTTTTTATATTGCATTAGAAGCATTTCATTTTGATGTGCCTTATAGATATAATTGTATTCAAAACTAGTAATATACTATTTCAATGCAATTTTTCCCCTTGCCATTTAATATTTGATTTCTTGTAATATCAGATATGTCAGTAGATGGGTTATATGATCAAAGACTGAAGAGGCCTTCCATAAGGAGAGAGTTGAGGAAAAGATGTCAGCAAGAAGGTCTTCTCAGTCCGCGAATACGAAAAGAAGATAAATTACTTAAACACCATGTAGAATATGATTTGTTGAACCATCCACAACAAACCAATTGGGCTGGTAGGACTTTGTATGTGATTTTCACACTGCTTTTAATTCTAACAGAATTTTCACACGAAGCAATTTGTTTTATGTTTTTCAATTAGCTGGTTGGAGAAAACATAATTATTCACTGTGAGATATTGGTTTAGGAACCTTGGTGGATGTTTAACATCATTTAACTTTGCTCCTCCATGGAGCCTTACATTTATCTCTGTATCAATGCAGCTAGCAATTAGCAATGGTAATTACTCAATCATCTTCTCCTCATACTTTAGGTACCTTAGAAAAAAGTAATGAATATAAGTTAACTGAATCCAGACGTTAGCTTTCTATTTGCATAATGAATATGGAGCTGAAAAGTTGTATATCGAGCTACCATGTGATTGTATAACTTAATATTCATAAGTAAAGTACTTTTTTGCAACTATCTGTTATTTACTTAGTATGCTGTGAGGTTGCACTGTTTTCCTTCCAGCTAACAGTCTTGAAAAGTTGTTCTTTAAAAGCTTGGAATCATGTACATGGATTAGTAATGTATGTTTCCTATTATCAGCTCAACTAGTATCACTTTAAAAAAACATGCTGCTAACTCAATAAGAGTTCCTTATGAGGCTTCACTATATCCTGGACCCAAAGCAAAATATTGAAGTCTGTCAAAAGTTTGATGCTTTTGTTTGTTAAAAGTGCTTAACTTTTATTGAATTCCCACTCATGCATTTGCTGCTACCCAGGCAAAAAAGGATCTGATCAGATGTCTGCTGGAGAGGTCAAATTTGAAGCTAGAGTTATAAATGTAAACAAATTTGGATATGCAATTGAAACAACCATTGATGGAAAATTGCTCCACGGCATGCTGTTCTCCAGCACATCAAATATTAGCATAGATAATCATACTCATTACAAGAAGTATGAAATTGCTTTTCGGTCCAATATTTAGAGCTCCAAACTAATCTGATTCTCTTTATTGGTGAATTTGTTATGCTGCTGACAGAATGGTTGTTGACAACATGAGCAATCAGGCAAACTTGAACCAACCTACTGATGTGACCAATATACTTGCTGAGAGAGAGAAAATATCAGATCAGGAGCAATCTGATAATCCTCATGCCAAAGGACCAAAACTTTGCAGCCCATCTGTTGAAATTTTTGGATCAAATTTGACCAATTTAACTCCTTGTGGCAAGGTATATCAGTCAGTCTAGAAATAGTATCACATGTATCCAATTTTCCTAATAAGATATTTACTGATACTAGTATAGAACTCATAGTCTACAAAGCCTTGTTTATGAAAACAAACTGTCAATTTTACAAAAATGTCATTTTTATAAGCCGATAATCTGCATGTATCCATTTTATGACCTAGTGTTTGCCTTGAAGAGTATCAGCTTCTTTCATAGGAGTCACCTCTATGCATGAATGAAAATTTACTCTTCAATTGATGTCTAGTTTATGAATTATGAGACTTATTACTGATGCAGCAGTGCTTTAATTTGTCTCTCAATGACTGAATTACTTGGATATTGCTACTTTTTCCAATTACACTTTGGTTTGAGTGGAAGTTCTATGTGAATTTTGGTAATCTTCATTTGACGTATGCATATCCATAATCATATTTATCCATCTTTGTTGCAAATTTATGTACAAAACTTAAGGAATGGATCCAGTATGTTGTGGATACTGACTATACCAATGACACACAAGTGCTTAATCACTTACATGACACCACAATTATTACATGATCTCAATCATGGATGCTTAAGACTACAGTTCACACATGATCTAGAGTACTCAGCATGAGCCCAACATCACATCACTTGGTTATATACTTGAAATATATGTTAATCAAACTAACACATGTACAGTGGACAATCTTCATTTGCAAAGGCAAGAGTTTAGCTTGTCTTAACCTATTTGCAAATTTATCGTTTTTTTATGTCAATACTGTAATGATATGAAAATTTTATTTTATTTTAATACTTTTTATTTACACTCCATCTCAAAACAATAGTACTCAATGTTACATTGGCAGTGCCTATTTCCTTCTATTTTATGCATATCTTAGATTTTGATGAGATACATGTCTAGGTGTTTTTTAGATTATGGTGTATACCCAATAGAACTGCTCCTTGATTTGGATTTTGGAATTTATGATTGGTTTTTCAAGTGAGTTTTGGTTCTTGAACCTGATTGGTAATGTGGTCGCTCTCTCTATTTCTCATTAATCCATTAGATTGTCGGATCAAAGCTTTAATTTCTACAAAAACAGTTGTTCTATGTTTTAAGATGAAATTAAACTTTATTATCCATAGGCCCCGGGTAATGTAGATCAGGATTCCAGAGCACCTGGAGACAAGAATAATGAGGTCTCAGATAGCCAAAAGATTCCGGTTGATCTATCTGAGAATAGGTCTTTGCCAGCCGAAGCACATGCATCATTACCGAACGACGGTAAGACATTTTTCTGGGTTTCTGTCTGTTCTTTATAGCGTTCTTAATTTATCACTGCAAAACGTACTCATTTACATATCAGAATGTCAGCCACAATGACAATGACAATGACATTATTTTTCAAGTCCAAGTCCATATGCATCATCTGGAATTGCTAAGTTTTTGTTTTGCCATACTGTCAGGAAGCAAACAAGGGAGCTGAAGTCGCAAGGGTATTGGCAACCAATGTAGACACAGGATCTGAATGCAGGGTCTTTAATAACTTCGGTAGGTGTGTAAAATGTGCAGCATTCTTGCAAGAAAATCTTCAGGCTTCCGATGAAAAGCATCACATACATGATCAAGACAAGACTACTTCCAAAACGGAGGCTTGATTCCCAAGTCCAAGTTTGAAGGGATGCCTTTATCAGCATTGCTGTAACAGAATGGTCGATCCTAGAGTAATCCTTAACCTCATCACTTGTAGTCAAGGGACCCGTTAGGATGCATCATTATGTCGCTTTTTCTTGCTACTTGGCAAGCTCTATCTTGCCTTGAGATGCCTTATTACAAGCACATGGTAAGGATGCTGGGCAACGAAGCATGTAACATAGTCCTTGTTTGTATGATAGGAGAGGCGACTACTTGTACTGTCGAACATCCAGAGTTTGTAGCAATTGATCTGCTCCTCTTGTTCAGGTTCTGAAATAATGAACTAGTGTATCTAGTTTTCTAATTTTGTTTGTCCATTATGTTGTTGGGTATGGTAACAAGAATTGAGAGGTGATAGTTTCTTGAAACTTTGTATTGCTGGAGGCTACAAAGCCCCTAGTGGGCGGCAATTGAGCTCTAATCAAATCCCTAATGGCTGTAGTAGAATTTGATGGGCATGAAAATAAATTTTTTATTATTCTGTTATTTTTACGTTGATATCAAAATACTAATTAAGCACGCGCGAGCAGTCTTAAGTGGTAACGGGAGCAGAATGAAGCATCTTTCATCCTCGCCGTCTCTTTTATCCATCGAAGGCCATCAACGGCCCAAGAAGAGCCCACGGCCAAGATGCCACCTGTAAACCATTGAAATAATTATCCGCCGGATGCCATCTGACCCGGTAGGGTTTTGGGGCAGGCGCGAGAGGAGAGAAGAGGAGCAGTCGCCAGATCCTCCTGAGAAGGGTATCTGATTTCCCTAAACCATGAATCCAATCTCTTCTTGAGACTCGTTTGTTTCTTATCTTGATTGATTGTTACCGCTCCTCGATCTGCAGTGTGGTCTTTTTATTTTATTTTGTTTTTCTTTTCGATTGTTTATGATGCTAGTTGTTTGCAATTTTTAGGTTTATTTACTCTTGTTGTTTCACTCTAAAGTGTAAAGAATGTGATGCTTGTCCTTTATCTTTAGGCGTTTACATACTAAAATTTGGGTTTTCAGTTTGCTCTGGTTCTAGCTAGAGCGTTTTGGTCATCGAGGTGTTTTGATCCGAAGAGTTCGCAATGTTTGACCATCTAATCTGGTTCTCATATGTGTCTTTGAATCTCAAAACTTTTAGAAACATGAAAGATAAACACGAATGCACTTCTGATTATGTGTTAAGAATTACTTGTACTTTTGCAATAATAATGATGTTATCTCCGGCGTTTGCTAAATATCGTCATAATTATCAGTGCATGTTAGTCTCGAGTTTTGGAGATAAGCTACATGGATCTTATCCTTCCATCAATCTTATGCAATGCTATAGTTTGACCACATATAATGAGATGTATTGGTACAGGAAAGAAACTACAATAACTGTCTGTGCTGTGTATTGTTCATTATTTGAATATGCAGATTTAACTACTAAAACAGTGGATTTTCTTAGTTTGTGCATAAATTACTTAACATCTAGAATAAACAACATAAATTTGATCTAGCACAAGGACTAAAGTATATATCTAACAAAAGATCCACTTGGAAAAATGGACACATGCCCAATTTAATATGCTATTGAGAGTTAAGATCTGAAATGTATCCGATGGATTATATAGATTAAATGAAATAAATAATTCATCTGATAACATACTTTTTCTGGCAGAATTTTACTACATTGTAATTCATTGGCAAAGTACCAAACTTGTTAATAAAATATGCTTGGTGGTTACAATTATCAATTTTTAGGGTCATAGGAATGTTTGGATTAGGAGGTAATTGCTCGGTAATCAAGTTTATGACTGTGTAAGCTGAGTTGGCATGAGCTTGAGTCAATTTATTACTCAAGTTCATTACTTGGATGTTGGCCTTGTGCCATTGAGACAGACTTAGTTGGCTTGAAACAGCTGTTTGAAAATATTAAGAAAAATCAAAATAAAACCTAATTTGTTGTCCTAAGCTTTCTTATTTATTTCTCCAATTTCTTCTTTTAGGTAGCCATCATCAGCAATTAGATCATTCCCTTTCCCCTTTTCATTATCTCCAAATCCCTACCCATAGCAGCCTTGCTGCTGCTCCCTGATAACCTCACGTTGTTGCTATGAACTCCCCCTTATAGTTATCATCTCCCAATTCCATTTGCTTTCCTCCTTTTCCCTCATCTAGCATAAAATCATGTCAACAACTTTGATACCAATCATCATGATCCAGCAGTAGCAAATCAACCCATTAAATCAACCCTATTTGAAACCTTTATGCCTAAAAATGTGTATAAACAAAGAATCCATGGCAAATTTATACACAATTTCTGAAGTGAACTACATTTGTCAATTATGGTTATTTATTAACAGTTCTTTCTTTTGATTATTTGTTTCTAATTTTACAGTTGAAGACGTTGTGTCTGCTTTCTTGTTTATATGGTTCTCAGGTCTCCAGAATGGCTTTAGCAAGTAAAATCGGAAATCTTTTAAAGAAATCTGTGACTTCCAGTCCATCATTGTTTCAAGCAATACGTTGCATGTCATCTTCCAAACTTTTCGTAGGAGGTATGTCATGATACTTTTCAATATCTTTTTTGCCACGCCACTGGGGAGTTGTACAACTTTCGATGCTTTTGGCACTTTACAGGACTTTCATATGGCACTGATGATATGAGTTTACGAGAAGCATTTACAAGTTGTGGTGAAGTAATTGAAGGTAAGTTGTGATGTTATTTCTGATTTATAGTAAAATTTGAACTAAATGTTTATGAACTTGCGTATATGTTTTTGCAGCTAGAGTCATAATGGATAGGGAAACGGGAAGATCTAGAGGTTTTGGATTTGTGACCTTTACATCCAGTGAAGAGGCCACTGCTGCCATCAGTAGCATGGATGGGAAGGTGCATATGCTATGTTGTTTTTGTTTGTTTACTTAAGGTTATTGTTCAAATGAAGCAGAACCTAGATGTTGTCACATAAGAAGTTTTAAATTTAAAATAAGAAAATGCCATAGCTGAGGGAAGTTATAGAATTTGCACGGCAATCTTTTGTTTATGATGATGAGCTATGAATATGCAGAAAATCACACTGCTGGCCAACCAAAGAATGATGTGTCATTGCATTCAATTTTTAGAATCAATCTTGCATACTAACATCAGATGCCTGTTGATATCTAATTGCACATTTACACATGCTACTATTATTTGGTAGGTTTGATATGACAGCTCATTTTTTGCATATTGGCTACTGTTTGAACTAATCCTTTATCACCCATTTTAAGCTTTATAACTGTCACCCAAAGCAATGTTTACATCAGTGCAACTCTAGTGGTTATATACTTGGTTAATTTATCAGAACTGAGAACTTACAAGTTAAACATCCTTCTGGTTTGGGAAAGAAGGATGGTCCGTACTGCCATTACTTAGTGTTTCAAATGAAGTTTTCCCCTGCAAATTGCAAACAACAAGTGGATAGTGGCATTATAATTGTAGCTACTGATAGTAGGCTATCCTTCTAGCTGTGTTTCATAAATGTGTGATTGAAGATGATTAGATTGAGAGGACACTCTTATCTGTAATTGATAACAATCATTTTAAAAGAAAATCATCCATTAGAATATGCTTTGTTATCTTTAGAATTATATGCATAATGTTATATGATATGTTCTAATATCAATGATGATCATTGCCATCTCAGGATCTTCATGGAAGGATAATTAGGGTAAACTATGCAAATGAACGAACTGGTGGATTTCGTGGTGGTTATGGCGGTGGTGGGTATGGTGGTGGTGGTGGCGGCGGCAGCTATGGTGGGGGCTATGGTGGTGGGGGCTATGGCGGTGGAGGCGGAGGCTATGGAGGTGGCGGTGCAAATACTTACAGCGGAGGTAACTACAATACTAGGGCAGGTGCTGCTGGTGCTGATGGATACGGTAGTGGTAGCTATGGCGGTGCCGGTTATGGTGGTCGCAGCTACGAAGGTAGTGGTAGGGGATATGATCAAACCAATACTGGTGCTAACTATGGCGTTGCTGGGGGTGGCGGTGGCATTGACAACTACCAAATTGATGGCAGTTATGATCGAGGCAGTGGTGGTTACGGAGAGAACAATAGATCATATGGTGGTAGCGGTGGTGGTAGGTACAATGTCGCGGCCGACAATGCTGCCAACTATGGCAGTGGTGCCACCAAATTTGGCGAGAGTGCATCCACGGGATTCAACAACAACAAGTTCAGCAGTGACCTGACCACTGATACTGGTGGTTATAGTGACGACAACAATGAGGAAGACTTATTGGAGAGCAAATTCAAAGAAGACGGTGATGATGCTGACGAAGATGACAATGAAGAGGATGAGAACGAAGTGTTGGAGGGCAAATTCAAAGGTTATATTAATGATGATGATGACAATGACAATGACAAATCGGACGACTATGCCAAACGAGGGTAGTGTATGAACACATGTGATCTAAGCCATTACCAGCAGTGCCCATCATGTCAGACAGTAAATCTGTGAACCTTTGTACTTAGATTGTTTGTATGCAGATCTACGTTGCTATTTTGATGTTTCTGTTAAAACAAAATTGGAGATTGCATCGAGCTTTCTCCACGCTGCAGTTTCACAACTTTTGTTCATTGAGATCTAGCGTTTTTTGTTTGCGCAATTTTTTTATTCTATTCTGTAAAAGATGAAATTTATTATCTTAATGATTTCATATGATCAATTCTACGATATGATCATCTACGAAGATATAAATCAAGAAATTATAATTAATTATGACGTATAAGGGTATTGTTTGGTTTCATCAGGATTTGAATCCTTATCTTCTTTTACAATTTTGTTGTGTCGTAACCAATTCAGTTATGTTTCGGGGGTAAAATGATAAATCTCAATTAGTCTCATTGATTATCCTTGAGGGTGATCGGTCCGGTCCTACGGAAATTTTTCACTGATTATCAAGGTAAATCGAAAAGTATACGTAGTCCTGGATCCATGGAAGTTTCTCATTGATCATCAGGGTAAATCGGAAAGTGCACGCAGTGGTCAGTTCGGACGTCTAACATCCTTTGATTGCGCTCCTCGTTTGAAAGAAAAGTTCAGACATCCAATATCATTTGATTGCGCTCTCCATTTAAAAAAAAAAATCACACAGTAGCTAGCCCAGTGATAATATGGATATCCTACCGCGGCACCATGCCTTGGGGACGAAATTTTCTTATTCTAAAATATAGAGCGTATTAGAGTTTGCTGCTTATAATCCCTTTTATTCGTTCAAAGAGAATACAGAAGACGTACAATAAATAGTGCCTAAAATAAACTTGCAGAGTTGATTGGAGGCCTTGTTAATTGGCTGCAGTGTTGTAGTAGGCTTCGGCGGCGAGCCGGGGCACCGGGTGGGCCATCAACGGCACCGCCCGCTGCAGCGTCAGGCCGTAGGCCTCCTCCATGTCCAGCTGCTCCGGCGTCTGCCCCTCCGGCAGAGCCCAGTCGAAGGCGTGCACCAGCGTCGCCGTCATCAGCTGCACCATGCGTATCCCCAGACTCATGCCGGCGCAGATCCGCCTCCCGGCCCCGAAGGGGATCAGCTCGAAGTCGTTCCCCTTGACGTCGACCCGCTCGTGCGTGCCGCCGGGGAGGAACCGGTCCGGCTGGAACTCCGCCGCATGAGGGCCCCACGACGCTGGGTCGTGCGTGATGGCCCACACGTTGACCAGCAGCGTCGCGCCCTTGGGCACGCAGAAGCCCCCCACCTCGCACGCCTCCGCCGCCACCCGCGGGAGAGAAAGCGGCGTCGATGGGTGCAGCCGGAAGGTCTCCTTCACCACCGCCTGCAGCAGGGGAAGATTCGGCAGGTCCGCCTCCTGCACCAGCCGCGCTTTGCCCACCGCCGCATCCAGCTCCGCCTGCGCTCGCCGGAGCAGGGCCGGGTGCCGGATCAGCTCCGCCAGCGCCCACTCCACCGTGCTCGACGACGTATCCGTTCCAGCCGTGAATAAATTCTGTTCAAAAATCAAAATTAAATTGTTCTTAATTTGTTTTTTTTGGTTGAATATTCTTGATCGATCGTTCACGATGATAACTTTGAAGACAAAATTTAATCCGCACCAATAGCAAAGCCTTGATGTTCGTGTCGGTAAGCTTGCCGCCCTCGCCTTCGTCATCCCCCTTCTCCTTCAGCGCTATCAGAACGCTCAACAAATCCCTCCGTTCTCCTTCTCCTCTGCCGGCGGCCACATCCGCACGGCGGTGCTCCGCCATGATCCCGTCGAGCATCTCGTCATACCTGCGGTGCAGCCGCTTCATCCGTGCTACCACTCCCTGGGGGTCGAGCCACCTCAGCCACGGCACGAAGTCACCGACGTTGAACTCCCCGGCGAGCCTCATCAGCTCCACGACCATCTCCTTGAACTCGCCCGACTCCGCGCCCTCCTCCTCGAACACCCGCCGCCCCAGCATGGCCCGCGCCAGCGCGTTGGTCGCGCACACGTTCACAGCGTTCCCCACGTCGACCGCCGTCCTCCCGTGGCGTAGGGCGCGCACCAGGAGCCCCACCTCACCCTCGCGAACCCACCGGAGGTCGCCGAGAGCCTTACCGCTAAAAAGGTGGACGGAGCAGAGCTTACGGAGGTAGCGCCACCGCTGGCCGTAGGGCGCGAAGACGAGGTCCTGGTAGTTGTAGGCCACGTGCTCGGCGCCGGAGTTGGGCGGGCGGTCACTGAAGTTGGCGTCATGCACACGTAGGAACTGCGAGGCGACGTCGGCGGAGGCGGCCACGACGACGTCGACGGCGCCGAAGCGGAGGCGAAACAGCGGGCCGTAGACCTTGGACAGAGCATGGAGTGTCCGGTGCGGTTTGGCGCCGAGCTGGGGCAGGTTGCCGAGCACCGGCCACCCGCGTGGTCCGGGAGGGAGCAGCCTGGCGCCGCCGCCGCCGCTGCCTCGAGGCGTCGGCTTGTAATAGAAGAGGAAGACGCAAGAGAGAAGAATGGAGAGGAAGAGTAGGAGAAGCTCAAACATGGTTCTGCCTTAATTGTTGCATGGAGATGCCCGCTCGGTTTATAAAGCGGAGTGAGGGGAGGAAGACAGCGACCAGCTGATGATGATCCGGGGATGGTTAGGTCGATCCGACGACCAGGAACGTAGGGTTGTTACCTTTCCTTCTGGTTCCCAGGGAAGGAGAGAAGGGGAGATACGGCAGCGCCGTTGCCGCACGTTATCCCGACTTACCACTCCTCGATCTAACTGTTAATGTCGAATCTTAGAAGGGTAGTTGGATGCCAGATTCACCTTGTCAGATTGCATGACGCATCAGGACCAGAGGAGATTTAAGGGATATACACGTGCTGCACTGTTGTTGACATTTATGGTGCTTGGGAGTAATATGTGATTACCTTAGTTATCCATCTAAAATTATCAATTAAAATCTTATTTGATTTAGATAATCGCTGATTCTGAAATAATATGTCATGTCCGATACATCAATATATGAGCAAAAGAGGTTATCTAATCCAGAATTAAAAAATCAAGAAAAACTTAGATTTTTCTGGATTTCGGAATTAAGTAATTTCTTTTTACAAAATTATCCTCCACTTACCCTCCGCGAGCAGTCGTCCCCGATCCGCTTCCTCTCCCATTGCGAGCGAAAGCCTCCTCTCCCGTCCCTGATCTCGCGAGCGAGCCTCCTCTCCCATCCCTGATCGCGAGCGAGCCTCCTCTCCTGCCCCCGATCGCCAGCGAAGGCCTCCTCTCCCATCCCCGATCGCGAGCAAAAAAAGCCTGCTCTCCCGTCCCTGAACACGAGCGAAACCCTTCTCTCCCATCCCCTATCACGAGCGAAGCCTCACCCGTCCCCGATCGCGAGCGAAGCCCTCCTCTCCTGTCCGCTTCCGCTTGCTCCCTTCTCTAACAGCGGCGCCGGCGATTCGAAGCCCTCTTCTGTCTTTCTGTTCATCCCCGCATCGAGCCCTAACCCTAGCCTAGCCTATTACCTACCTCCTGATCCTCTGACGAGCCCTCTTCTGTTGGTGCTTCTTTCCGTTCATCCCCGCATCAAAGCTGTTTTCTTCCTCCCTCACCATAATCGTTTGCGCGAAAGTGACTTCAAGCTCTTCAATTTGCCTGCAAAGGTACAACTAATGAGTCTTGCCATTTTTTCGTGATGCTATTTGAATTCAGCTAGTTAGACTTCAAAGAACTTTAGATTTTGCTACATAGGTCTTTCATCCTGAAAATGATACAATTAGTGACTTTACTATTTGTTATAAACTTAGTAATCTTCATGTTGTATTGTGGTAGCTTCATGTTGCACAATAGATCTCTTTCTTTAACAGCATCAGCTTTTACTGCTCTTGTTTTACATGAGAATTCTCCAACTGATTACAATGCTACTAAGTTTTTATCTTTTGGAAGTTGGTACACTGTTTACATTACAATCTCTCTCTTTTGTGGCCTGTAAAACTTAATACATAGATTGCCCTGCATTTAGGAGATTAATCTTGTGAAGTAGTATACCTTTGCTAGAGGAAAATACCTGGAAGGAAATAATTAGCCTCGATATCTGGTAGGTTCTCCATTGATTAGAATTCAATGTGGCTGAAAGAGACCAAACCTGCCATCCATGTTTGCAGGCGAACACAGCAATCCTAGCTAATTGGGAAGACCTGTCTCAATCATCCAAATCATATGTTAGAATTAGCTCTTAGTACCAATTCGGATTGAGTTGGACTCGAGTTGGACTCAAGTCAACTCAGATTGTGTGAGACTCGAGTTGGACTCAAGTCACACAAGCCAATTTGAATTTATCAAAAGATTATCATGCATGAGATGTATGATTTTCCTTAAAAGAAGAGAAAGATTATCATGCATGAGATGTATGATCTTCATTAAAAGAAGAGAAAGATCTTCATGCATGAGATGCATGAGAGTTAATAAAATATTAATTCCTTAGATCACTAAAAATCAAAAAATCCTTTATCCTTCATATCCCATGGTGGGATATAAAAAGGGGTGAGAGGCTCTTGATGAAGAGGTTGTTGGATGCTCTTGCTCTCCCTCTTCTTCTTCTCTTCTACCACCTTGACCGAACCTTTTCTTGTGGCTAGCACCACAGCTGGGTTCTTCTCCATATCAGTGTTCGTGTGGATATCGTGGAGGCACGAACGCACTGATCGTGCTGAGATCCGCCGACCTTGAAGGCAAAGAGTTGCTGTCGGGATTGCGAAGGGCACGCATCGAAGGTAACCTCAATTCTAGTAGGTAGAATCGTCAAACGAATATGTTTTTCGCATGGATCTTCTGGAGGGATCCTGTTTTCCGCTGCGTTATATGCGGTTTAATCGATTTTTCGCGCATATAGATCCCTACACCATCACTCTACAGCGAGAAAAAAAAATGAAAATCTCCAACAACTTCCAACCAAACTCTTTGTTGCCTCACATCAATTCAAATTCATATCACACATATTCTGTAAAACATTTACATGTCCATGCAGTAATGAACTCTTATTCTCGACATGAAGGTAAACCTCAAACAAATTTCAATTCACACAATTATTTATATAACTGGTGCCTCTGGCCTTGCGAGAAAATAAGTCATGTGACAATTTCCCCTCCTTGAGAAGGTTGCTCTTCTTGTTTTGATTTACCACTCTTGCTTCTCAGGCGAGCAGTATTTGTGTTCTTGAGAGTAGTTTCTTCATCTGATTGCTTAGGAGGTTTCTTGATTGAATCCTTTGCATCGGTGCTTGCGAGCTTTGATGAAGTGGGTAGTGTCTGGATTGAGGGGTTGGCGATCTTGTTGGCTTTCAAAGCTGGCTTAACTTGAGACTGAGCAGAAGGCCTCGTCTCCCATGGCTGTGCTGCAATCCACTTGTCCACCCAACTCCATTCCCAGTTACCTTTTGCTAGCTCATACACAAATAGCTCATTACTTAAGATGAAATCAAACAATATTAGATTATGTTTTATTCCCTATAACCTTGGTTATGTGATTACAAGGTAATCATGGATGACCCCCAACCAAACGCACTCTTAGGGTCCGTTTACTTGGAAGTACGGAAGAAAAACTGAGGAAAGTTTTCCTCAGTATTCATCCATCCATTGTTTACTTTTATAATTTTTTATGAGGGAAGAGAAAATTAATCCATTTGTTGATCAATTTTCTGTCAAAATCGCTCCCCTCCAAATCGGGCGGAAACGAAGGATGGAAAATAAAAAGACGTAATTATCCTCTCTCTCTTCCCTACTCTCTCTTCGTCCTGCTCCAAATCAGAGCCTTCCTCGGCGACCAGCACTGCTCGAGCGTCGGACCGGAGCTCCGTTCTCCGCCGCCCGAGACTTCTCTTGAGGCCCTCGCTGCGCTCTCACTTCTGGTTGCGGCGATCTCCCTTCGCCTGCACCGCGAGGGGCTCAAACCGTGATCGCCTTCGAGCGCAGCCCAAGCACCGCAGCCCCGTTCCACGCGTGGTCGCTGCGCCTAGATCTTCCTTGCGTTGGGATCTTCCTCCCGTGTCTCTTTCTCGTGGCGTGCGGCCTGCTTCTTCTGCTCCCGACAGTCCATGCCCGCGATGAAGTCGCGCCCAAACAACAGACGCGCCTCATGGGGGTTCTGGTAGAGGGCGTTCATGTCCTGGGAGGTATCCTCCGTGTCCTCCCAGCCAAAGGAGAAGCGGAACTTCTCGCTCGGCTTGATAACCCTCTTCTTCAGTTTCTTGGATCCTAGGTACTGCTCCTTGATGGCTTCCAGTTCTTTTGTCTTCAAGCGCAGCCCAAGCACCGCAGCCCTGTTCCACGCGTGGTCGCTGCGCCTAGATCTTCCTCGCGTTGGAGGCGCCAACACTTCCGGTAGAGGCGCCGACGTTCGGGATCCTTATATACATCTTCCGGTAGAGTAGGTGATAGATAGAGTTTGGGAGATGGAGGACCATCCCACCGAGGTGTCGGTGAGCAGGGAAGAAGGGGCGGGGCAAAAGAGAAATCGGGACAATGGGGATAGGGTATTTTGGTAAATAAATAAATTAATTTTTTTATTTATATAAATAAATAATTTAAATATAAGAGATTTATTCATCACCCTTGTATCAAAGTAAACAAATACAAAGAAGAAAAGATTCCGTTCCCTTTCCTTAGGGATTTATTTCCATCGTGGATTCCTTCCCTTTCTCCATCCACGCTTCTAAGTAAACTGACCATTAAGGGATACATGACATCAGCGGGTCTAAATTCGATCAACAGTTTGAAATCGTAGATTCAACGTTTTTTATATTTATTTTTTTACAAATGATTATAGAGATGGGTAGAATGACAAATTTCTTTTTACTGAAATGACAGATGAATCTTTAATTTTAATTATTAAAAATAATTATGATTTATGATTCAAAATTATCAATTCATGATTTGTCACTCAGTTGATAGGACATTAACTAGGAATACGGATCGGAAAGTTACTACAGATGATTAAACTCAACTACGATTTAAAATTTTAATCCACCTTTGCAGAAGAGTTTAATCCATTTAGTGTGGCCGATAAAAATCCTAGAACAAAATAAGGTAAGATGATAGTACTTGGAGTATTGGAAAACTACATATGTGCTAAGGTTTTGGGTAACTCATTATTTGGGCTTAATCTATACTTTTATATATATTCACTGAATTTAAGATTATTATTAATTATTCTTTGATATGCCTAATCATCATCAACATCAAGCTTTGTTTCTCGCAAATAAATCTTATTCCTCTATTAAATCTTATTCATCATCATCATAGCGACCTGTTTATGCTTTCAAAGTTGAAACTGGTAGATTCCTCTCTACATAAATCATTCAAAAAAAATATTGCATCCTTGAATGTGGTTGGCGATACGAAGCTAACTGACTAATCATGGAGATGACTGATTCGATTCGATAGAAATTTTTCATTGGTGATAAAGTAAATCGGAAAACGTGAATGGTGTGTCGCTCCACAACCAACATTCCCATTGGAGGAAATTAATTCACAGTGCATCATGATTAGGAATTGATTTATGGATATCTGATTAACTGCGAAAGCTTCTTGCTATTGCATTGTAACAGGGGTTGATATGTCAGAGTCGTCAATTTATGTTGAATTCGTCGGGTTAGCTTGTTTCGTCAAATAATTTAAGCGAACTGGATTAAAAATTTATTAATTTATTTCAAAGTAGGCCCAGGCGAGTCAATCGCCTAGGCTCGCAATCCATGCGGGTCAACTTGTGACAGGCTCAGGTTGGCTCGTGGATTGAGATTTTTTTTTAAAATTTAAAATTAAAATGAAATTTTTAATGGGTTAGTAAGTTTCACCCGTTTAAATCACAATGTAAATTTAAAAATTTTAAATTTTTTTATATTTTTTGATGGACTCATAGATTTTTCAATCTGTCAGAATGGACCAATTCGAACCGTCTCAACATATGATAGATTTTTGACGAGTAAATCCATCTCATCGCGAGTTAACCCGTTTGACAGTTCACTATATATGAAACTTTTCAAGCTGTGTCAGAGTGGCTCGTAGTACACGCGTTGATATTTTGGCAACGATTCAAATATTTTCAGCAGAGAAAGATTCAACTGCGACTTGCATCAGAAAATTGTATGATGCCTACTTCAATCTCGCAGAGGTTGTGAACACTATTCTCTTCGTATCGTATGATGGCAATTTCATAGTAGCATATGTATCACAATCGACTATTTCGAACTAAACTAATTGTATTAATTTTGTATAACTGTGATGATGAGACTTTATTTTACGTCAAATTTATTCTTTGGTTCATCAGAAATTCTTTATATCTGTTTGAAGAAGCTATTTACCATCGATGTTCAGCATTCTTATTCTTCAACTTTAAGATCAAATCATATATTTAAGTAATTGATCCAAAATTCTTGTGGTTCGATTTTTGGTTTATATAAATATGGAATAAATCCAACATTGCGCACTGTGGATGCAAAGGTTGAGATTAAATTACATGGAGAACAAGCTAATTATTGTAATTAATTAAGTTTAATTACTCCTAATTAAATACATTATACCATTTGCTCATGCAGTGTCGTCGCTCTTGTCCATGTAGGCGACGGCCACCAGCCGCTTCAGCACCGCCACTTGGCTCCTGAGAAGCAGGATGTACTCCGCCGTCTCCTCGAAGAGCCTGTCGGTGGCCGCCGCCGCCGCTGTCTCCTTCGCGCCGCCGGTTCTGGGCGGTACGAGGTTCCTCAGCGCCTCCAGCCGCTCCGCCACGGCTTTCGGCGGCGGCGACGAGGCGGATTCTTGTTTGTCCAGCTTCCTTCCGGCGCCGGCTCTGTGGCAGGAAAGCCCCTTCCTTCTTCTCCGATCGCTCGTCCTCAGCGTCGGCCTTGCGTCCTCGGGAGCGAAGCCGATGCTCGCCGGCGTGGGCATGGCGGCGAGGAGTGGGAGAGGAGAGAGCGGAACAAGTGTCGCCCGGAGAATGAGATGGCACGCAGCGGCGACGCCTCTGAGTCTTATAGACACGAACAACAGACGAAGACAAAAATACCCTTGTACGTTTAGCATATTACTAACAATAATGCCATGGCCATGGAAGGCTTCGATGTCTAAAACGCGGTGTGTGCCCAGCCCTCTGCCACCGTGCCACGGAGCACGTGGGGAGCTGAAATATTCACGTGCTTCGATGTCCAAAACGCTCCGTTACAAATTCATAAAAAAGAAGAAGCCCATCGACCAAATCGCGTTTCACTTTGGAATTTTTAAATTTATAACTCAATTTTTAAAATATTTATTTTATTTACGTGTGTGCCAGGGCAGGTGAGATCCGACCTGTGGCGACGTATATTGGGCGCCACCACCGTGCCTGCAGCCGATGGCTCGTCCTCAGAACAGCTGCATGTGTACGCCAGCCAGCCTTGAAATCTCGAACGGAGGCAGGCGGGGCAGGGCTCAGGCGCTGTGCAGGGGAGCGGCTGGCACGTTGAATTTGGTGCTCTGCTTGGAACAGGAGCAGCAGCAGCAGCAGCACGTCGGCGGAGAGGCAGGCGGAGGTGGGCGCCGTACCTTCATTTATGATTTGACCAAAGAAATATTAGTGAAGACACAGAGTGGCAATTCCTGAAAGATTGATTACATTTAGTATTTTAGTAGGTTCCATGAACACAACGAGAACATTTTTTTTTTCCTTCTCCCACCATCCCTAGAATTATTTAAACGAATATACGTATTGGATCAGCCGGAACTCCGAGTATATATCATCACTTCATGGTTGGATGATGAGTAGAGGCTGCGAAAAATAAAGATAGTTATAGAAGAGAGCAAACAAGTGGAGATTGTGGAGTGAATTAGAAAGAGGTATGTATACCGTGTCGACGCTCACTGGCTTGGCGTCTTCGACGAGTATCTCGACTACGGTTCCAGATTTATCAGCCTGAACAAAGAGGAAAACAATAAAAGACATGGATGGAATTCACTCGTTTCATTATGCCCCATGTGAATTCAACAAAGAGGACATACATTGTTTTAACCTTAATAATAAGAAATTGCAGCAACATGGTAAGAGTACAACATAAAATTCACCTCCAATGTCATGATACACACGTCTGCGTGTATGATCATTACCTGCCTGCCTTAAGGTGGATTAACATAGAAGAGGCAGGAGGGCAGAGTACTTGAGTAAATGGAGCTTCACATGTAAGCTTGTGAACCTTTCCCTCTCTGCCTCTCCCTTTCCTAACTTTTCACCCAAGTAAACTCAGCCTTCAAAGTGAAATTCAGTAAATGCAGCCTGACAGCATTTTTTAATTTCTTGACCGAAAGAAAATGAAATTCATGGGAAAAGAAAAACAAAAGATCATTAAGCCCAAAGAATGAATTTTTCTTATTGGAAATAATAAGTTCTTATCTTTCATATACACAAATAATATTAAGGCTGAGTGGCCAACCTAGAATGTGTCTTTTGATAATTATTATTAGGGTACTTTATGCAAACAGATAGTGGCCAACTCCTAACGACCAAAGCCCTCGTGTGTCTGCAGATGGATACTAGTCTTTTCGACGTGCCTAATCACAGAGATTAATAAAAGAAGCAAAAGGGGCAATAGTTAATCTTAAGACTACTTTTCACGTGATCTTTGCAAAGCCCACCCTACAGTATGTTTGTATAATCCTCATATATAGAGATGACATCAGACTGGTAGGCATACAAGAAAAGTGAGGTCGACTGTTAATCTTTTATACTAGAGTAGCCTGTTAATTTCATTCACGATTTTACAATATATACATTCCAGGTTTTACAAAATCCTTTCTTTACTGCATTTAATCAAAATAAACTTCTCCAATGTAATGATTGAAGTAGAATGGAAGAAATTACCTCAATTTCATTCATCAATTTCATAGCCTCGACGATGCAAACAGCTTGGCCCTTTTGGACTTTGTCACCCACCTACATGTTACTCTCGAATCAATTTAGGAAAAACTCAAGAGTAGTTTGCTATAATAGCAGTAAAAAAAAATGTTCAATAGAATAAGATGGTTACCTTAACAAATGGAGGTTCCCCTGGAGCAGGGCAACGATAGAATGTGCCAGCCATGGGACATTTGAGAGCTGGGAGAGGTGACTTGCTTGCAGTAGTTGAAGGACCTGCTGATGGAGCAGGAAGTGCTTTAGATGGTGCGGGTGGGGTGGGTGGAGAGACAATAGGGGTCACAGAAGGTTGAGGCTGAAATATCGGTTGATTTTGCAACATCATGGGGGGAGTAACAATTTCTGGCTGAGGTAAGGCTTCTTTTTTCCTTATTAGAATTTCACATCCATCCTTCTTTAGATGCAACTCTGCAATATCCTTTGAATCTACAAGCCTGCCCAGAGACATGGTAGAGGAAAAGGTTTTATCAAACTTGATTTGAAACTCAACATTTGTACTAGCTGAATTTCTATAAATTACATGGATAAGAAGTGTTACATTTTGTCTTGATAAAAATTATCAAATACATCAAGAAGGTATGATATTACATGATCGTTCCTAGTAATATACCAAATTTGCAGCTGTGCCAAGTTTAGCTTGCAATGGCATAATTTTCATGTCATTCTACCTTTCATTGCATGTTAGAAATTTATTGATGAAATTAACTTGTGAAAAAGATTTGAGGCAAAGAAAAGATAGTCATATAATTCATGCAATCCCCTTTTGAACAGAGAAAAATTTCCTTACACGACAAGACTTGAAACTTCAGACATCAAAGTAGACATAGTGGTATCCATCATTCCATGTTGACCAGAAGATTCCTCCAGCAAATCTGCATCTTCACTCTTTGGAAATTGAGTGTCCGACTTTGTTGATACCAAAGGGGAAGAATTCGATTGAGCCTGAACAACGTTTGGAAAGGAATCAAAAGAAATGTTGTTTTCATTTTATTTAATAAATTTAAAATCACAGATAAGAGAGATACATCTTGAAAATGCACCTTCAAAATAGGGAAATGTCCATGATTCCGTTCCTGTGACAAAATCAAACCTTTCAATAGAAATTTTTTTACTACAAAAGAAATGAAAGTCTACAATCTCAGGAGGTGAAAAAGTTTACAATCCCCTTTGTCATTAAGAGCAGAACACCTTTGATTGAATATAATTCATGATCCCTTAGGAAAGTAGCACAATGATACAGATCCTTAAATATCAAAGAATAAGTTTAGGAATCCACCAGTTGGCTATTGCAGAATGGGCAATTCACTACGTCACCACATTTTGGTTTAGCTTACTGGAAATGCAGAATCCACTATCTACTTTTATATCTAGATAAAAATTAAATGTATTACAATTTCATTCCAATTCTTTTGTTTCATAACTCCTTATCGAAATTCATTCCTATGATGGTGACAAGTTCTTATGCAAGAGGCTAGACCGTTGTCTTCTTATTGTATGTTACTAAATTGACAATATAATTGCCAAAGCGAACGCTATGGAAGGATGGAGATCTAACACAGAAGACGCATAGATCACAAAATGACCAAAAAGACACCAAGAAGGAAAATCGAAGACTACCTTCAACGAAGGAAACCGAGTAGATCCTGGAATCGAAGAGGGACCCGGCTTCAGAAACGAGGCCGAAATACTCGCCATCGTACTGGAATTTCGACTCCCCGCGCCACTACGGGGGATCGCAGAGCACTTAGGGCACGGAACAGAGATCGTCGCCATGGACACCAGCGTCGGAGGAAGAAGCCAAGGCCACAGTCCGGAGAGGGAAACAGGCGGCGCTGGATCGGGAGCCAGCGGAGAGTTTAACGAGAAAATGGCGGAGAGCACGATGCTTTCTGGTCGGCGCTGATGATGAGATCTCCACCCTCCGATCGATGCGATCGAGGAAAGCCGGGCCCTCACGTGCTTCTCACGCATATCGTACGGAAGTAGAATACGCACATCACAAACGGACAAATCTGTTCGGACCGGGCCGGGCCGGGCCCGGCCCGGCCCTCGGCCCACTGCAGTGCTCTCCTTCCCCCGACACAACACCTAAACAGAGGCATCAGATTCCATGGCCACTGAACTCAAAAGCTTCCTTGAAGAATTCTCAAAAGGCATGAACTGTCTCGCCTTTTCGGTCAGGTTCAGATCCAACAGATCAGCTCCCCATTGCTACTGCCTGCAGTTATGGATAATAAACCTGGCGTTTTACTCCCTCGACCTGCATTGTGAAACTGGAATTGTTCAGAAAAAGAAGCATTCAGTCATCTTCTCTTGTGCACCTGCTTTTTCTTTCTCAGAGGGACCAAGTGACCCAGGAAAAAGGAGATCTTGCTCTAGACTACCAATAAAGGAGGAGGCATGCAGGACCTGTGTCGCAGCCCCACACAACGGCAAAGTCTTTGCGAATTTTAATAGTGTTAGCCTGCATTTGCTTTCTTTTCCTTACTTTTACTTCCCCAGCTTCCCTCCATTTGTCCCCCTTCAAACCTCAGTCAAGTCTTATAAATCTCGCACCTTCCTTTCCGCAGAGGCAAAGGCCATGGCTTTCCAGCCGAAAAGAGAGAGCTTTGAGCGAGAGGAAGAGGAGGAGACTTTGTCTCTCTCTGATTTCCCGGTGTGCTCTGGCAAGGATGATCGCACGTGCAAGGCCGGCGACAATGCGGCAGACGAGTTTGAGTTCCAAATATCAGCAGCCGGCGGACTCCTGACCAGTGCTGCGGAGATAGAGATGTGCGCGGCCGACGAGGTGTTCTTCCAGGGCCAAATTCTCCCCCTGCGGCCCTCTGTCAGCTCCGACAGCGGATTTCTCAGTCACCACGGGGCGAGCCGGCGGTCGGAGTCCCTGGACCAATACTACTCGTCGGCCATCCTCGGGCTGGGGTTTCAGAGCGAGCCGGAGCAGCAGCAGTAGCAGCCGGAGCAGCAGCAACGGCAGCGGGATGAGCAGGAGCCATTCGTCGAACAGTCACTGCAGCAATTCGTCGAGTAACTTCTACGCGCGCCCGAGCCCGACGCCGCGGATCCGAACTCAGAGAAACATAAACGCAGGGCGCAAGAGCGCGAGCTCTGCCCCGCCGGGATGGGGAATATTCCGGCTCGGGATCGCCAAAGCCCCCGAGATCGAACTGCACGACATCATGTCTCGGAGGCCGAGCAACGGCGCTCGAGGCGGCGGCGTCAGTGCCCGGAAGAGCAACGCGGAGGCAGACCACTCGAAGAAGAAGCCACGACAAAATCGGGGCGAAGGCCGTCCAGAAGAAGCCCGCCGGACGCGGCCTGATCTGCAGCTGCTCGCCTGAAGCGGTGGAGCTGGTCGCCGTACCAAGGAAGAAGAAGGAGGAACGGCTGGATCAAGGACGACGATCAATTGCAAATGCAGCAGCAAGGCGTTAATCAGGAACACGCGTCGTTTTGAATTCTCTCTATCAGCAATCGATTCTCGAACAACTTTCTTTAAATTTATTTTTCCTTCTGAAAAAAAAAATAGAAACTTTTTCCTGTTCTTCGAATCTTGCAACATGCTTCGATGATGGCGGAGCGAAAACGAAGCTCGATCTTTGAATTCCACAAACTGACAAACACGGAGAGCTCGACGAACTACTAAAATAAAGAACTCAATTACCAACAAGCCATGCGTCCAAAGCACCACTACTAAAATAAAGAACTCGATTAATTCGAGGCAGTTCGTTCGCCAAAAGCGAGAGAGAAGCGGTTGGAGGAGATGAATGATGGAGAGGGCACTGAACGTGACTGAATCATGAAAGTAGGGAAGAGAATGCATCATTTGGTTGGAAGAAGCGTAGAATACAATTTTTGCCGGCTCCACGATCATCTCGAACAGGCAGAGCAACGCGTAAATTGAAAAATTGCGGTTGGTCACGATGTAGGAGGATATTGTCTAGCTTCGTCAGGATTCAAATCTTTGTCCTCTTCTATAATATCTATATACGTCGTAACCAACTCAGCTATGTTCCAAAGACGAACAACGTGGACTCCGGTTACCGTAGTGGAAGGCCAGCAGCTTGTTCATCAGCCTTGGAAGCTAATGCTTTGGACGCGAGCTGATTGAATTGTTTTATGGTTTTGGGTGGGCGAATCCAGTGAACTCGTTCTCACAGTCATTGGATTCGGTCCCTGGTGTACAAATGGAACATTCCTGCGAGGGGGCCAAGCTCAAGGTCAAGGTCCACCTCGTTGATTCAGCGCAATTGGATCTTGTCGGCATTCGATGGTGGACCGAATCTAAGCCCCTTGTCGGCTGATCTACGCTGCCAAAGAGTACAACGTCGAGGATGGTTCTACTTTTCATCTCCAGCTTGCTCATGTCTTTGAAGATTGTTACTGCAATGGAGAATGTTTCTGCCAGTCTCTAGTTATTTTTACTTAGATTTGAAAAAAAAATCGTTCAAGTTCATTCGATTAAGTTAATTAACCGAGCTCGAGTCTAATTTTGAATTTGAAAATATTATCAAATCGAACTCGAAGTTTAACAATATTTAATTCATGTAAGCTCGTTAATATATTCATTTAGAGGTCCGCGAATGTGTTCGTTAAAAGACTTGTAAATATATTTGTTAAAAGACTCTTTTATCATATCATATAATATTATATATTAACGAATTTATTCCGAATTAAACTCGTTTAATTTTTAAATAAATTATTTTCAAATTAAATTCGAATTAAGCTCGTTTAACTTTTAAATGAGTCATTTTTAAACCGATTTTGAACTATTTAATTTTATTTGAACTGAACTCAACTTATGAATTAAAGCTTGAATTGAATTTAAGTTGAACTCGAACTTAAAAAAAACGAACGATACTTGAACTCAAACATCTTAATATTTGACTCAGCTTAATTCGATTACACCCTTATCTTTACGATTGCTTTTCTTCGGAAAAATAAGACTCTTCCGCAACTATGAACTGCTGATTGGCTTGTTTATGGATTGAACTTTTGCCAATCAAATGCCATATGTTTCCTTTGTGACTCGGTGAATTGTGTAATGTTTATGAAATTTTTTTTTATTAAGATTGTAAATAAATTGAACGTTCATAAATAAATTTGATAAATTTGATAAATTAATAAGGACTTATTTATATTTATTTAATACATATAAAATTATTAAATGAATAAGTTTAACAATTATTAAATTAAATGAATAAATTTGAATACATATGTATTTAACTCGTTAATATTGTGAACAATATTCGTAAGCAATATTCACTAATAAAACTATTATTAACATGCTAAATTTTTATAAAATTTTAAAATAAATAAATAAATTTATATTATCAAATTTAATAATTAACTAAATAAATTTAAATATAAAAGTTTTAAATAATAAAATAAGTTTGAATTTAGAGTTTAATAACATCTAAACAAATAAAGTTGCTTGAACCAAATTTAAATATATAAAAAAGAAATCAAGTCCAACTTAAATAATTATTTTAAGATTTTAATTTATTTTAAATTTAATTTAATTTAATTTGACTTGATTACCTTTTCATACACATTTTTTTTAATGGGATTTGGTCTCAGACCTTCAAATATCGTCAAAACTTTGGGGAGCAAAGTGAAAAATTCCCGCACATTGCGGCGGATCTTCCGTTGACGAGTTTGCAGCCCTAGATCTGCGGCGTCCATTTGTAGTTACCTTCCGCCCCCGCTGAAGTTTGATGGCGCGCCGAACCACGTACCGTCCGTATCCTCTCCCTCAATCGCCGGCGCTAGAAATGAGCGGCGCCGTCGTTCGACATGTCTGCTTCGGAGTGGCCAACCTCCCCCTCCGCCGTTTTCGAGCTTTTCCTCTCCGCCGTGAGCTACCGCAGTCTCCGTCGACGCGGGCCAGAGCCTACGTCCGCCCCCACCACCTGGCACCAGCCTTATCTTCGGTGGCCTTTTTCGCGTCTTCTTCTTGGGCCCGGAGTGGGTTCGTAAATTGGTACCTCGCCGTCCTCGAAGCCCGCCCTGTACTTACCAAAAGCCTCACCGCCGCGGCCATCACCGTTGCCGCTGACCTCTTCTCTCAGGTTTCTGTTATTTCTCATCGATTAAAAATCCTTTCTTTCCGCTGAATTTGTCGAGAGTTTGGTCGTATCTTTATCTATTGGAATCCACAACTGATTTCGTGTTTGAGCGGATGGTGATTCTGATAGAACCTCACTTTTTTATGGTTTACTTTCGATTCCACTATTTGTAAACCAAGTTTTTAGAGTTCATGCATTACTTTGAAAATCATTAATTATTTTGAAATATGGTAATGTTAGTTATCTTATGCTTAATCTTCTCGCTTTTGTTATTTGTAACATCCAAAAGACCAGACAACAGGCTTGGAGGGTTGATAACTGATAATTGTTTTTCACTTTTTTGAATGACCTTTCATGCAGGCTGCAGCTTCTAGTCATCGTGTGTAAACAACTTGTGTGTATCAACTATTTGAGATTGACTGTACTGATCTTATCACTCCATTAGTTTATTTAGGGCTATGTGGCTAGTAATATCCAATTTTATTTGGTCTCTCTATCACCACGTCATTACTTTCAACTTGTCAAATTATAGAATTCACTAGTCATCTTTGAACATGCCCATATAATCTCGATCTTTTCTCATCTTTTAATCCTCCATTTGGAGCTACACATAATTTCTAGCGGATAATTTTGTTAGACTCATAAGACTAAAGTAACTACATTATGTATCTTGTTGATGCTATCTTCATCAGTATCTCTTGTTGTGAAAATTTAGATGTTCATTCTTATGTTTGTGTTATACATTTGTGGGATTGATATTCATTGTTCGATTGAGAAGAAAATCGGGTTTAGAATTCATAGTGAAATGGAAGTCATTACATATATTAAGCAGAGTAAATCTGAATGCATTCTTCCTTGGATCGATTTTGTACTTCACTTTTTTGCTTTTGTAAATAGTTTGACTTTCTGCCTTTTGAATGACTCCTTCCTAAGGTGCACTGTTGACTTTCTTTTCAGTAGCTATTACATAGGTTTTCCAGCATCTGACCTTATCTACTGCCTTTCAAATTTGATTCCATTTATTATTTTGGAATTGATAATTCTAGATTGGATGTTAATGACATCTAGTTTTTCTGCATTGTTAACAGATAATTTTATCCTCCTCGTTCAAGAGTCTTGATTTCGTAAGAATCATAAGAATGGCTGGCTATGGGATGTTCATTTCGGGACCGTCTTTGCATTTTTGGTTCAATTTTGTTTCCAGAATTCTTCCCAAACAGGATATTTTAACTACTTTCAAAAAGATGGCACTTGGACAAACTATATATGGGCCTATAATAACCGGAGTCTTCTTCTCACTAAATGCAGCACTACAAGGTAGTGTACATTCTTTCCAGGAACTACATTAGTAAATGAATCTATGTTGTGATCGATATGGGAGATGTTGCATTATTCTAAATGATAAATAATTGGTGCCATTACAAATACTTTTCTTATTGCCCCTTCTAACTAGGTAACTGATTATTGGTTTCAAATTTTCAACGACAAGATTTAAGCTTGAAATGATCTTGATTTGGTTTGAGCTGAGTCAAGCTGAGTCTTGATTCACTTAAATAGATAAACAAATTCGATTTAACATTTTGGTTATTTACAAAACTAAATGAGTTTGAATCTGTATTGAGTTCAAGGCAGAACAAACACATGCTTAGAAGCTCGCATAAGATTGCATCGGTTCAAGTTTGAATCTGTATGAAGTTCTACCTCGAGGCCTTAAACATGATGTATGTGATCCTTTTAGTATTTATTAGCATCGGTTTTATTGTATTGGTTAACTGGTTTTGTTGGTGCTTTCATAACAACACACTATATGTAATCATATTTTACCTAATTTTGCTTACAGTTTGGATCATTTCCAAGAAACTCTATTTTATTTTATGTAAAAATCTTCTGAAATTTACCTCAATGGTGCATCCGGTAAAACCACTTACCATTTTTTTCCCAGTAAAAGTCAGTCTTCTACTTGCATTATCTAGAGGGATGCTTCTTCAAGTATAGCGATTATCAAGATCAAGGACACAACTCTATTTTGCCAGGTAAACTGGAAAGACTGAGTAAAGATCAAAGTAATCCTTCAACATTTAGCCCTTCTCTCCTAGTACTCTGGGTGATAGTCGTCAAGCTAACTAAAGATACAGTTAGCAGTTTGGACGTGGACAACTTTACTCTTACGACCCCTTGAGCTTTCTGATTAGTTTCCCTGCTCGCTCTAGTGCTTACCTAGGCTCACATGGGATACTGCCTTGGACCACACACCTATTTTCATCCAATTCTGGAAGTTTCTTGCCCATTGTTTTATAGTACTCGCTTATCATGAGAAGTTGTACGTCTAAATGAAACTACTGTTTACTAGATACATTTCGATTGTTCTTATGTAGATTAGCAGCATTCATATACTAGATACATTTCAATTGTTCTTATGTAGATTAGCAGCATTCATTTCTGCTATAACTAATACAATCTGTTATTGTCATTGTTAGGTGAAACTGTTGAAGAAATCTTTGCGAGGCTAAATAGAGACATGCTTCCCGCGCTAAAGAGTGGCATCGTGTACTGGCCTATATGTGACTTTCTCACCTTCAAATTCATCCCTATTCATCTGCAGGTATTTCAAAAAGATCATTATGGACATTGTTGTTAGCAGGCTGTTTGGTGATTAACCATTTCCATTATTTCTTGTCAGCCACTTGTGAGCAATTTATTCGCCTTTGTTTGGACCATCTATATGACATACATGGCAAGCTTGGAGAAGGCAACCACTGAGACAATCTTGGCTATGTGACAATTCCCCATCACTGTCTTAGCATCCACTTCCTTCTGAATTTCACGACATTGTTAAGTTACAACGAACTGCATAGTTTAGCTTCTTAAATTGTAAGTTTGTATGAGACTTACCAAGTTTTGAGTGTGATCCAACGATAATGAAGGTATTCTTAGATCTTAATAGGTCTTTTTGGTGCTTGCATTTATAACAAAACATGCACAAGACTGAAACTTCAGAGATTACTAACTTCTGCATGCTTGTGTTTACAGAACTCCTACCTTTTTTTCTGCATTGTAGAATGAATTGTAAGGTTTTTGAATGAGAACGTTACAGTTCGAATATGTTTCAAGTTTTCATTACAATCCTAAAGAAGCTACCATGCTATGTTGCTTATTGCAGAGGAAGAGCCAAGAAGGCTGCTTCAGTTCATCCTGTCTCATTTTCTCAATCTTCAAACCTGTATTCTTCCTTTCGCCTCCGAATCTTACAGAATCATGTGCCAGATCCCAGACACTCTTCTTCGGCCTCCTACCTGCTGAGTCGCCTGAGGTCGAAGAAAAACATGATCCTGAGTCTGAAATGTATGAAGCACTTCTCTTCTTCCATTGAGTTCTACTGCCAGTGGCAAGTGTCAGCTCCAAGTCACTCTCTTCATCAGCATCAACTTTCGGTTCATCAGAGTGTTCAGGTGTGCCCTTGTCTGAGTTAGTTTGATTTGTTTGTTTCGAGGGCTTGTGGTTTGGTTGCGCTTCTCTCATCAACAATTTCTGAATTTGGTACACGCGATGAAGTTCCTGGACCTGGATCAGGTGAGGAATCAAAAGAGATCTCAGAATCTTACATCGACTTCATGGATGATCAGAGTTCAAATCAGAAGAGGAAGCAAGTCCTACCTGGTGTCTGAAAGTTTCTTCCTGCTTCAACATCACCTTCTTCACTGATATGTATTCTTTGCCGTGCTGATTGAGGAATCCTTCCATTTACGCAATGCGAGAATAGTTCTTCCAAAATGATATCTTCAGTACTTTTATTCCCCAAAATGGAGGTTCCTGTGATTCTTGGCTGATTCTCCCAAGAAATGATCTCAAACAAGGATCAACACCTCTGTAAACAAACTGCAGATGTACAGTCAAGGTAAGTGTATCCTCAAGAACTACAACAAATCTAAGAAATTAAGTTCATCTTCAGCTTTCTGGCAAGATGCACTTCTAATCATTTATAGTGTCTGAAATTGACTTGACTCCAAAAAAAACAGCAAGATCTCCCCTTTGTGTGTAATATCGATTTCTCCCCATCATTAACTCTTCTATTTGTAGCAGATTTACATGAAGAACACATCTGAAAAACTCAAAATTTTCCATGCAAAATTGGAAGAAGGAACCCTCACCTGAGTCCTTTTTATCAACCACCTTCCTCAGCAACCGTGGCAGAACTTGGAGAACACAACTTGAAGCCGCAATTTGCTTGGAACGATCGATCTGGCGAGGCAGACGGAAGGTTTAAGATTCCCCACGCAGGCTCCCACTGGAATATTTAAATAGACTGACTCTCACAAGCACGGCAAACAAATCCCAATACCTTGGCCAGGCCTGCAGGGAAAACATGCCTCAGACAGTGTCAGGGAAAGATAACAAATCAATAATTGAAAGGGAAACTGCAGGACTCATATTTATAGTTAAGGTTCATATTTATGGGTTTCAACAGTGACAAAGTTGACTGAGTTCATGATGTTTCCAAAGGATATTATCACATGGTTGGAAAAGAGAACAAAAAGATGAACATGAGCATGGAGATGATGAGGCCCTTGAGTCTGTGTTCCAGTTTGAGACCTAGTTGGAGGTACAAACTCATCAGGCGTAATTTTTAAGCATGAGCAGGGGACTTTGCAGAGCTGAAACTGAAAGGGACCATGAGTCAGGGAGGATCCAAATATCAGCAAGTTGTTTTTGGAAACGACAAGGATTCATTTATCACTTCCCTGTCTTTTTTCTTCTTATTTTTGATCATCGCTGCTTCACATGGACGTCCGGGAGAGAGAGAGAGAGAGAGAGGGCCGACATGGGCGCACGCGCTGCCGGCGAAGGGTGGCGCAGCCGTACGTTGGGGCGGCTCCACCACCACTAATACAAAATGTGCAGTATGTGCCGAGACAGATCGATGAGCCCATCCCACTTAGGAATATTATTATTATGGGAATGATGAATTAAGCAAAAGGTTGATGCTGATGACTTCATCGCGCAAAAAAGCTTCCACTTTTCCAGCTTCGATCGATCCTTCTCGGGAAGGAGGAGAGTGAGTGACCTTTGATTTAACAATCCGACGAACGGACTTCTCCGGATAAAATAAAAAAAAATAATTATTTACGAGGTGAGGTATGCCGGATAAGAAATATGGGATAACAATCCTACACATTTTGTGAATAATTAATTTTTTTATGTTTAATATTATAATTCAATTCATAAATTTTAAAGAAAAAATTTTAAATGATATAATCATGAGTTAAAAAATAAAAAATAAAATAAAATGATACTATTTACTATTTTTGGTGTTTGGAATTCTTTCGAGTGCTTCGATTTTGATGTCACGTATGATCATGTGTTTTAAGACGGACAAGATATATATATATACACTAATCGCTTATGGTGTGCGTTTAATATAAAAAAAATGATGAATCCCAGTCAGTCTATTGACTCAAGCCCTGGGAGTGATCGGTCTGGTCCCACGGAAGTTTTCCATCGGCCACCAGGTTAAATCGGTAAGCGCACACGGCAGTCAACTCAGATGTCCAGTAACCCTTGTTGCGTTCCCCATTTGGAGGAAAATTTCTGCAAATACGTAGTTGGGGATCGAACCGTAGGTGTCTGGGTCACAACCTGGATGTCTACCGTTGCACCATTGCCCCGAGGACGGTGTGCGTTTAATATAACACCTAAGAAAAGTGGTGGTGTTTTTTAAAATTTAATATCATAATGATATTGATGGGTGGTTATCAAATAAAAATTAATTAATAATTGAATGAAATGAAAAAAATTATTAGTACAGAGGATATTTAACTTTCGATGAGAATGATGAGATAAAAGTTGAATATATGAAGATAAATATAATAAATAAAAATGAGATTGATCCAAATTAGATCCATTATTATATATAATGCCTTTGGAAAAATTTTTGTTTTGCCCACCAAGATTTTCCAATTTTTTTCAAAGCATCCTTATTTATATATATATATATATATATATTAATTTTTACTTTTGTAGAATTTGGCGGTCTTGGTGTTCATGCCACCAAACGCCTTGCGAAACATGTGCTTCATTGACTTGAATTATGACGGCCCAACCACTTTGTGCGACTCGAATATAATAATATAAAAATGTAGGGGCCAAATAATTAAATGTAAGTTCAATGCTAGTTCTTTCTTTTCATGTGGATCTCTATCTATCTTTAGCAATGTGCACCTAGATAAACTCTTAAGTGCTAAGGATTGATTAAACAAAATTGAAACAAATAACTCAAGCTTAAATTTGATGCATTTTAAAAGTTTATCTGTTAAGTATATTTTGCATTTCTATATTTTTATGCTTTTAATGATTTTGAAATTTATTTCCTTTCTCTACCAAATTAAAATTAAAAAGACATATAAAAAGACATTTGTTATTTTCGTAAAATATTAAAAAGGACATTTTTTGCATCCTATTTTTTATTTTTAAAATCTACTGAAGAAGAAGATTCAGCTAAATGACCACACTGATCTAGAAAATACTAAGAACAAGAGCCATGAACATGTAACAAGCTTACATTTACAATCTAGAAAATATTTTGTGCACATTCATCAAAGAAGGAAATGGGAAGATGTCTTTGTGTAACATGCTTTATGAGACAAGTATATGAAGTAACATTTTCTGCAGTTAATACTTCGACAACAATTGTTTCTTGAAAGAAAAGAAAAATATACTCAACAACACTCTCTCTTTCTGTATGCCTCTTGTGCCTCAAGAATTCATGACAGCAATGCGAAGAATTAATGACAAGTTGGCATTGGACAAACTATAAAGCACCCTGATAGAAATCGCCAATGAAGAAGGAAAGACTGTACCTACTGGAGCTCATCTTCTGGTGTGTTTTCATCTAGACTGCCTTGTGCCAATCTGTAGTACAGTATTCCCATTGTTGCCATGCATGCCCTGCTCACAAGAAACATTCTTCCAATAAGCTAAGCTTGTAGGCATAGATTTCCACTTTGCAGTTTCTATCACCGTATTATTACACATGAGGCTATTTATAAACCATATTAAAAGAAATATTAACCTTTATGTTGTGTCTAATTGAGAAGGTAGCACAATTAGAGAGAAAGGGGAGATGAAAGTAGTCAATTCCCTTGTCTACGTAGAAGAAGATGCAAAAGTGTAGAAGAGCCCCATTTGAAGCTCATTTCTCCACACTTGTGATCTTGTACAAAAGTGGATGGAAGAAAGGAGAAGTGCAGAAAAAAAAAAGAAGCATTGAATAAACTGTTTTAGCCCTGCAAATCTTGAGAATGACAAAATCAAAGGGTTAATTTTGCAAATAGACAAACTAAAGGAAACCCCTCCCTCTCCTTTCCTTGTATTTCTCCCTTCCTCACCACTTTTCCTTTATTTCTTCAATTTACTCAAGTAGATACAATATTACTTAACATGTAATAAATTTTCAGATTGGAACGAAATCTATCGAAGGACAAGCACTTAGGACAGCCTCTATGCATCTAAAATTTGAAAGGCAGACAAGTAGTTGGCTAGTTGCTTCTCAACAGCTAATACAAGTCCTTTTAATCTTCTTATCTAGCAAAATGCAAAACTTATTAAATCAGATTCCCTTCCCTGGAGAGGCATTGTTTCTTTCAATTTTCATATAAATACAAGTCCTGCACGCGACACGCATATTTTTATCGAGAGAAGATTTCTATTATAGAGATGACGATGTCGTAATTGGAATAATCAATAAACCATATAAGCAAGGGCAGGTGGAGGAATTACATGATTGCCATGATGAGTAGTATTTTCCTAGGGTCCATCCTTGAAGATTTTTGATGGCGCACTTTTCCTTCATGTACACCACTGCGTGATGTTGGAGCAGTTACTGGTAGAGTAGGCAGTGCATTTGACCAGAAAGGTAGCAACATCCTCAGAAACTTGTTGCGAAAGGGACCTGCAGCTAGTAAAAGTCAGTGAGATATGAATTAATTTAAATTACCGTTGGCTTGTAGAAGGTTGTTACTTAAACAATCCAAGCCAATCTCAAACATCCAGACAATAAGATTGAGATTAAGGATTACCATATTGACCGAACATCATCAGCGAACCAACTCCATAGATCATTATTACATACAATATTTTCAACCAAAAGAAGCAACTTCTCATTATTCTTTGTTGGGAAACTAATTGATAGATATTTGAAAGCTCAATAGTTGTAACATAAGTAGACAGTGAAGAAACATGAAGTTGTATTAAAGGTTGGGGAGTTCCACACAAACTTGTGGAAACCAGTCCTGGCGATAAAGAGATTTGGAGCAAGGAGTGAAAAATAGATTTCTGGCACACTGTGGCTAGTGGTGCGTTACTATATGTGTTTCCTAATTATCCAAGCCTACATCCAGATTGTCAGATGATGGAGGATTGGAAGTGAGGGTGTAATAAGTTGCATTTTTCAGTAAAGGTTGAATAATTGCAAACTACATGGTAAACTATATTGTTGGGAAAACACTGAGGTCCATTTTTACCATATTTCCAGATGTAAAGATCTAGTGAGTATTATTCAACACGCCAAAAGTGTTGGCTTAGAGACAATCTGGCTGGTGGTCTGAAGATAGGAGCTTTGGATTGATTACAATTGAAGCAACTTCAGATCTTGGATTGGCTTAACCCTGTCAGGCAATCCCCTTACTTCTGGTGACTCAGGACATTGCAACTACTGAGTCACAATGTTTCACCTTGTAGATAGCTAAGAGATACCTGAATACCCTTGTATATACCATACATCAAATACAAGGCAGACTTTTGGCCCATCTTTCCTTGGAAAAAAGACAATGCACCAAGAAAATATACTTCCAAACCCATGAGTTTTGTTTATTGATGAAACCAAATATACAATAGGAATTGACTGTATGCTTAACAGTCAAATTCACAGATATAATAGAGATCACAAACCTTCAGAAAACTCAATGTAAACACAAAGGTAGAGGCAAACACAAAGGTAGAGGCAAACACAAAGGTAGAGGCTTCATTATCTTACCTCGTCTTGTGTACTTTTTGTTTGTTCCATCTTCATCATCTGCATGGTACGATGTTTCAGAATACTTCTTCTCATTGTAAGTTAGCTTCCTTGTAGTGGCCCCTGGCTGGACAAGAGACAAAATTTAGCATACTGTTAAGATTGCTGAGGCACTTTGAAATACATTGGATGATAGAAATGTCAAATATATATCATTGAATGTCCTATACAGTAGTTTATTGCTTAGAATAAGACTACTGTTAATATCACTGAGGCACTTTGGAAGAAATCAGATGATAGAAACATGAAATATATCTATGAATGTTGTATACAGAAGCTTATTGCATCAAATAGGACCTAGGTTCATCAACTCACAGTTTTTATAAGAAGGGGTTCCTGATCTTTCATCAATTGGTTTTCTAAAGCATTAGGACCATCAACTTCAATAATCTCAGATTCTGTAACCTTCGAAGAACCAGCTCCAACACTCGAGTTATATAATTCATCAAAGTACTTGTCATCTGTGACTGGTAAAGATATTGTCGGTCTTGAATCTCTATCAGAATTAACTGAAGATGTTCTACCTTTGTCTTTCTCTTCAGCCACAGATATGCGAACCAATGGATCAGAAGTAAAAGCAGGAGGAACTTGGTGATCTGATGCAGGAGAAGAAACTACATGATTTCCAAATACATTTTTCTCCAGGTCACTCTGCAAAAGTTAGACAGAATATAGTAAATGTTTAACAATTCAAACAGCTTGGACTTCAGTATTCTGACTGGAGGATATTTATGGGAAATAAAAACATCTAAGGAGAGTAAGCATAAAGCAGTAACTGAAAAATGAAAGCCAACAGTGCAATTGAATCTCAAACATCTTTAACTGAGTCATAGTTTGTAGAGGGATGGATATATGATACTTATGATGAGAAACAAGTAATTTCCAGTTGCTATCTTCTAGAGATACATCACGCAGGCTGATTGAGTTCACCTGAACCAAAGTCTTAAGTTAAACTAAGTCTTACATTGCCCTTGCTAATTCTCTAATTTCATGTGTAATTTTTAAAAAATCTAGTAGGTGGCTTACAAAATCAACAACACTAAAATTAATAACCAAGATGACACCTCAAATAGCACATAACAAGAGCTTCATAGTTCGATGATCTGAAATAGTCCTACTGCATTTAAAAGACATGACAAGAAATTGATGGATGATAAAACACCAAAATAAACAAGTATCATATCTTAAAGTATGAAACTTTTAGGTGATAAGATTAATAATACAAACTAACAGAATATAATAGTAAGGATTTATAAACAAGTAGGTTTTACCTGAATTATTGCTGCCTTAAGCTTTGAATGCAAGCGAGATCCTGTATCTTTGATACTTACAGGGGGCCATATCTACAACAAAGTGTTATTAATTGAGTCATGAAAAAACTCATCGCCATTTCCAGGACAAATTTCTCAACTAAACATGCAATACCATATAATTTTTACTTCAATGACTGAGCCCAAGGAATCATGTATATGACTTGAGTTTAATCAAAATAAACAGCAACAACATTTAGAATTCCCAGTAATAAGCATATATAAAGGTAAGTGTAAGTAATAAATTATTTCAGTCTTTTACAAGTAATACAAAAGAAAAGACAAGGAAAATCCTATATAAATTGACTCATGACACATGAAAATATTCAATGTGGTCTTCCATGTATCTGATGTTTGGAAACTTTACATTTGAGTTTCATCAGAAAATACTGTTGTTGAACCAGTATCTTCGAACTACTTTATGACCTTTCTACTCTAGTTATACTGTTGTTGAACCAGTATCTTCGAACTACTTTATGACCTTTCTACTCTAGTTAGTTTTAAGGACTCAGTCATTCTGCTTTCTTCCCATAATTTTCCTTGCTAATTTGATCAAAATTTGAGAACCATAATAAAATAAATAGTATACAATGGCCTGTAGTTGTATTGAGAAAATCCATTGAAATTGAAAAAAAAACAAAAAACTCCATATGTACACCAAAATAAAGCCCAAAATAATACTCTTTAAGGACAATTACATGGATAAATAGATTTAACCATCAGGCATCATTTAATTTTTGTATTTTGACATAAAAGTAATGTATCAAATCTTAACCCCTAATTGCTAACTGATTATGCAACCAAAAAACATTTGATGAAAGGTTTGCTAGTATAACTTACAGGGGTAGAACATGTAGGACAAACATATCCTGCAGGTGCAGTTTGAGGTGGGAAGCTCTTAATATGTGAGACCAAGCAACTCGTGTGCATAAGATCTAAATTTTAAAAAAATATAAAAAGTAATAAGCAATTTCAGTTTGCAAGAATAAATATAGACATATAAGCGACTTACGCAAGCAACCCAATCTTGTAGTTTGATCCTTTCCTTCTTCTAATGTAGCATTGCAGAAAGAGCATGTCGGTGGCCAATCATATTCCCCATCAATGACCCAATCAGAGTACTTTTTCACCTGAAAATTAAAAAATAAAGTGAATTGGTCAGAGTACTTCTTCACCTGAAAATTCAGAAAAAGTCAGGTGATCACTCTTGAATTACATTACAATCTCATTAACCTGGATATGCATTTGTTAATTAGTAAGAAGGAAAAGATCATGCCTAAAGTTACCAGAAGATTCTTTCTACATGGACAATTGCAATGCAAACTACAACCCTGACTCAAAGATGGAGAATTGAGGAAAAAATAGTTGAAGATAATCATGAGTATTGTTCATAATTAACAAAAAGTACATCATTACCATTGACACGGTGAATTTTCAAACAATAAGAATATACAAGAAATTCATGTAAATGAAAAATGAAAAGGTGGAAGAAAACTGATCCTTAATTATAATTGGACATAGCAGGTAATATAATCATAAATGGTTTCAAATTTTACTTGTCTTCTATAACTCTAGTAAAATTGTTTTTGAGAAATTTCCAACATCCCTCATCAAACATAGAGAAGAAAACCACCATAGTCAATGGAAAAAACAGCCAAACCACAAGAGTAATATGCAAACCATATGTCTGAATTATTGAGCAAAAACAACATTGTTAGTGATCATCATAATGTGTGTACTACTTAAAGTCCAACAGCACAAGCAACAGGGCTTAATATCAAGGTGTTAAAGTATTTGAATACATCCTTATCTTCTTCTCAAACTTGCTGCACTTGTTAAGAAACTGCACATGTAATTAAAGTCAAAGGGCCTAGATCCAACCATATGGGTTTTCCATCACATGTAAGTGAATCATGATTGAAGGAAGAAACCTACCCCTTGGCAACGGTAAGTGTCAAATCAATGTACTGGAACTTATGGCCTACAATGATAATATCAAGTTATAAATATCTTGACACATCAGAGCAGCAACCTTAACTCAGAATATTGGAAGAAGGAAACTCACTATTTGGATCTGTATCATCATCTATGTGAAATAAGAAGGTTTTGTTGAACGATGAGTTTAGAAACAGGGATATCTTTGTGACTGACTTGCAACATTAAACAAGAACCTTTATATGTGCACTTACCTCTAGGTTTTTGTGTCAAGTCTATCTATGTAAAAAATAAAAAACTGTGAGTTGAAGCCATATGAAAGAACTGGTTTTCTGAGTTTATTAGTTAAAACTTAGTTGAACAGCGCATCAGAGTGCCTCAAGTTATAAAAAATAGCAAGAGTTGATGAGTACAAATCAACTACAAACTAAGATCAGCAAGTTAGCACAAGAACTCTTTTACCACAAATGTTCAGCTATGGGGGAAAAATCGACTCAGATCACAAAAGTTTAGATGAGTACCACACAGATTTGATGTTCTGAGAAACATATGCATTCTCCGCAGACTGGAGCTTTATGGACAAAGCAATAAAGCCTAGTTGCCTGCAAACCAAAGATGCATTAGTTCAAGAAAACTCCGCCACCCAAAAAAACCAAATATACAACAGTACTTCTCCTTCGAGAATAAATGGAGCTCTCTATTAACGGAAGTCTGAAATAACATCAATAGAAACGTATTCATTGATCAGATTGTCAATAATCTCCTCTCATAATGAATATTTAGCCGCAAAAATCTAAGCTAGAAATCGATGCCCTACTAAAGTGATCTGGGAAAGAATCGATGCCCTACCAATATTACCTTTCCTCGTCATTGGAAAGACACAGCTCAAACAAATCGAGGTAAAAGGGGAAATTTAATCAAACTTTGAACACAACCGATCGACCAAATATTGAAGCAGAAATCTGCCAAATTTTTTTGCTTTCAATTTTGCAAAGGGTCAAAGCCCAAAGGCGATAGCTTCGAAGTTCCTGACACGATTTTGAACGGACAAATGGCCGCAAAAAGGTCTTTTGAACACAAATTAGCATAACTACGCAGTAACAACAACTCGATAAGCAGTGGAATCGGATCCAAAAGTACCTTGCGGCATTTGCAGACAACCATCGCATAGATCGCAGATCCAGGTAGAACCGGCGAGAAAACGGAGTGAAAAATGAACGAATGAAACCTTGGGATCAAAGCGATCCAGGAAAGCAACACGAAGCCGAACAACGGCGAGATCTGGGATTGAATTATAACGCCGAATCCAGGAGAACAGATTTCATACGTGCTCGGAATTCGGAAAGGAAATGAATTAAGTTGCAAGGATGAACTGCGAGTAAACCGGTTTCGACATAACGGGGAAACGGACGGGCCGTTACAAAAGTCCATGTAATGTATAGTTTATTATACAAAATTATATATATTTATAAACAATTATTCAAGCTAATAATTATATCTTAAATAATATAAATAAGAAAACTTAAAATTTATATTTATTTTTTAAAATATGTGTTCAATTCTTTGACAATCAATTTCAAGATTATACACATTTCTAAATCTAATAATTTATGATTCAAAGTCGAACATTTCAGTGATTTTTATGAATTAGAGAAACATGAAATTAAAAAATAATAATAATAGGTGAACATTTGTATGACAATCAAAGAAAAAAATAATCATAGGCATATCAACAATTATTATCATGTTAAATTAGTTTTTATTTATTGTCAATTTTATATCATCACAATATTTTTTTCAATTTATTTTTTTTACGGATGATCATAGAAGTTGATCGTGTGAGATTGCTGATAATGAATTCCATTTTTTATTAAAATTTTATAAGAAAACAATTAAATTATTTTAAAAATATAATTTAAATGAATTTAATTTTTATTTTAACCTCTTTTCGGCAATTTACTCACACCGCCTTTCCCACGTTATTCTGCGTCGATCCCCTTTCCATCGCCGCCGCCTCAGAGCTCGCGACGCCATGGCTTCTGCCCCGCCGCAGCGCTCCCAAGGATCGAGAGCGCCGTATCGTTATCAGAAAAAGTTCGTCCCCAGAAACAATTCCCCCTCCTCCGCCACCACCGCTTCCTCCTCCTCCTCCTCCTCATCTGCATCAACAAATCCATCGATTTCCACTAGCGGCAACCTTCCTTCATCCCTCACCATCGCCCTGAGGGATTCCTCCTCTGCATCCTCAGGATCTAGATCTAAGGAGAAGCGCGGCGATGGAGGCGACTTCATCGCCTACTTGCCCCACGATGAGGCCATCGCTTGCGGCCTCAGCGCTGACGCCGGCGGGCTGGACGCGGTCGAGTCGCAGATGGTCGTTGATCTCCTTAACGACGAACTATCCAGGATACTTAAGATGAGACCTAAGGATTTCTGGAGAGAAGGTTGGGATCCTGGTTCCCGCAAGCTTAGTCGCTTTATCTTCTAAAATGGGACATTGTTTCCATTAGTCCTTTAGTTAAAACCCTCGTGCCGATTCCATATTCTGTTTTGTACATTTTACTTGCTTTTCAGTGGCGAGGAACGCTGAGTTGCTTGAGTTTTTGGATAGTTATCTGCAATTTCGGAATAGATGGTATGATTTTCCACATCGAGGGGCAAGGGGAGTTGTTGCAGGGGTCATCGTTGGAGAGCTTGAGCTATGTCGGCGAGTTTTTATGATTCTCTACAGAATGTAAGCTCGCTATTAGTGATTTGTCATTTCTTTTGGGGGTTCTCCTGATTTTTATCTGCTGTTCTTGTTGTTATTTATGACACTTCGATAATGACCAATGTAAGAACCTTAGGACATTTGATGATAAACATTGTTGCAGGTCTTCCAACAAGGATCCTGGGGCGCGGCCAAATGATTGTCTCAGCATTAAAGAGCACACAGGTGGCATAGCTTTTCCGTGGTAACATAATTTTAAAGAATGATGAACTTCCTTCATCCATTCTTCCTTGTATAGCTCTCTTGCAGGAAAAGGATCTGCTTGATTTGCCAAAACTATTAGAAATTTGTGCTATCTATGGACATGAAAATGAAGAGCTAACCAAGTCCCTGGTATGGTCCCTAGCATCTGCCAAGATGCATTCATTATTTTTTCTTATTTAGTTACTCTTCTCTTAGTTGGATGGCCAAATTTTGTTGGAAAATAAAATTATGGTTCCTAAAAAGGCACTATAAGAAGTCCCTTACGATTTTGTATTAAAATTTTAATTTTCTGAAAAGGAATTCAAATTTCCTTTTAGTTTCTTAGGTTGTCAAAATGTTTTTCTCAAGATGTTTTGTTTATGGCTTTGTGACCTTTATAACAGAAAGTGCTATATTAACAGATTCAATGTCCTGTTATCATTATTGTTGCTGATTTTTTTTTCTTTATTGACATTTTACTCTCAGGTTGTCAATGCTATAAAGGCCCAGCCGAAGCTTCTTAACAGAATTGATGAAGTGGTCTCCCATTTCCTGAATATAGTGCAAACTATGCATGAACGATGCAGCTCTTCTTTAGAGGTTTTATTTCTCAATCTTAGAAGTGTTTTTTTAGAAAAAAATCTAAGAAGGGTCTTTTGTTTTTATCTATATAAACAGAGTCTTCTTCAGTTCTATTATCCATCTAAAGGGTTGCCCTTGAAATTTTTGCCATGGTTAACTCAGTATGATCTGAGTCAACTTTTAACTTTATCAATTAACTGTGACCAATCACTTATTTTAGTTGAATATTACAAAATGTAGTCTGATTCTTCCCTGGGACCTTGCATTGGCTGGAGGTTCATACATTGGGCTGCCCTTTTATTACAAAGATCTCCACTTTCTTTCTTGTTTCATAGATTAAGAAGTTCATGTAGACTACAGTACGTGTTCTTTGACTAAGATATGATTGCTAGTTGAAGAGTGTTCTATTGCCATTTCTCAGATTTCAAATGTTTTTGGAGAATATTGCCAAAATTTAGAGTTAACTTTATTACAATGAATCTGGAAATCTTCTTTTGTTTGTGTTTCAATGCCAAAGCATGCAAAAAACATTTGACTGATGGGGCTCTTAGGTATTGTTTTCATCTGGAGGACAAGAAATTCATGGATGTGATCAATTGTATAAGGATTTTTTGGAGGCAAGTCACTTTTCGTTTTCCTTTTTTTTTTTGCAACATGTTTATGTTACCATTCTAATTTATGTAATCTATGGTTATTTAAGTATTTGATCTATCTTCAGGTAATGGATTTTGTGAATGATGCTGTCATGACGCTAGATGCATTTGCTGCTACATATGCACCTGCTAGTTTGTACTTCTCTCTACTTGAGATGAGGTGTCTGCTTTTGTTGCTATCATTGTGGAATAGACATCTGTGTTTTTTTTTTTTCTGAATTTTGTAATGTTATTTGATTTCGCAGTCATGGAGGTGGAGATATGCTCAAAACTCTAGCAAGGTTGCATGATTCATTGCTGCCATGTTTGCTGAAAGGTTTTAAAATTATATCTAGTTCAAAGTCTGATATGGCATCAAATTCCAATGATATGGTCACTGATACACTTATCAGCCTAAGAATGTTGTCAGGAAGAATTGTTAATTTTGGTTGGAAATTGCTCAACTATTGCTATTTGAGTGATACTCCAATAGAGGATAACCTTCAGACCACTTCAAAAATGTTACCTGCAAAAGTTGAGGATCCTGTAATAAGGGGTGACATTATTGTTCATACTTTGAAAGAGATTAATGAGGAAATTTCTTATAATTTCTCTGAAAATCATGGTAATGAAAGATTTCTCCAGAAACTTGAAAAGGAGTTCAAGATTTTGAACCACATTAACAACCTTCAAAGTAACGGTAAGTTAATCTTAGTTTCTGATTGTTATTGTGATTTGTCTAGTAATTCTATAACTTTGATATTCCATTCAGTATGTTGTTTGACTTCCATCTTCTTTATGCTGGATTTATTTCATGTTACTGAAAAAGCAGTTGCTTCTTTTCTTTTTTCATCTTGCATTTGCCTGTAATTCTGTTGATGAACATTTCAGATTTTAATTGAAAATGCATTAGAATGCTTTCTCAACATGACCTGGTAGTATTGAATGAGCATCCAATTGCATTTCAAACTCATAAACTCAAGTGCTGAATTTGGAAAGGACTTTGTCTGTGACTTAAAGAGCATAGATGTGGCTTACATCATAATTTAGCAAATGAATTTCAGAGCCTAATTGCTTCGTTGCTATTCACGCTCTTTAAGATTCCTAGAGAATCATAGGTGCAAATTGTGGGTTTGTTTGAAACTCATATTTCTCAGGTTATTATCAGATTAAATCCAACTAATTAATTGACAAAGTTTGTTGATTACTTGAGATTTTGATATGCTTTTTGTACTTTGACGGCCTGGTCAATCGCATACTGTGCTTGATTGATCGATAGTAATTTCTATTCTGTGATTGTGGCCTAACATAAACTTGGTTATTGCTGGAATTGGAGAGCAAGATTCTTATGTTTGACTCCTGTGTAGCCTCTAGAACCACTCTTTTAGGTAGTGTATTCCTTAGGTAGATTTGGTAGAGCAGATAGTGGTTTATTTTGGTTAATTTCCCTGAGTAGGTCATGCTCTTCTGCAGGAATATATATATGACATCAACGTTGAGGAATTGGACTTGTTGAAAAGATGCATACGCTGTGTGTAGTATATTACAGGAATCCTGTTAAAATTGATGAATTTCTATGTAACTGGCTGCATTAGGTTTAGAAACAGGATCGTAGTTAATAATGATATGTCTTTAACTTTGATGTAATTGTGTGTTATTTTTGTTGTCTGATTATCTATTTTCTACTTTGTTTACAGGATGGTTATATATGGATGAGGAACAATTTCAGTATTTAATTAATATTGCAACTCCACTAAATACAAAGTCCTGGGAGAGAGAATCTACGACCCTTACCCCTTCAGTCAATGGAAAAGTCCAGACCGATGAGACTGCAATTGCTGAGTCTAAAATTAGTCAAATCAAAGACCTCTTCCCCGAATATGGTAGAGGATTTCTATCTGCCTGTCTGGAAGTTTATAACCAGAATCATGAAGAAGTGATCCAGAGAATACTAGAAGGAACCCTTCATGAAGATCTATTATCTTTGGATACTTCATTAGAACAAATTCCGTCGAGGAAACAAGCATCTGCAAGGAATGACAAAGGGAAAGGTTTATTAATAGAACCTGAACCTAAGGGTAACATCCCATCTAGTATGGGTTCCATGTTGATGAGTAAAGTTGAAGATGGGCCCACGTCTTCTTCGTTTTCATCTTCAGCTGGGCGATACACTAGAAAGACTGATGTTGATGTGGCTGATTCTACTATTCTTGATTCTAAAACTACCAAAGATGCAGCAAAGACTGCAGCGCTTGCAGCAGAGTATGAATACGAGGATGAGTATGACGATTCATTCGATGATTTAGGTCTCAGTATAGTCGAATCGGTAACTGAGGAGACGGATTACTTAACCGAGAGAGTTAAACCTATTCCAGGAATGTCCTCTGGCTCAGAGATAGAAACTTCATCAAATTCTAACTCAAAATGGAATTCAAAGAAGACACAATTTTATGTCAAGGATGGGAAGAACTATAGCTATAAAGTTGCAGGTTCAGTTGCTGTTTTAAATGCTCAAGATGCAGCTCTTGTGAATCAAGCCCAGAAAGAGATGATCCATGGTCTGGGTCGCGGAGGCAATTTACCTGTCGGAGCTGTTAGGAGATTGTTGGATGCTGAGGAGAAGGATGATCAGATATCTGATCCTGCAGGAGATTCAGGTAGAGGGAACTCATCTCAGCGAGGAAGAGGAAGGAGAGGAGGTGGGAATCACCACAGAAAGGATAGAGCAATAAGGAAGCATTTATCAGGGATGACTGGACATTAGATGTTTCTATTTTGATCAGATGCGCAGCACATATACTGTCACCCAAATTGTATATAGATAATCCTTTCATTGTGGAACATGTCAAGCCTGATTGTGTTTGTTTGGTCAGCTGCAATGGCGACTTCAGTTTTGGTAATGTATACAACGATAAGTCAGCACCAACCTTTTGCGAGGTAAAGTGTTTTAACCCATTTTATATTCTCTCTCATTCTCATGTTGACAGAATTACCCTTCCTCTAGGTCGATGCAGACTTTTAATCGCACAAGACACACTCATGGCACAATTGATGAAAGGTGCAGTCAATAGGTACTGGAATGCATGTTATAAATTAATGTTTTATGTATTAATAAAGATCTGAGCTATTAACAACTTAATGTTCTCACTTTTATAAAGGGTTTCATTGTGTTACTTCTGGCGCATGCTTAATATACTTCGCTCGCTGCAGCCTGAGCATACCTGCATAATTGATAACATTATCTATTCGACTTGTTCAAATTTCAGCTTAAATATGTTGATAAGTTTTAGTGATTTTTTGAATAAATATCTTGACAAGCATATCCATTTTCTTGAATAAAATTTTGAAAAAAAAATGAATGGAATCCCATGAACTTACAATTTGAGTGCCTCTCCTTACAATTAGTGTCACTCCCTGCAATAACGCTCTTTTTATTTACGAGTAGAAAAGGAATGGATCCTGATGGTTGATACCACTGGGCAAGATTTGTATGATGAGAGGCTTCTGGGACAACTGCAACCATGACGATGTTGCCATTATCGATTATCAAGGAAAAATAATACGTTATATGAAAAATGTAGCATAAAATTCAACATGACACACTCAATTGTATGGATGTGGGTTTTACTGTGTAGATGTGAGATCTATTGTATGCAGTATGTCATGTTGAGTTTCATATTATATTTTTTATATAGTGTATCATTGCTCATTATCAAGATCGCGTCTGGTCTCTCCGATGCTCGGCTTTCTAGCTCCATCGAGTGAGATATTTTATAAGAAAGATATTAGCAAGTTCAGAATTACAGAAAAAAGTTAAAATGATTTTATTCAGAATTTTTAATAAAATTATTAGTATAATAAACACATAAGAAGTGGGAAAGTGCTTCTCGATAATTATCAAAATATGCCATAAATTTTAACTTGGATTTTCCAGAGGATAAATTCGGAAAATGAAGTGCTGTGGTCCTAAATGGGCCCGTGATGGGCCGCACACGAATTTGGCATCCGGATCGTGCTCCATCCAGGTGTTTTAAAATTCTCGATCTCAGAACTCGCTCTCTGACGCACTATCCCTTCTCTCTCTCTCTCTCTCTCTCTCTCTCTCAAGGCCAGTCGCCGCCATGAGGGGTCCGGGTCTCTTCTCCGATATCGGCAAGAAGGCCAAGGGTATGCTCCGATCCGACCTTTGATGGCTTCTCTCGGTTCCTCGTCAAGCTTCTAAGATGGAGTCGGTTTTGCATCGTTTCTTCTATTTTTTTCTGGCTTTGATTCCGTTGTTGGGAATGCAGATCTGCTGAACAAGGACTACACCTACGACCCGAAACTGACCATCTCCACTTATAGTGCTTCCGGAGTGGTAAGCCCTCTCCCTGACAGCTGATTTCTCACCTTGAATTCTCTTTCCTCTTCCCTATTTTGTCTTGTTTTTTTTTTCTGGGATTGTTAGTCGGTGTGAAAAATCTTTGATTCACTTGTTGTTTTGTGTCTGTCAGAGGGTGAGATCTTGAGAATATTTTATTGGAAAAAAGAGAGCGATGCAGAAAGGTGGGATGGGAGAAGGGTTTATGGTTTTTATCTAGGGATCAGCACAGCTTGTTAGCTTTTGCGTTTTCGTTGCCTCGACGTTTTGCGTTCTGAAACAACATATGTGTATCTAAATATGAAATTTCATGGTATTCAATTGTTCGAAAAGTATCAGAATAAATAGAAAATAAGAATACGTAAATGCAGCATTGTTTGTTAATCAATGGTATGAGACAGTTATTAATAATCAACATCGCTTTGTAAGCACTCAACGTCCCAAAATATTCATTTTGCATGGCCTAGACATGATAATCATTCTTTCACACGAAGTAGTTGCTATGTTTTAAAAAGCATAGTTGTTAGAGTAATTTGATTCACGCTTCGTGTCTTGCCATATATGTTATGATTCAGCTGTAATAGAACTTCAACAAACTATGACAATTTGCCTCTTTTTGTTTGACTGAATATAAATCTTATTCTGTACTAGTTATAGTAATAGAGAAAAAAAATTTAGAATAAATTTGACCAATCAAAAGCAAACCTAGCAGATTAAGGTGTTAAATTAAACCTATAACTTCAGAAATAAACTGAAGGCATTAGAGAAGAATGAAAGGATGAATCTTTTGTTAGGGATTGCCTCCTGAAACTGAACAACAAAAAAAAAAAGGTTTATTGTTAAGTTCCACGTAAAAAAAACAGAAAGGATTTCAATTTTGGTTTCAGTTTGAATTTAAAATACAAAAGCATTCCTCTCTTCATCTAAGATGGCCTTGGCCTTCGCAATGATTTCCTATGGTCAAAAACATTCGACAGTCTATTTCCCATTTTATTTGAATTGTCATTTTAATGAATTAAACAATAATTTCCAAATGTAAGATATTTATATATTTTAGTGGTAGAGGTATTGTAAATAAGGTTGGAAGCTTTTTAACCTATTTTATTATGTTGTCTGAAGCATATCTTTACAGAAACTTTTGTCAAAACAATTCACGATGTTAACCTTAGTTAGGCAACCTCGTTAAAACTTACTGTATAAGCTGTGTCAACTCCTAACAGATTGTTCTGTGTTGGTGTTGGCTTTTGGAGCTTCAATTATTATGCCAAACATCCAATGTTGTTTAGTCTATGGCACTTGATGAATTTTATGAACACATTTCTGCTTTACATGTTTAGTAAGCAGAATCTATTAGCTAACTTTCTTGCTGAGAACATTTATTTCAAATCTTTTTCTGTTCCATCCTGACGATCTTGTTTTTTCCTCCAAAATATGAGATCTAACACGCCCATCAATCTGGCACACCTTCAATTTATGTACTGTGTCTTGGACATATATTATTTCTTTATGTAACACCACTATGAGCACAGCCTTTGAATACTGTTATCAGTTAGTCATGTTAGTGTTGCAACATTCTTCAGGGTAATTTGAAACAAATTTTGTTTCAACTCAATAACTAATTTCTTGTTTTCATCTTATAATAATTCAGTTGTCTCTTCTCATATTTGCAAGTTGATTGGTTTGTATTTCACCCTTAAAGAAGAATAATTTTTTCTAGATCTTCCAATGCTGCTTTTCTTGATAAAATCGTGAGAATGGGTTCCATATCTTGTAATGGTTACTTAGAGATTTAAGGTTCATAATTGGCCTTCTAATTTCTGATTTTAGTTGCAGGATCTTGCACAACAAGTACAATCCGAATGCCTCAACTGTTTGGGGTGTATTATATGGGTCTTATTCCTCACTATTTAGGGTCAGATTTAAAGATTCATTAAGCTCAACAAATATGACTAAGATCCATGTTCACTAAGCTTGTAACATAGATTTATGCTGATTGACAATGCTTAATGCAGCCCTGAACATAGGATTGGCTTATGGCAGTTTTTGTATTTGCATCTCTTGCAATTTTTTTATTTCATTTTGTATGGCCTATTTGTGATTCTTGCAATTTTTTTATGCTGATCGTTGCATTGCTTCATTCTCATTTGTTTTGACTACGTTTGCTTTATATACTTGTGATTCTTAATTTCTGCTTGAATGTTATTTAATATGATATTTTAACTGATATCTTATAATAATTCAGTTGTCTCTTCTCATATTTGCAAGTTGATTGGTTTGTATTTCACCCTTAAAGAATAATTTTTTCTAGATATTCCAATGCTGCTTTTCTTGATAAAATTGTGAGAATCGGTTCCATATCTTGTAATGGTTACTTAGAGATTTAAGGTTCATAATTGGCCTTCTAATTTCTGATTTTAGTTGCAGGATCTTGCACAACAAGTACAATCTGAATGCGTCAACTGTTTGGGGTGTATTATATGGGTCTTATTCCTCACTATTTAGGGTCAGATTTAAAGATTCATTAAGCTCAACAAATATGACTAAGATCCATGTTCACTAAGCTTTTAACATAGATTTATGCTGATTGACAATATTTAATGCAGCCCTGAACATAGGATTGGCTTATGGCAGTTTTTGTATTTGCATCTCTTGCAATTTTTTTATTTCATTTTTTATGGCCTATTGATCGTTGCATTTGCTTTATTCCCATTTGTTTTGACTAAGTTTGCTTTATATACTTGTGATTCTTAATTTCTGCTTGAATGTTATTTAATATGATATTTTAACTGATAAAAGTCAAGTATTGGCATGAATCCTGTTGACTTCGCTTGCTGAAGTCTGCAGAGATGACTTTGATATTTGGCCTAGACTTTTACATTCTTCAAAATTTCCAGATGATCGACCCTACATTATAGTACTGTAAATTACTCTTCGGCTTCTTTGTTATCTTTATTGGCTTCTTGTGGCAAAAAGAAATCCCCTAACTTGTTCTGACCGAAATTCAGGGTCTTACTGCTGCTGCAGTCAACAAAGGAGGAGTTTATACCTTTGATGTTGGCTCACAATACAAGTACAAGAACACTCTTATTGATGTCAAAGTCGATACAAACTCAAATGTGTGTTTTCTGTGCTTTCCCCTGTTAAAAACCCATTATGAGCAGTAAGTTAAGTGACTATTTTTTTAAATCAGATCTCAACAACACTTACTATCACAGACATTGTTCCATATTCTAAGGCCATTGCGTCTTTCAAGATACCTGATTATAACTCTGGAAAGGTAAGTATTGTTTCTTCACTTACATCATGGAAAATTTTATGGAGGATTTTTAACTTATCATTTCAATCTTTCTAGTTGGAGCTGCAATATCTCCATGATCACGCAAGCTTTGCTTCAGTAGTAGCTCTGAAACAATCTCCGGTGGTCGACCTTTCTGTGACACTCGGTACCAAAGCGGCTGCATTTGGCGTAGAGGCTGGTTTTGACACTGCCTCAGGAAACTTTGCCAAATATACTCTTGGGATTGGATTAACAAAGCCAGAATACAATGCTTCCATAGTTTTGTAAGTGCCTTTAGAAACTTAACCACGTCAACTTCATGTATGGCCTTCTCAAACAATTTATTGATACGGTGCATTTTTTGACCAGGGAGGACAAGTTAGATACTCTGAGAGCATCATATCTCCATCATTTGGATGAGAAACAAAAGACCTCAGCGGTTGCGGAGATTGTGAGGCAGTTCTCTGCGAATAAGAACATAGTTACAATTGGAGGGCAATACGAATTAGATCCCCTAACAACTGTGAAGGCACGGTTCAACAACTCAGGCAAAGTTACAGCTCTTCTGCAGCATGAACTGAAACCAAAATCATTTCTCACCCTCGCTGGTGAGTTTGACACCAAGGCTTTGGAAAAGGCTCCTAAGTTTGGTTTGGCTCTTGCTCTCAAACCTTGAATGCACTTGTTAGGCAGAGCTTCGTGCATAATTTTTTAGGGCTCCGACAACAAGTTAAAATAAATCAATTCCAAAAACATTTTAGTGGTTTTCGAATTTTTTTTCAAGTGTCGCCATGTACACGGCGAATCCCTCTATTTCTGAGTTGTCGAAATTTTCAATTTGTAATTTTTGCTGCCAAATCTATGTTCAAACTGACGTATGCTCAGTTGCCACGCACTGAGTTGTGCCAGTTTCTAGATCAGACTTGGGCATGTTTGTGGAACCTGTTAAGCATGTCAGGGCCTGTGCCTGTTTGTTGTTGTTCATTTGTCATCTCTAACACTTAAATGCTTAACTAAATGAGCCATTATATATATAAATATATAAATGGCGAATAGCTAAAAGAAAAAAAATAGTTTACTATCTGAAAATCATTTTGGATGGTGATAAGAAAAAAAACACTCAACTTTATCTTCTCAATTCTCTTTATCATGAATTAAAGAGTCTACACGGGTACTTCTCTTCTCTAGCAATGCCATGCTTCTCCCATGGATAATAAAGCGACTTTGAAACAACAGCAAGTTTCATCGAATTAAATTGCAAAAACTAAAGCAAACTTCCAGAAAAAAAGGTGCTGTTCTGGTAACCAATACAACGAAAAGTAAAATCCATTTAGGCACCAACAGGTTCGGCTTCACCTTCCATTTGCACATCTTCAGCAGGTCTCTCCAGTTTGACACCCACATCCTCCTTGTAATCACCGTGCACCTACAAATCACAGCAGTTTTTAAGATTTGAGACATGTTTACATTTTACCGATTCAGATGTTGATATCGTGAGCTCAACGAATTTGGAGTCCATAAAAGTACCTCCATGAGTTTTCCCAAATCAAACTTGGGGGCCTTCAGGATTTTAACTTTGCGGATGAAGACGTTTTGCAGAGGAAAAATGCTGGTTGTTGCTTTCTCAATCTCCTTACCAATAACCTCAGGTATAAATTTCTGTACTAAATCCTTCAGATCACATGATGATGCTTGGTTAACCATGATTTCAGTCATTTTACGACGAATCTGGATAAAAAAATTGCATTATGGATCTTCCACAACAATCTTTTTGGTTTAAAAGAGAACTTGAATTGCATAGTTTAATGGGGGCATACCTGTCTGATTTGGCTAGATTGAGCATAGCAAGTGCGCTTCACCTGATTCGGACGTCTCTTTGTGAAGGCAATGCAGAACAACCGCAAGGTGTAATTGTCAGTGGTCTTCACATCAACATGGGCTTCAATGAGAGTTTGCCATTTTCGGACTAAGGACCGAAGCTTATCAGTTGTGAAATCCATTCCCTAGAAAAAGGAAACAAGGTCAAATATCAAGAGCATAAAATTGATCAACTTGTGGGAGTACCAGAAACATACCCAGAAATTAGTCAGAACATTCTTCCCTTGAACATCCTCTGCACGAAGCCGGATCTTCCTGTATGCCTGGTCCTCATCATTCTGAAGGTCAGCTAAAGAAACCTCAAACACTCTGTGCTTGAGACCTTCAGAGGCAATCTGAAACAAAAAGAAAGACAAGTTGAAGAAAGAACAAGAGCCGGGAATGTCGACATCCTCATTGAGCAATTTGCATGTACTGGCACTTGTCAACAAGATAGAAATACAGTCTTTGAATTAACCAGGAAAAACTAACCACATATAATTTTTTTTTGCACTTGATACCTGGAAACAAAAGTGACAACTGAAAACAAAAGTGAATCACAGAAAGTTTTCTACATGGAAAAATAGTGTGTTTAGTGGATATATTATTGATATTCACCACCATAACAACCAAACCTGTTTCTCTTTTCTAAAAAATTCCATATTTTGGAATGGCAGTTGGGTGGAAAATGGCAGGGATTTGATTAGCTATTCAAAAGTACCTCTGGTGTATGATTGGCTGAGAAATAATTTTCTTCACCAACCGATTCAAAGGGAAGACATAAAAGGCTAGTGTTAAGCTATGAAAATTCATAATTTAAGAAAAATACGATGCAAGATGAATTTAGCATTCAGGGTAGCTCAGGAAGGCACAAAATTGTATTAGAATCTTCGCTCCTAATTGTAGCAAATGCCAACAGAGGGGCAGGGGATTAAGATCAGATTCAGAGGAGCCACCTGCCAACCAAGGCCAAATTTTTGTCCCTGACTAAGATATTGTTTTCCAGTATCTGCACCAATTACTATGATAATGAATTTCGACAAGATAGCATTAAAGTTTTCCCTTTCATTCATGGCCAACAATATGGTCACACCATCAACATATATTTAATTTCTAAGATAGGGAACTTCCAAGAGACAGCTTCTTCAAATGAACAAAAATTTTTTTTACTACAACAAAAACTAATTAAGCTACTAAATAAACCACAGCGACAACTTGAGTAAAGTAGCATATAAGTCACAGATATCTCAAGGGAATACTACATTAAAAAGATGATAGTAACATGCCTTGGTTCCCTGAGTCCTCGAGACAAGGGTCTTCCCCACGTTTCTCACGCTGAAGACCGACGGAGCTTTAATATCGTACCAATCCTTCTTAGCAAAAGGATCAACTCTGAAACACCAAATCGCTAGATCAAAAACCAGTAAAGCTAACATCTTTAAGACTTACAAGGGATATAGACCAAGGAAAATATAGAAACAATGGAAATTGAGTTTAAAAAAATTACATCTTCTTCTTCCCTCCCTTCTTCCCCTTCGAGATCCTCTTGTTCTTCCTGCAAATGGGCCAAAACAGAAACAAAGGTGAGAAATGAGATCAACGACATAAAAGTTACTGGTAGTTATGTCCGAATCCCACCCGACCGCCATGGCTGCAGCTCTTGATGCGGCACTCGCTTTGCTCGGGCTTCGGCGCGTGGATACGGGGGACGAGAGAGGCTGCCCTAGGTCTCCACTGATGTATTATATAGTTCGAGAACTGGGCCGTTTAGTTGCCCATTAAAACAGGCCCAGTAGGCCCAATAGTTCGAAATTATCTTCTTCTTTATTTCCTCCTCTATAAATAACAGAAGAGAAAAAAATATCAAAGCCATTGCCATTTCTCCCCTCTTTCCGCGGCCATGGCCATGGCCATGGCGGTCTCGGCCGCTGCCCCTTCCGCTTCGTTATCGGCCGCCTCATCCGATCACAAGCCCTTCGAGCCTAACAACGAGGCCATCAGGAAGCGGCTTCTCCGCAAGGGTGTCTTCCCCACCCCTAAGATCCTCCACGCCCTCCGCAAGAAAGAGACCCAGAAGGCTCTCCGCAGAGCCAAGAAACAAGCCCTCCAAGTACAACCTTCTTCTGCATCGGAGTCGCAGAAGAAGGACTTGGAGGACGATGATCTCTTCCGCACCGTCTCCGCTGAGTACCGTGCCGTGAGGGAGGAGCTCCGCCGTAGAGACGAGAAGGCGGTGGTTCTCGCCGGGAAGCCATGGGAGGGATCCAAGGCTGTGGACTTGAGAGATCTTACGAGTGCGAGAGAAACCCTCGGAGATGGGAGACTGAGGACTGAGCACCTGGAGGAACTGAGGCGGATGCTTGCGGAGAGGAATGGGGAGCGGTTCCGGTGGTTGTTGATTAATGATGAAGTAGAAGATACGGGTTGTGATTTTGGAAATAAACAAGTGAAAAAACCACCGAAATCATGGCTGATGATGGAAGAGGAAGAAAGAATTCGTTTGCTTGTTGACAGGTACTAATTATATGCGCTTGGCCTCTTCTCTTTCTTACATATTCCTTGATTATATTTCTTCTCTACCTAGTTGCACAACCTTTTGATATGTGAATCTTTCTTTCGGAACTTGTATTGGCTGATAGTTTGAAAAGTTCAGATTGGCTTTCACTATTGGTAATGCCACTTCAAATGAAATTGTTTTTTCTTCTTTGCAAGAATGCAAGGTTCTTTCTTTAATTTGTTAATCATTCCATGCTTATTTATGTTGCAGATGGTTCTGAGTTTACTAACAGAATATATTTTCTGAACAAATTGACTAGATTGTTATTTGGTGTTATAATGGTGAATGGTGCTATCACATTTTTAACCTCGAGAGACTCTGCTTTTTAATGATTCTCGATCAACTAACAGAATTTTGGGGAGTGAGTTTGGTTATCATGTGAGATATGACCTTACATGAAGCATAATGATGGATAAGATCCATGTAATAACCTCAAATAGTTGGGGCATAACTCTTCTTCTTGTAATGTTAATATGGACTATATGTTTTCATATGATATGGCACATCAATCTTTATCACCTAAACGTTGGTTATCATCATTTCTCTGTATAATAACAAATATGTTCTGCTTACATTTTTAATTTGAAGACCAACTACTAGTTGATTTTAGCTTATATGATCAGAAAGTTTCTTTGCTTACATTTGAACTACTAAGGCAACCACTATAAGCATCTATATATCATTCAGGCTGAGCAGTTCAGACCTAAGTATGCAAGATTGGAAGTTTTCATGGATGATGAGGAAATCAGGTATCTTGTTTACAGAGATGTCCCTACTCAAAATAGTCGAACGGCTGGGACATCTTGGAAAGTGGAGTTCTGCTCTGTCTGTTGTGGAATGGGTATACAACGAAAAGAACTACAAGCATAAGAAAAGCAGGTATGGCATATGGAAGTGGGTTTCACCTTAAAACTGGTGCTTGCTTGCTGCAGCCATGCCTTTCCTAATTGTGGACTGTTTGTTTTCCTTGAATCATTATAATAACTGAAAGTTTGGAATAACTATGTGAATAACTTGGTAGTGATGCATTCAGCTCCTTTTGCAGGTTTGTGTATACCAAGCTTTTGTCTGTTCTTGGAAAGGAAAGGAGACCAATTGAAGCTCTTCAGCTATTCAAGAAAATGCAGGTAATATTTTTATTTGATTTCAATATTTTCATGCTCTTTTGCACTTTATCATTTCTAGCTATATAGTTTTTCCTATTTTAATGATCTTAGGAAGATGGGCAGTTATATCCAGACATGGCTGCATACCATAGTATCTCGGTCACACTTGGTCAAGCTGGTCTTGTACATGAGCTAATCAACATTATCAATTGCATGAAAGTAAAACCCTCCAGAAAGCTTAAGAACATGAATCGCAGAAACTGGGATCCCTGCTTGGAGCCAGATGTTGTCATTTATAATGCTGTGTGAATTTTTTTATCTCTTTACAATTGTCTTTTTTTTTGCATGATAAATTAAATTAACTGCATTCTGTTAATTGTTTCTTTTTTATTTTATGTTAACTTGTTTGTAGGTTATGAATGCTTGCATTCCATCCCATCAATGGAAAGGAGTGTTTTGGGTGCTGGAACAGATGAGACATAGTGGTTTAAAACCTACTGGAGCGACATATGGTTTAGCTATGGAAGTATGTTCTGGATGACTCTTTGGTTTAGATATCATAAGCAAGAAAATTTTTAATTTTTCAACTTGGCAAAAACTCTTGAGTCCTCAATTTGAAAATCATTGCCATTTTGTTTATTCTCTTGAAATTCTCAACTGCTTGTTAAGAAGCTTAAAAACTAGAAGTTGTGACATATGACTGAATGTTCTCTCATTCACCGTAGATCTCTGAAATTCTTGATTCTTCATAGTATCTGCTTCTAATGTATAATCTTGTTCTAACAATGAGTCTGCCAGCTTTTATATCTGTTGCAAAAAACAACATCATAGTTCTCTTTAGATCATTTTTGTTTGTGAGCACATTCAGTAGGTTGTTATAGATGATCAAATGTTTTGTGGCTTGTGGGTGAACCTAATTTATGGTTTACTATAAGGATGTAAGCCAAAGCTGTAATCTTGAAGATTTGTCTTATGTTTGCTGGTATGAAGATTTGGATCATGAATCAATTGTAAAAGAAGAATAATTTTGATGGAGGTTCATTACAAGATAATATTTGATCATTTTTATAGAAAATCTGTTAAACAGCATAGTGTTTTTTTTAATTATGTTTTTTTGAGGTTGTTACATACTGGAGGATGGAAGTCTTTTGAACAACTTTAAATGACTGGGTAACAACTGAAAGACAATATCTTGATTTTGAGATTGTGGTTTTGGAGCTTGTTCCATCCATGGCGAATACTCTATCATGGTTGGTTCTAATCCTGGATAAAAGAGGAGGATCACATTAGGTTGCCAACCATAGTTAAAACTTAGACAAATATTATGTATGGATCCAGGCGTAGGAGGATCCATATAGTCTCACTTAGTGGGATAAAGGCTTGGTGGTTGTTAGTTTTGGAGCTGGTCAAACTGGGTTAGACCAATGAGTGGTGGTGATTACTCGATATACTAATACCAAGTGGAAAGGCTGGGAGAGAGACACGGAAGGGAGCTTGCCTCTCCTGCACCTTGTTCCTCTTCTTTGATATTGAGTGGTGGTGGTGCTTACTTTTTACCTCTTTTGTGTTTACACTATACAATACTACATTCTGATTGTCCATATTGGCACCAAACAGTGTTAAGATTGCCTGATATACTCATCTCCCTCTTATTTTCTGAAGAGATACATTCAACTATAGTCTTACAGGAACTGCTTGTTGAAAGGTCATGCTGAAAGCGGGGAAGTATGATCTGGTACACAAGTTTTTTGAAAAGATGAAAAATGGTGGAATAGCTCCCAAAGCACTAACCTACAGAGGTACTATGTTTATGAATTTTTTTTTACATCGATTCTGATGTGGGGGGAGAATTCCACTGATTTGATGGTTGCAGTTCTTGTCAGAGCCTTTTGGGAAGAAGGTAAAGTAGATGACGCACTTGAAGCTGTCATGGAAATGGAACAGAGAGGAGTTGTTGGAGCAGCTAGCGTCTATTACGAGTTAGCTTGTTGCCTTTGCAACAATGGTAGATGGCGAGATGCGATGATTGAGGTGCAGTTTTTTTATCAGCATCTGTTCTATTAAAGCAGCCGTATGCATTTATACTAACCTATGCACAATATTATCTTAGTTGTGTTCCACTATAGAATGTATTTCTTTTATTTACTGATTTTCATAGTAGAAGAATGAGAGTTCTTTATTCTTCTGATTCTCTAACCATTTCATATGATATTGTATTTGTGTGGTAAAACATTTTCTTTCATGCTTCTGATTTAGCATATATGCATCATGCACGCACTGATTATATTTTCTGGTTTTCACATCAGAAGGAGAGTTCAGAGTCTGTAATTGTTCAATCAATTTAGTAATTTTGTTTCAAAACATGTTCTTAGATGTTATTGTTATGCATCATGCACATCTGATCTTATGGCTCTGGGAATTAAATACATTGTTGCCTCTGGTGCAGTGACTTTGGCCTTTGATACTACTAATAGATTTTGCTAATTGAACTAGAAATACTTTGTGAATAACATGCACTGTTAAACACTTTCATTTTGAAAATCATAAACTGAAGTGCATAACACATGAGAAATCATACTTGCTGTCTGAGAAAAAAATGTTCTCTATTTCTGTTGCATATATATATATCTGTTGACTATATATATATATATATATATATATATATAGGACTTGCTGATTACCCATCCTGTGCCCATGTCAATACAACATGGATATGGGTATGAAAATCGAGTCGAAGCAGCCAAACTCTTCCACGAGAATGAGAAGCAAAGCACCTTCTTTTCGATGACACAAGCAATGCAATCCACCTCCCATCATGAGGTCGTCAAACTCTTGTCACCAAAGCAAGCAACAGAGATGAAAGCTTGATGAACCCACGATGGGAGGTGTATAGAACTTGTGTATATTGTGGAAGGGAGTGATGAGAATTTGATGGACCCATGATGGGAGGTGTAATGAACTCGTGTATGTCATGGAAAGGAAGAGAATGGGTGGATATTGCTCTATTTGTGTAGTTGTTCTGAACAAGTTAGGACTTGGCTGGGAGTTAGATTATATAGAAAAAAATCAACTATTATAAGTTATACAATCTACATACCTATAAGCTATATTATAACTTATAAAATCAGGTTTAATATGTTAGATAGTTTATTATATGTATAAATATTATATTAATAGTGCTCCCATACTTGTATCCTAAATTTGGATTTTTCTTAAGGATTCCATGTGTCCTCATCCTTAAAAAATTACGCTTGTGAGACTTGTATCCAACATGGGTATGCGATAATTTTTTTTCAAATCTGAGTAATTTTGAATGACTTTTGATCTTTTATCTATTAGAATGCTTTGGATCTTACTTTCGATTGAACCCAACTATACTTATTGTAAAAAATGTACGCTATGTTTTTCATTATCATTAAAGGGGCACCCCATTTGTTTCTACCTACTCAGCATGCCTTTGTTGTAAAGGTTTGGACCAAATTGATTCAAAATTGTATTCCTAAACTGCCATCTTGTATCCATATACTCTAGGCCAACTTGGGTAAGCATGTGCATATTCTTGCATTATGCTTTGTTGGCAAATGTGTAGCTTGTAACATTCAATGCCTGTGGTTGAAATAGAAGGTAATTGTTAACCCATGGTTTTCCTCTTTCAATAAATGATTTTTGTAGTCATCTTCTCATTTTGCAATCTCTAGATTTGCATGGTTTGGTAAAGTCTAAAAGGTTAAACATAAAAGATATGTAACTAAGAGTGAAGTACTTTAAAGAACAATGAAACTATTCAGTTCTTTTGCTTTAGGATAGGGAGAAAAGAAATAGGAACCTTAACAAAAATTGTGATAGATTGAAAATCAAATTAGGGAGACCTAAAATTTAAATGCGGATCTAGCCTGGGAGGGTTCCACCAAATTATCGCATAGAAAGAAGATACTTAAATAAAATAATAATAATAAAATCAGTGGGTTTAGGTTAAGAACCATTGATAGTTAGAAAAAAAAAGTATTATGTAATTATCTAGAGAAACAACTGGTAGATTGAAGAATTGTTGATATTGAATTATGTACATGAGGATCATTGTTATTTATACACTTATTTTCTACTTATTTATGGAATGAAATATAATCAAATCAAATTTGCCCGAATCTATATTTGTCCAAATCTGCCCATGATACAAATTTGCATCCGTGTAAATCTGCCAATAATATCTAATCAAATAAATCTAAATTAAACTATCCATATTTACAATATATTCTACAACACTCCCCCTCAAGTTGGGCTGTACATATTGTATACATGCCCAACTTGTCACGTAGTTCTTCGAAATTGATCCTTGGGAGAGCTTTTGTAAGTATGTCTGTGATTTGATGTTATGAAGGAATATACTAGAGTTCCATAGATCCTTTCGCCATGTTTTTTGAAATGAAGTGTATCAATTTCTATGTGTTTCGTTCTGTCATAGTGAACATGCCTCTTTGCAATGTTGATGGCTGTTAAATTGTCACATTGTAGTTTGACAGTTTTATCTGTGATTATTTTGAGTTCTTTTAGGATTATGTGAATCCATATTCCTTCACAAATTTCGAGTGTAAGAACTCTAAATTCCACTTCAGCACTGCTTCTTGCAACCACAGATTGCTTTTTAATTTTCCATGCTACCAAATTACCCCAAACATACGTACAATAGCCCCAAGTTGATCATCTATTTGTAAGATCCCCAACCTAATCTGCATCTAAGTACACATGCATACCTCGATCTTTGTTCTTTCAAAATAGTAACCCTTTGCCTGTGGTACTCTTGAGATATCTTAAGATTCTGTAAATAGCGTTCATGTGTTCTTTTGTATGACTATTCATAAATTAACTTACCACATTGATGGGAAATCTGATATCGGATGTCTGTGGGAGTTAGATTCGGTTCTGACTCTTGAACTGGTGTTGAATGTGTCTTTTTTCTTGTGTATGCACAAACTTTCTTCACTATCGGAGGAGGTGATGCAGGTGAAGGAATGGGATGTGACACAAGCGGATTGGATAGAGGGTGAATGATGTCGGAGTTTGGTCCGGAACAGTGTGATAGATGATGATATTCAAGATTCTCCTCTTGAATATCAGAACTGGAGTAGTATAACTGTTGTTTAAAGAAAGTGACATCCATGGTATTGTAGATTTTCTTGGTGACAGGTGAGTAGCATTTGTAGCCTTTTTGGAATGGTGAGTAGCCAAGGAAAATGCATTTGGTGGATCTTGGATCAAGTTTACTACGATAGTGATGGTGGATGTGAACAAATGATGTACAACCAAATACTTTTGCAAGAATGTTTTAAGGCATTACCTTGGTGTGGGAGTATGATATGAGGAGAAGTTGAATTGGACTATAGAAGTTGAGGACTTGAGAGGGTATTCAATTGATGGGATAGGTAGTTGTGGAGACGACATCACCCCAAAAAAATTTGGTGCATTAGAAGAGAACATGAATGAGCGAGCTACCTCGAGAAGATGGTTGTTTTTGCATTCGGCAATCCCATTTTATTGAGGAGTGTCAATGCAAGAACTAAGGTGGATGATGCCTTTTGAGGATAGAAAAGTGCTAAAATTCGAGACAAATTATTCCATAGCATTGTCAGTTTTGAGTGATTGAATAAATGTCTGAAATTGAGGTTGAATTATAATATAGAACCGTTCAAATATGTGACTCACTGCATATTTATCTTTCATTAAAAACAACTAAGTCAGGTGAGTATGGTCATCAACAAATGAAACGAATCAACGATTTTCTAGAAGAGTTTTAATACAGGACGGTCCCCAAACGTCACTATGAATGAGCGAAAAAGGTTTAGATGTGTAACATAAGCTTGGAAAGGATACTCATGTATGTTTAGCAAGTTGACAGAACTCACACTGAAAAGAACTGACATTTTCAGTAAGAAATAAGTTCGGAAATAATTTTGCAAAATAAGTAAAGTTTGACATACTTATTGCTGGAAGAGGTAGAGTGGTAGCTAGTTAAATTTTTGCATTGAGGCAAAGCCCCGTGAATATGTAGAGTCCGCATAACCTAAGTCCGTAACTGAGCCCGGCGCACCTAGCTGAACTCCTCATAGCTTGGTCGCATAATTCGACCTTGCTATCGGATCATATATCTCATCTATCATCACCCTTCAAGCTCAACAACATATAAAACACCCAGGCCTACCTGCCAGCCAGTTCGGAAAGAAGGACCAATAGGCCCGTCAAAGTCCCTCAGAGCTCAAGGTTCTAAGTCGATCGCATGACCCGATCGTCGTATCGCATGCCGACCTCATAGCTTGGTCGCCGCATCAAGGCCGATCTCATGACTTGGTTGCTGCATCATAAGCCGACCTCATGACCAGGTCGTCGCATCGCAGGCCGACCTCATAGCTTGGTCGCATCGTATGCCGACCTTATAACCTGGTTGCAGCATCTTATGCCTACCTCGAAGCAAGGACTCCCTATTGATCTCCTCCGTCACGAAGCACATAAAGAAATCGGAATGGGCCCAGCCCATCTCATCTACACGGTTGAGAACACTTTGCATCAGTGCATCTCAACCATACATATCGGTCACTCTCGACGCGGAGATGATACTAACGGATCGATGTCACAACTTCTTCACAAAACTTATCCGAAGGAGACGACTTAGATACCAAATCTCACTACTTGGTCCAGTACAATCATAACCCTTCAAACGAGATAAGATACACAGAGGAGCCGTCTGATCTGCAAAATCTGTCACGCACTAGATCCTATGATTCCGTCATCTCCTCCAATCACAGACAGCCAGATCCGAAGGTATCGCTCCCCCTTGCCCTATATAAACCTCTCAGGTATGACATTCCGTCCATCTGAAATCCGGGATATACACTCGCATTTCCTCTCGGTCTGACTTGAGCGTCGGAGTGGCCACGCCGGGATCCCCCGGCGCCCCGCTAATCCGTGCGTTCAGTGTCCCCCTTGCAGGTCCTCTTTCCTTCGCTGTGGAAATATCGGGTGACGCGGCCTCCCCCTGTCCGGTGATTCAACTGTCGTCGGTAAGGAGCCGGAACACTAGATCAGATGCTTTGAATTCTCTTTATTACTTCAAAATTTTTCTGAAATCTTTTGCTTGCTTGCCTTCGCCAATCAATTCATCATCTGTCTCCTTAACTTCCTCTCTTCAAACTATTTCAATTTGACTAACTTGAGTTTCTTGTTCACGTAATGATTAACTTAGTTAAGGATGGACAAAAATCCCGCCTAAACAGTAAATTACTATTATATAAATCAACAATTGAACTTGTCATCTCTCAACTGTAGGATTTGTCTAAATTTGTTAGACATACAAGAAAAAAGGTTTATTCTCTCATATTCATCTTATTGTATGTGTTAATATTCTTTTATTTATCTTTTAATTTTTTTTCTATGTTATTTTTTAGGATTTAGCATTGATGTTTGTTTAGGATTTTAAAGGATTCGTTTCAATTTTCCATCTAATGTTTGAATATCTTGTAATTCTTTTTTTTCTAATGTTTTTACATACAATTGAAGCACCTTGAGTTCATAGTAGACATCCAAATGTTATTATTATGGCAGTAATGATTTTATAACAGTTAAATAATATTATAGCAACTATCAATTTGATAGCTGTTATAATATCGTAATAACTATTAGACTATAACTGTTATAATATTGTTTAACTAATGCATATAACAATCTATATTCTTAACTACCAAGATTAGGACTAAACTAATAGTGTTAAATTATTTGTCATCCTTAAATATTTTTATGCTATTTCCCTTTTGTTTTAACTTTATTTATTTTCCAGAACTCATTAATTTTTATTAATATTTTGTTGAAAGCCTCAAACAATAGTAGTGCTTTCCTTATCTGAAAAGCATAAATCAAGCATAGTATTATGAGCTAGAAATATAAAATATGCATACTACATTGTATTTTTTTTATATAAAAAGATAAAATCCATCACTCTAACGGTCCTACACGGTCTGCCTCACACGGACTGCATTGTATTTCAATCTAACCCAATTTATCCTTAATATTTGTTATATATCGAATATAGAGAAATGATACATTACATGAAAATGCAGCATGAAAACACAGTATGATACACTATAGACTTAGGTCCCACATCCATTTAGTGTAGTGTATCATGCTACGTTTTCATGTAGTGTATCATTTCTCTCGAATATATATAATGTTATGAAGAATTTATTATTTAAAAATATATTAATAATTAAATTAATAATAATATTAAATTGATTAATAATAATAGGTTAATAATGTAAATAAATATAAATATATAAAATTTATTTAGAAATTTTAAATTTTAAAATAGATTTTATAAACTATTTTTAAAGAATAATTTTATTAGGTTTGACTACGATTGTTTGGACGATTGTTTGATTTGATCATTTTCCATTTTTATTTTCTTATTTTTTAGAAATTACTATTTACTTTGTGTTTTCCAATCTCATTTTCTGGAAAATGAGAAGCTATTTTCTAAGAATAGAAACTGTGGCTGACAAATAGAAAATGCGAAAACGCGGCTATAGTAACACCACACGTCTCTAAATTTCTCCCCGACATCACAACCTCTTCGCACAACTTCTTTTCTCCCCCAGCTTAAGGGTTGTAATTTTGACCCCAACAATTTAGGCATCTCCACCTTGCCCTCCATGAACCCGAAGCCTCCGATGGGAACCACAGTGTCGGTACTAAAAATTGGGCCTTTCTTCTGTTTCTCGTAAAGCAAAGAGGAAAAGAGTGGCCTTTGGAGGTTGAAGGCAGCTCTCACCCTCCCTCCCCTCACCTTCCCCTCACCCCTATCCAAACAGAGCGTGAAGCCCGTCACCACTTTTGCTTGGGTTTGAGATCAAGGGTATCAAAATGGAGGTTGGATGGTGCGATGGGTTGGTTTCATCCCGACGTCACTCTTGACGATCTCTTGTTCCTCATCAAGGGCTTCGTTGACATCCTAATTCTCACCAATGGCTACCAGTCCTCCAATCTCTCTACTGTTTGGGACGCTTCCACCATCAAGAACACTATCTGTTGGGGCCTCTTCTTTCAGAACGTCGGAACCCTAGTCCAACCTCCCTTTATCTTCACTTTTTGTTGCTGATGTTAAAAAACCTCGAAATACTTCAATGTTAGTGATTTTATTTAGTGGATATTCTTATTAGTTGCTTGCATTTAATTAGTCCGATTTGAGTTTAAAAGTCAAGCTTTCAAATAAGCTTTGTTGAACATTTTTTTTATAGAAGCTCTTAGTCAGATTATTAGGCACATCATTTCTCAGCCTTTAACAAAGGTGTTATTGCATTATTTATTTACGCTATAATAGTGTCTTTTCGAAGTTATTCATCCTTTGACGTGATCTTAAAGGGAAGTTTACTAAATTTTTTTGAGCAAACATGATTTTTGATTGTTGCTAGTTTCATCTTTCCTTTCCTAAAAAAAATATTGATCTAATAATTTCCAAATGCAGGGTCTAGTCTATTTGTCTTCATCATCACTTTGTAATGCAAGCGATCTACTTTTTCTTTTCCATGAATAAAATAAATTTTTTATTAAAAAAACTATTTTTGAATAATTATTCATATTAATAAATCAAATGTATTTTTTAATTTTTTTTAGAAAATAAAAATAATATATCATACTAAATATATTTTTATTTTCTAAAAAAATTAATATAAAAAATAAAAAAAAAAAATATTTTTTTTTTTTTTTAAAAACCAAACGCTCTTTAAATTTCTTTAATTAAAACCTAGGTTTTAATTTCGATTTCTCTCGCTGCTCCGCGTATCCTATCCTGCGCGCGATCACCGACGCTGCGTGCACACAGCGCCTCAGCTCGACGCCGACGTTTTTACCTCTTCCCCTTGCTCTCTACCGGCGCACACAGCGCCTTGACCTCCAAAACCTAACCAAAAAAATCCTGTTTCCCTCTGCAAGCTCTTCGGCGTTTTGCTCCCTCTCTCTCCTTCGCTTGCTTCAGTTTTGCAAAGACATCTTCGGCGTCTTTGCCCGGAACACAAAGCTTTAGCGATGTTACAGAGCAAATCGTTCGCGAAGAAAACGAAGCAAGGCCGCGTGATCAAGGTTCCCTTTCCTTCCCCAAACCCTAGTTCTACTCCTCTTTCTCTTCTCCTTTTTTTCTTATGTTTCCGTTGCTCAGGTGGTGAGGGAACACTACTTGAGGGATGACATCTACTGCGGGGCCACTTCCTGCAAGGTCTGCGATACCTCCGATGCGCGCCTCAGCGCCTCGGCGTCCACCATCTTGATAGTTGACACTAATGTCGTTCTCAATCAGGTTTCCTTCGATGCCCTCCTCTGCGTGGTACGCCCCGACGTGGCCTCACCTTATTGATTTTTGAGCAATTTTACAGATTGATCTACTGGAGAACCCGAAGATAGATGACGTGGTGGTGCTGTCGGTGGTGTTGGAGGAGGTGCGGCATAAAAACCTTTCTGTGTATAATAGGGTGAAGGCTCTTTGCACTAATCCTCTGAGGAAGTTCTTTGTGTTCACTAACGAGCATCACAGGTAGTTTTTTTTTCTTGTGTTATTGCTCCTCTAACTTTTCTGCATTCTTTTTCTCTTGTTTAAGATAAAAAAGTAGCTGCTGCCTTTTCAAACCACGTAATTTGCGGGTTTCACTCATTTGGGTTTCCATCCTCCTACTCCTACTGTTTATGAAAATTTTCCCCCTGTTGCATTGTGCTTATAAATCTTTGAAGTCACGTGATCTAGTGTAATTCCTCCTTTTCTACATCTTTAAACTCATTTTTTTTATTTATGAAATGAGACAGGGACACTTATGTGAAAGAAATGATTGGAGAAAGCCCAAATGATCGTAATGATAGAGGTATTGCATCCACATGTTTATTTTTAGAATTATTTTTATGCTAGTTAGATTTTTTTCAATGCAGAACAGAACAGTAATTGGTCTTCTTTGAACTACTTTATCCTTGTAGATGATCCCCACCTTACATCTTATATGAACAATTATTTTTGAGATTTTACTTCAATTGCTGTCATATTTGAGAACTAAGTTGCATCCACTTGTACCTTCATATGGCATTCTTGATTCTTACAAATCATGTAACATGCTCAGCTTATTCTATTTTAAAACGTATTGATGTAAAACAACATAAAATCTAGTTTTTTGGCTTCTAGCACTGACAAGGTATGAAATGGAACAAAGTAAAGTAAATGTCAAATAAATATGGAGAAAGAAAATTTCCTTTAGATAGAGAGGGTGAGCTAGGGAATTTGTCATATCAAGTTGAGTGCAAGATTCTACATTAGTTTTTAACTAACTATCACATGATGGAAGGGATTTTAGAATTGAAAAGACCCATCTTTGTTGCTTTTTTTACTTTAGAGTGTTGTTTTGCTGCACAGGTCTATCATCTTTGAGATGCTCAATTTAGTTATTTTGTAACATAGGGCTTTAAGATTGTTTTTCATATTTTGGTAAAAAAAGTAATGGTAAATAAACAAAAATATAGTTTCAAGCCTAGATGAAAAGGATGAGGGTTGCATCATTTTAGATGCCTAAACTCTTATGTGAATGGATTCAGCTAGTTCATCACTTGGAATTGCCATGTGGGCCTTCACCACTTAAGAACCATGATATGTAAAGGGTGGTCTAGAAGGTTTTTCAAAAGCAATCTAGTATATTAGCACCCTGAGATGCCTCAAAATATTTGAGGACTTCCACATATGTCAACCAATGTGGGGCAAAAAGTTGGTAAGTGATTATAGGATTTAGTTAGCAACTTGGAATGTCATAACACTTTAGGGTAAAAAAACTAGAAAAAGTAGATGTGATGATTAGGACAAAAAGCATAATATTTAAAAATGAGTTGAGAAAGGGCTAGAGAAATAGGTGATACAATATTGAAGGTTTTAAAATTTGATTTATTAGAAAAGTTAAAAGAGAGAATGGAGTAGGTATTATGTTAGAGGAGTATAAGAGATCCCCTACTCCATTCTAACAAATGAGAAGGAATGGAGTTCTTATATCCATCAATCCTATAAACCATTAAAAAGGCTAGAATGGAGTAGGTTTATTAGAAAGGTTTTCGTTGATCTTCAACTATCCTTTAAACCTCCACTTTAATAGATTTAACCTCATGAATTATAATATATATTGGTTGCCTTGGAATATAACCATACTATCAACTTATTTCCTCCCATTTTATCACCTCTTAGTGCTACACCTAATTAGCATGAACAATTCAACATTCTTATCCATAAAGTGTGATTATTGTAGGATAGTGGTATATGACTTTCTTTTTGGGTTAAGGGACACTTAATGATCACACGACTTTAGAAACTGCATTTCATCTTAATGACGTATTCTTTATCTTATTAATCCAACTCACCTTTTATTCCCTCTCATACCCATGTTGACATTGACACAACGTAAGTATGGATATAAAAAAACAAGTCCAATGGGTTGACCTCTTGACAACAACTTGCATTGCACATAGAAGGAAGGGCCTCAACTAGTAAATCTTTGGGCTTCACAGCTAGATCATGTTGCACAGGGCGTCATAGGCGGCATCATGTAAGGAAGCTTGTGTAGTGGGTAGCATCACTTGACGATGATGGTTTTGCATTAAGAGGAAGAGGAAAAGGGGATTGCAACATGTGGTGTCTAGCGTTGGGCAATTAGGATTATAATATGTCTTTTAAAACTTATTATATAACATATAATATAACTAATAACATAATATATTTAGGAGATTATATAATATATTACTCATGTAATATAATTTTATATTATATTTTATGACTAATAACTTTTAGTAACACTAATATAACTGAAATTAAGATATATGACTTATACATTTTATAACATATCCATGTACCCGTCTCCTAAAGTTGCATTTTTTTGATGAGTTTGTGTATCACTAATTTTAAAAGGTTTTATATTGCACACTTGGATCTATAACTATATGAGATACTTATATCTGAATCCAAGTAACATAAGTATTAATGACATTCGCCAATATCTTTTTGTTGCATAATAGATTTAGTATTTTTAAAAGTCTTACGTAATATGAACATGTGGGTTCATGAAAAAGTACAAATAAAAATATTAATATTTGAGAACAATTATTTGGATCTCCAATAGATTTGAGTGAAAGTATCAAAGAAAATTAATAAGATAAATATATAGGATAAAAGTGTTGGATAGCTTAGAGTGGAAAGGATTAAGGGACAGAGGAAGAGCAAAGAAAATTCAAATGATAATTTAATTGCTTTAAATTTTCAGTGATATATTGCCTTTCATAGAGTTAAATAGAGAAATAAGATCGATTTAGCAATAGTAGATTCTAAATATTAGATAACACCACTAATTATGAATGTATATGAATAAGATCAATAATAAATAATAAATTCTACATAACAATAAAATATATATTATAATAAATAATGGAATCAAAATGTATTCTAATCTTATTGTAAAATAATATAGAAAATCTCTCTTATTTTATTACAAGGAACAAGATCCTATTTATACACTATTATAGGGACCTATTCTAGGAGACTTATTCTATATAAAAATATATATTTTTATATAGAAATATCCCTAAATATTCTAATACTCCTCCTCAAGCTGGAGAATATAAATCATATGCACCCAACTTATTACATATGTAGTCAATTCGAGGACCTCTCAGTGACTTAGTGAATATATCTGCTAGTTGATCATGTGAGTTAACAAAACTAGTAGATATTTCACTAGATATGACTTTCTCTCTGACAAAGTGACAGTCGACTTCAATATGCTTTGTCCTCTCATGAAAAATTGGATTCGAGGTGATATGCATGGTGGCTTGGTTGTCACATATAAGTGATATTTGTGTAACCTCTTTAAATCTTAGCTCTTGAAGCAACTGTTTGAGCCATATAAGCTCTTGACTAGCTATGACCATAGCTCGATATTCTGCCTCTGCACTGGATCTTGCCACAACATTCTGCTTTTTGCTTTTTCAAGAAACAAGGTTATCTTCGATAAATATACAAAACCCAGAAGTAGATTTTCTATCAATGGGAGATCCTGCCCAATCTGCATCAGAATACCCTACGACTCGAGTATGTCCTTTGTCTTCGAATAAAAGATCATTTCCTGGAGTGCCTTTGATATATCGGATAATGCGAGTCACAACATCCCAATGTTCCTTGCATGGAGAGTTGAGAAACTGAATTACTACACTTACTGTAAATGAGATATCCGGACGAGTAAAAGTAAGGTAGTCTCCCTACTAATTGCCTGTATCGTCCAGGATCTAGAAGAGGCTCCCTCTGCTTTGACATTAGGATCCATGGGAGCGTCAACTGTCTTTGAGTTTAACATGTCTATTTCTTCTAAAATATCCATTGTATACTTCTTTTGGGATATGATAATTCTATCTTTGGACTATGCTACTTCTATTCCCAAAAAATATCTGAGTTTATCGAGATCTTTTATCTGGAAATGTTTGAAAAGATGTTGTTTCACCTGTGAAATCCCAAGATGATCACTATCTGTGATAATAATATCATCAACATAAATTACTAAGTAGATGCAACCAGTAGATGAGTGACGATAAAAGACGGAATGGGCAGCTTCACTCCGAGTCATGCCAAATTGTTGAATTACAGTACTAAATTTACTGAATCATGCTCTGGGAGACTGCTTGAGGCCATATAAAGATTTCTGCAGGTGACATACAAGACCAGAAACTCCCCATGAGTAACAAAACATGGAGGTTGCTCCATGTAGACTTCCTCGAGCAGGTCATGATGTAAGAAAACATTTTTGATGTCCAACTGATAAAGAGACCAATGTTGAATCGCAGAAATGGACAGGAATATGCGCACAGAGGACATCTCGGCAACAGGAAAAAAAGTGTCCCTATAATTCAATTCAAAAATCTGAGTATAGCCTTTAGCAATGAGGCGAGCTTTAAGCCGGGCAACCTTTTCATCTAGATCAATTTTCACCGTATATACCCATCGATAACTAACAACTGATTTTCTTGGTGGTAGAGGAACGAGATCCCAAGTCCCACTGCTCTGTCAAACACATATTTGATCGAGCATAGCTTGTTTCCATCCTGGATGGACAAAGACATCACTTGCAGTCTTCGGAAGAGAAACAAATGACAAGGAGTAAAGATAAGAAAAATAGGAAGGAGAAATACGATGATAACTAAAAGAAACATAATGAGGAGAAGGATTACGAGTGGAACGCATACCTTTCCGAAGTGCAATGGGAATATCAGATTCAGGAGATGGGACCGGAGGACGAGGCGAAAGACTTGGCTCTAAAGATGTATCCATGGCAGCGTTAGTGGTGGGCGTCGCGATGTCCTATGCCTCACGGAGGTGTCGCTGACGAAGCCGGGCCCGGGCCGCATCTTGGCTAGCGAGCGGAAGGTGTCAGGATTGTGGGTGCGAACAGAGAGGAGGCGAGACGCACGCTCACGGTGCGTGGCGGCGGCGAACAGAGAGGAGAAGGAATTAGGGTTAGGCGGATAAATTTAAACCCTCGCGCTCTGATACCATGTAAAATAATATAGAAAATCTCTCTTATTTTATTATAAGGAACAATGTCCTATTTATACACCATTATAGGGACCTATTCTAGGAGACCTATTCTATATAAAAATATATATTTTTATATGGGAATATCCCTAAATATTCTAACACTTATTAAAAAATTTATTTATTTTTGTAAAATTGAATATACTTTTAATTTTATTTGATAAAATTATTTTTAATTATTTTTTTTCACATTGTAAGGCTTAGTTGGGAGCTAATCACCTCAAACATTGAAATTAGGTTTATAGGACCTCTCTCAATCAATGGTACTTGAGAGATAGATAGATGAGAGGCATGGTCTAAGCCAATACATTTTTGTGAGCAATAGATAGAACTATCAATTTTTTCCTATCTTGTGCATGCTTACTATAATTCAAGCATGGATCAACAAATGTTTGCTAATTTTGAGTATTTTGAATTGATGTAATTTAGCCAAATCATGGTTTGAAATCTTGAAATCTTGTTCGGTGTCAAGCGACACGATCGAAATGAATTATTCAGTCAACTTATTGACACATAATACTACGAGCCATAGTAATTTATTATATATCAATGTGTCAATTATGTAATGAATATCTTGCCATATTGGTAAAATTATTTCAATTTAGCTTGTGTCTATAAAATATAATGTTAAAATCATATCATCCTGAATGAGAAACATATTCTGAAGTTTGATGTATAGTTGTGGCCTTTTTTACTTTTTCATCTCCTTCACTCTCTAATTCTCACCTGACACTAAACATCATAATACTGACACGGTACCAAAAACACTATTGTCAGTCAAAGTCTGAAACTCTAGCACAGTTTAAGATTTTAAATTTGAGGCAAATGACAAGTTATCCATTTTGCTCTCTATTCTTCAAATTTCAATTGTTTTCAATCCATTTCTTTTCTAGTGGAATCTAAACCATTTTTAAGTAGTATATTTGAATCTTGTGTTTTTTTATACTTCTCCAATGATCTTTGTGAGATGACCCACTTCTTGGGAAAGATTGGATCTATTTTTGTTGATACAAAATCCAATTCAACAATCCATATCAGTTTGGGCAATCTGTATAAGTATCGACTGATCTTGACAGCTATGGATTGTGTAAAGCTTTAAGGGAGGTTGATACAACATACGCTACTTTCTTGTGAATGATGAGATGTTGATAGCTCTATAATAATTATTTTTTTGAAGGATAATTCGCATCCTTCAGGTATGATCTTGTTATCAGGAGGAAAGAAAATGATACTAATTTACAATCACACATTTTATTGATGCTTCCATGCTTGAGCAATTTGATTGTTAATATTTTACCGTGCAATACTCTTTAATATCTCTAACTTGTTTACCTTTTATGTTTACAAGGTCATCTTCAGACCTTGTTTTATGCCTTCATTGTGCAATAATTGAAAACCAAACATTGTCTTTTAGTCATCATTCATTTTGTTAATCTATCTTCTTATATGGCACCATTAACAATTTTCAATGGTTCTCAGCTTCTTGCACTCCACATTCTGGTATACCATTCTTCTATTTGGACAACTTAGGGAAGTGGTGTAGAAATAAAAGGCTCTCACAACAATTTACTATTCGTAAACAATCCCTATTATGCTTGTCTTAATGAGAGTGATTTATTCAATGAAATCCTAACCTAAGATCTTCATCATTCCAAATGGACTTGGCTTATATGCTCTCTTCTTTCTCGTTTTGTATAGACATGTAAAGCATTTTGATTTTCATCACCTAAATTGTCCAAGCTTTGATCTTATTTATTGCACTTAATTAATCCTATGTCTTGAAGTTAGAAATGCATTTATAAACATGCATATTGTTTAAGAGCAATTTTCTCTGTAGTTTAATCTTGCTACTAATGTTATGATTACCGTATTTTTTCACTTTAGCAATTCGAGTTGCCGCTCGCTGGTATCAAAGTCATTTAGGTGAAAGCACACAAATTTTACTAGTTACCAATGATAGAGAAAATAAGAAAAGGGCCACTGAGGAGGGTATTTCTGCTGAAACAGGTAATCCTTCTTACAACCTATCTGTAAGTAAATTATGGTAAGCCAAAGATTTGGATTCTCAGTGAGCTATCTTGTTCCAGTTGAATCATATGTTAAATCTCTTGGGAAACCTGATCTACTTGACCTGGTAGTTCTTTCATCTTCTGTGGATGTACCTATGGAAGATGTTGAAGATCATAGACCATCAAAGAAAAAAATTATCTACAGTGAGGTATTCTTCTTCAACATTCTTTTCATAAATTCTGCAATATTCCTTAGTTTCTTCCTTAATAACTGCTATATCCATTTACGTCTTCATGCAGCATAAACCCATGTCAGAAGTAACCTCTGGACTGCTACATGGAATTTACCATCAAGGAAAGCTTCGTGTGAACCGCTATAACCCATTTGAGGCTTATGTTGGAAGTGAGAGCATTAGTGAGGAAATAGTCATTTGTGGACGAGCTAACATGAATAGGGCGTTTCATGGAGATATAGTTGCAGTCGAGCTATTGCCTCAGGATCAATGGCGTGATGGGAAGTCCATGATCATTGATGATGATGGTGTGTTTTTTCTTTATTGTTAAAAACACATATGCATTGGCTGATGAGTTGTTATAATATTTCTTTAAGAGGATGATGAGGAAGAAGTTCATTTGGTGCCTAATAGTGCTGATGATGTGCCAAGGATTGAAAATCCAGTTCATCCTACGAGTGGATCTGCACCTCCTGTATCAAGTCATCCACCAGGGCGAGTTGTTGGAATTATAAAGCGGAATTGGCACTCGTGAGTTTGAGACATATTTTTAGACTTTTTTCTTTCTTGAAAGATATACTAATAGTAACCTTTGGGCATAACTAGCTAATTATAACTTCTATTTTAAAGATTTATGGTTAGTTTTCCATTGGAAACCTGATGACTTCTTTTGAACATTGTATCTAGAAATAAGGGAAACAAATTGCTTAGCTTATAGTATCTATCTTTACTTTTAGCTTAATGTGCCAAGATGAAAACTGTCATTTCTGGGAGTTGGATACACTAGAAGATTGATTGATGTGCATGTGTACACACACATAATTGATGCTGCAAGTAAAATGCTCTCTCATCACATTAAGGTAGTTTTGCTCTAGAAACAACTTTTTTCCATTCATTTCTATTACAGAAAAATCAAGTAAGATATCCTAAGACAAATGGTTACCATTTGCTTGTAGCAAATGGAGGTGGTGGCTGTCACTATCCTCAAAATGTGTTTTTTAGTTTGCAAGATCTTAAGATACAATCTAGATGTGGTGGTAAAGGCGATCTGACCTAGACACCTTGGTTTAGCGGAGATGCAGAGCAGAAGATATGATCTGCATGGAATCTCATAGTTCTTATGGAGATGATGGGCTTGAGTCCATGGATTTTTTTTTGCCTTTTGCCACATTTTCAAAGGGCTCAAAGGGCACAAGAGGGATAATGCATCAATCTATTTGCAAGAAGCCAACATGATCCTTTTGGTGGACTTTGCTTTATTGACCACGCTAATTAGTTTGCGATAGTCAAGGCAAACTTATTATTGCACGATGGGAAATTTTCTCCTATGTGAGTCATGCCTTTTAGTGAAGAATAGTTTTGTTTCCGGCAAAAGCAACCTTAGTTGCGTTGTTTGAAGAACTACTTTTGGTGCCATAATGGAGTTTGGTTCAATCCGTGAGGGTGAAAAACAGACTACTCACATTCATGCGGCAGAATCAATATGTAAATTTTCTTTCTCCCTATCGCAATTTAATCTAAAAGATTCAGGGATGAGCCGGTAGACATGTTATTAATTGTCATGTCTACCTTCTATTCTTGAACAATTCACTATAGGACACTACCTAGGAAGATGTGATGCTTCTTGTGCACAAGACACCTTAAAGGATTTTGAGTCAAGATCAGTTTGTGAGTTGGAAGGCTTATTTGCAGTCCCTGCTAGGTTTTGAGGCTTGGCAAAGGAAGAGTCTTTTGTGTGGTCTGAAGCTGTGATCTTGATCGAGATTGCACAATGGAAAGAGAGGAGGGACCAAACGAGATACTCACCTATGGCTTTGATACCATGTGATGGAAAAAATCAAGTTAGATACCTTAATCCTAAATGGGTGGCTTTGCTACCATGTTAAGGCCCAAGAAACCCAATCCAATTCTTGCTATTAGAGCTAATCCCTTACTACATCTATTGATGTTGTCCTTGAGAGGGAGGGGGACTGTTAATGAGGGTAGAAAGTGATAAGGAGATTATTTAGTCCCACATCTTCAAATGAGGATTCTCAAACCAAGATATCTACCACCTTAGTGAATAAGAATTTTAGGTTGAATTAGGCTTCATGTTGGGCATTTAATGATACAATATCACTTTATATGAGAAGTTTGATGATTAGAGCCAAAAGATACAAATATATCTTTGGCTTATATTTGAGTGTCTCTTCCTAAAAATTAACACTATATATTGGTGCATTTCATAACAATAGTCACTGGTTAACCAGTTATGTTTAGCTTGGTACCATAGCAGAGATTCTATGTTTAAATCTTTTGAGTGGAAGTAACACATTCCCAATTATTCCATGCTTATCGCTTAGGCCACTTCTTCTGTACAGTTTGTCCATTCACATGAGGGTAGTGTCAATAATATGACCTATATTGATGTCCTTGGTATTAAGTCTAGTTTTTGAGATAAATCATTAACCAATCAAATTTTGTATGCACTATACTTATTCATTTTGTGATTTGACTTCTTCTGCCATGTTCCTTATTAAACTTTGATTTTGTATTTGTTGAACGAGTATAGGTTTCCCTATTTTTGTGCCCTGTATGAATCTCACATTTTGATGATACCAAAGTGAAGGCAAATTTAGTTTGCGACATTGTCGATTTAGTCTTAATTGTCCTTAACATTTTAGTAAATACAAAACTGTGTTATCATTGCCCTTTTTCTAGAGATAGCTTTTTTTGCCATAGAAAGAACAATTTTGATTGCTTGCACTTTATGTTGACATTGCCTCTTGATTATTATTGTACAGATATTGTGGGTCTTTAGAACCAATGCCCATGCCTGCGGGTAATGCCAGTGTGGCCCATGCTTTATTTGCCTCCAAGGACCGTAGAATTCCTAAAATTCGAATTCAAACTCGGCAACTTGGAAACCTTCTAGATAAAAGAATTATTGTTGCTGTGGATTCGTGGGATTGTTTGTCTCGCTATCCATCAGGGCATTATGTACGTACCATTGGGCAGATTGGGGATAGAGACACTGAAAGTGAGGCAAGTAATTGTATAGTAGGATGCTTTTCTATCTATTTAAAATTTCTGCCTGTGGGTGATTCTTAAAATGGGAAAATACATACAGTGCACTTGAATAATTATATCTCTATTCCTAAAATAGGTTTTGTTGATTGAGAATGACATTGATTCAAGGCCCTTTTCATCACAAGTTCTTGCTTGCTTGCCTCCTTTACCATGGTCTCTGTCATTAGAAGATTTGGCTAATTCCAATCGAGAAGACTTGCGACATTTGAGAGTTTTCAGTGTTGACCCTCCTGGTGCGTTGTCATCATCAATCTTCGTCTGCTGTTATATTGGTGGTCACATTTCTTTGTTTGTCTCAGGTTGCAAGGATATTGATGATGCATTACATTGCAAACCACTTGGGAATGGAAACTTTGAAGTGGGAGTTCGTATCCTTTATGTGGTTATAACTAAAGTGAAATTTGCTCGTGTGAAAAATAACTTGCTTTAAATTTGACTATTAGCGTCCTTTTCAGCATCTCTTTGCTGACTTCAATTTTTATTGAGATACTTAATGCTTCTTTAATTTGCTTGGTTTGTGTCATGCTATGAATGTCTTGCAAAACCTTGGTCTGCCTGACTGCGTGAGTAAATTGGATTCATTAAAAAAAATAAATTACTAATATCCAAACCACTGTGCATGACCTAGGATTCAAGTTTGAATTATTCATTTGGAATCAACGCGTATTTAACCAAGTTTGGGATGGATTTATGTAACTGTCATTGAAATGATCTTCTGTATGTTGCAGTATGCTGTAAATTATTGACCTGTCATTGAAAAGCCTGGTTTCTAGTATAAGTGATCTATTACCCATTGCAAAGTATGTTTTATGGGTTGGCTTATTTTGATGTTGCAGTTCCTATCTATTGATATTGCCATACATATGCAATTATGTCTCAAAATGACCAGGCTGATTGGTATTTGAATATTTTCTGGTTTCTATCTTGATATCCAAATAAGTACAAGCAAATTAGCAGGTTATTGATCTCTTCCATTATCATAACTCGTTTTCAAGAGGGAAGATTTTCCATACTACACTAAACACACATGCTTGCAGTTTTATTAATATACTGAATTCGTTCCTCAGTTCTAACTACCTATTATGACATTGAGGTGTGGTCTTTTGAAATCAAGGCCACCCTTGTATGTATCTAGGGAATTTTCTCTGTGACTTTCCTCTAATGAAAGATAAACTGTCACAAGAGAGTATAGTTTTCCACCATTTTGATGATTTATGGTGTCTAATTTAGTGATCCAATGACTGAATCCTAGTCCGAAAGTGTTGTATCTCTTTGCAGTTGTTTCTTTGTTGACCCTTATTTATAATTGAGTCAGGCCACTAGGATTCCTTGAATTTCCCTACTTGAATACAAAGCTGAAACCATTGTAATTGATTTGCCTACCTACTTGGGTTAGAGCTGCTATCATATATTACTACTGCTCCTGTATAAAACCGAAGCTAACTTTTCAGCAGAACATTCTAACCAGTGATCGCAGCTATCAGATAAATCGAGTTCTATGGTGTAAAACAATATACTTTAAGTAAATATTCAGCAGAACATGCTAACTAGTGATTGCAGCTATCAGATAAACTGAGTTATATGGTGTAAAACAATATACTTTAAGTAAATATTCATTCTGTCTTCATGCTTTACTCTCAGTCATTATTCAACTCCCTATGAACAGCTATAAAATCTCAGGAGAAGTCTTACTTCTTTCATGAAATTGCCTCAAGCTTGTGTTTCTTAAGAAAGTTTGCAAGCACTTAGAGCGATGAAACAGTGATTTTGATTAGATAAAACAGGGTGCGAGTCATTTAGAATTCATAAATTTTACTAGGTGTATGCATCGCTTGTTTGCGTGGCTTGATATTGCACTGAGATCCTTTATCATAATATTACCAGATATTGCTGATGTCACAAATTTTGTTCTTCCTGGCACTCCCCTCGATGAAGAGGCTTCCCAGAGGGGCACATCAGTTTATCTTGTTGAGAGGCGGATTGACATGCTTCCCAAATCTTTGACTGAAGGTTTCTTCTTTCCCTGTTTTGGTTTATGGTTGATTGATATTTACAACTAACACATATTTCTTGTGTAATTAGGAATGAGGTGGCTTGAACTGGCCTCTAGAGTAGGAAACCTAACTGAATTCTCACTCGTGTGTTGTTTCATGTAGATATTTGTTCTCTACGTTCTGATGTGGAGAGGCTGGCTTTCTCTGTCATATGGGTAACTTTGGTTTCATTCTACCATTTACTTTTTCTACATCTTTTAGATGACTGTAGAAGGATTGGATTATTTGATATCCCTGAAATTCCGAATGCAAAGACTATTATATCCATTTTTGTGCTGAGAAGGAACCACTAAGAGAGCATTGTGTCCTAATTCTGCTGTTTATAAATCTCCATCTCCATGTACTGAATTTTGTAAGAACAATGGCAAAACCAACTATGAGGTGTACTTCCACTATTTGTGAATATGTAAATTAAGGTATAGGATATTGAAAAGTTTCTTTGATTTTATTGCATATTGATATGGCTGAAGGAAACATATAGAATCTTTTTTTAGTTGATGACTTGGTTTGCACTGCTGGTATTTGGTACATAAGGTTCTCAACAAATTCATGGTTGGACCAAATTCCAAATACCTGATAGTTTAATTTCGTATCGTTTGTAGGTTTTATGAAATGATATGCTGATGGCTATAGGTCCTTTATTTTCAGTTTTTGATTTGGAGCTCTATTGGGTAGTACATCTGAACTGTTTGTTATGATCAATATTTGGATCATTGTTCGAAAAATTAGCTTTACTATTATTTTTCTTTAAATTTGTTTTGTGTACTTGAATATTTAATTCTTAAAATACCTCTTTTTATGGTAATGAGTTGTGTACTCCATTCATGTTGATTGAGTTGCTTTCTACTTCAATTTACAGAAGTTCCTTTTCCTTCCATGGCAGGAACTAACACCTGATGCAAATATAGTATCAACTAGATACACAAAAAGTGCTATCAAGTCATGCGCTGCATTGTCATATGTTGAAGCCCAAGCGAGAATGGATGATAGGTTTCTCGTTTTTCTTATTTCCGCTAATATATTGATCATTAACCATAAGTATAATTTAATAGACTTATCTTCGTTTTACAGAATTCTAATGATATTTTGTGAAGTAGTCATCCTGATACTTCTGAAGCTCAGCACTACCAAAACTTTCCACTTTAAAGGGAATTGATAGAGTTATCTTTAGCTGATAAATGAAGACTTCTGCTGTTATGGAAGCTCTAGAACCATGCATTGGTTATTGATTCAAATACTAGCCATTTCCTATATTTAGTATTTTGCTTTTTAATAGCAATAGAAATGATGTTCTTAACCTGAAGCACCTAAAATAATAGCATAGATGATTAAATAAATTGTTAGACCACTAGATTAATTAGTTTTTATTGCCTGTATAAATCAACGATAGCCATATTGAATTTGCTCTCTAATAACCTTCAATATCTCTTTTCAAATTTATTGGAATGATTCTTGTGTAACTACTAAGAGAATGTTTCTTGCAGTCGGTTGATGGATCCACTAACCACTGATCTGCGAAGTTTAAATTCATTAGCAAAGGTCAGCTTATCTGGTTTAATTATTTACTATTTTAGCCATTAGGTGGCTATTGTTTTATAAATCTTATTCCGAAGACCGATTTGATGGTTTGAACATAAATGTTTTCTGCCTAGACAGATAATGAGACTTCGACGAATTAAAAGAGGAGCTCTTACACTTGCTTCACCCGAAGTCAAATTTCAAATTGACACTGAAACTCATGATCCCCTTGACATTGGTATGTGGAATTGTTTCTTTTCTTTCATTTCACAGAGCACTTATTTTTGATTTTTTTTGGTAGGTATGTACCAAATTCGCGAGGCTAATCAAATGATTGAGGAGTTTATGTTGGCTGCAAATATTTCTGTTGCAGAAAAGATCTTGAAGCATTTTCCTTTATGCTCTTTATTAAGGTATCCATGATTTATCATATCTAGTTGATCTTGAATTTATATGTTATTTCTTTGGAAGTTTTTTCTCACAATTCTGTAATTTATCTGTATCCATATTTTATTTTTAAAAAACTTAGTTCTTGTGATTCTCTTGTGAGAATAGATGCTTTCTGCATTTTGCTTTTTATCTTATGTATCCTTTTTTTCTTCGGTTCTCTTAGGTAGGATGTGTTCATCAGAATCAAGTAGGTGGTAATAGGAACAGGTAGATGGAATAGCTAGCTAGGGCACATTCAGTACTTTGTTGATCTAACAATCTAACCACAATAATGGACTAGTTTGTTTGATTTTTATAACTTAGAGTGCTTATGTTAATCCCAGTCCTTTTTAGGGATTTCAGCAACATAGCTGCTTTCTAATAATTGAGAACATTTTTTCTGGTTATGTTTGATTATCCAGAGTATTTTTGAGGTTCTCAGACATTTGTGGATTGCTTTTTAGAATTAGAGGGTTTAGGGGATTTTAGATGATTTTTCTCTTTTTGATATGAAATATTGGCGATTTAATCTAATGCATTGTGATCTATTTATATTGTGAACCCAAAATATTGTCTTGTGACTTGATTTTGTTAGTTGTATAGAATATATCACGGTTAAAATAACTTGCTGAGGGAAGCCTATAGAAGCTCATTCGATGCCTAATGCTTTTCTTTGCTTTTTCTCTTGAAACATCATTCAATAATAGTTGATATAACCTAACTGGCTATGTGTACAGGCATCATCCTAGCCCCACCAAGGAGATGCTCGAACCATTATTACGAACTGCTGCTGCTGTTGGTCTGGATTTGGATGTTTCATGTTCAAAAGCATTAGCTGATTCCCTTGATCGGGCAGTTGTAAGAACACATCAATTAATCTTGACATTGTGAATTGCACACTTCCCTGTGTAAGTATTTATGCCATATTTGTGTGAAACTTTCTCATCAAGAGCTTCTGCAGGGTGATGATCCATATTTCAATAAGCTAATCAGAATTTTGGCAACCCGATGCATGACGCAGGTACATTGAAGGCCAAAATGTGTACTGGTTTATGTACAGGTGGAAATGTTGTATAATGAACTTTATCTGTCAAATTTTAGGCCGTTTACTTTTCTAGTGGAGATTTGAGCCCGTCTGAGTTTTCTCATTATGGTCTAGCAGCACCTATTTATACCCATTTCACTTCACCAATCCGTAGATATGCAGGTCAGTTTCTTGCTTCTTAACTAATCATGTTTACATAAAAAAACCTTGAGATTCCAGTTAACACTAATTATTCCTTTGATTATACTACTCAATCTTCATTTCTGCCTTGTGGGTTTTCTCACTATTTCTAATTGATCTGGAACCCTTTCATTGATGCCAATCTATATTGAGGATTTTTAATTTATTTGCAAGTCATGTATGTATCCAGTTTATATTCCCTCTTCCCTAACAGTGCAACAACCATCAAAATCCAATCATATATAGATTGTGCAGTCCCCAGATACAGTTGTCTTCAGTTAGGATCAGGTAAACTATGAAACATAGTTTGCATTCAACCAAATCAAATGGAAAATCCCAGATATTGCCTTCCTTGTTCCCTTCTCAAATAATGGGTTATGTAGATGATCAATTATTATGATTGTGAAAATTTCATAAATTTTGGCATGGCTATTGCTTTATTCTTTCATATGTTCTCTTTCCTAAAGCACATTGACCTCTTCACCCGTCTACTAGTCTTGCATGATGCTCTTATCATTTCACATTTTTAAAATTTTCATTCTTTTGGACTTGGAGCTTTCTAATGACTCAAGATCAAGTAGCCTTGGAAAACCTACAACACTTGCATTTTTATATAGCAAATGTTTGTCAACATTTCTAATGACATTCATATGAAATCCTTTTGCTAGCTAAAGAAAAGCCATGAAAGCTCCTAATTAATTTTTTTATTATTAATGAATTTATTTTTTTACACTATTTATCTTCTATTATGTCAGTTCTTTCCTTGTTCCTGCTTATCTGAGTCCTTGTGGTAAATGAAAGGCTGTTAAAATAGTAGTTTAACTTTGGATTTGCTCTTCTCTGCAGATGTTATTGTGCATCGGTTGCTGGCTGCTGCACTAGGAATTGCCAAGCTTCCTCCGATTTTCATGGATGGTCCACAGCTTACATCCATTGCTGACAGTAAGACTTAATTTTTAATCCTATGTATTTTGATTAATGATTTATCAAACTTATTTAAATGTCATATGCCAAATTTTTTAAATTATGAAGCTTACCAAACTGCTTAATTTTGCACCTCATTCCAAGTGAGGCACAATGTCTTCAAGACCTTTGTTTGACTTTACAAAGCTTCGAAGACAAGACTGCACTTGTTCTATGCCCAACAACCATAAATCCATGGTTGGCCATTAACTAACATAATATCAACTGTCTTGTCTACCAACTTTTATGGTTGGTTTTCTCAAATAACTAATGAAAATCATGCATATGTAAGTTTGACATATGTGAGGCCCAGCATGGCATCTGTTTTGCAACCACTTTTATTGAAATTCAATATGCTTTAATTCATTCACTTGATTTGTCTCATTGTAGAAATGAAGCTCCGTAGAGTCACTATGATTCTATATCAAATTTGGATAGGCGTGCCTTTTGATTCTTGTTATTTACACTTAGGGCTATAAGTGAATTAAATATTCGTGGGCAAGTTTGGTATTTGACTTGGGTAAGAGCTTGTGTATGTTTGTTCAATATACAAAAAGTCAATTAAATGAACAAATTTGAACAATTTATTAAATTAAATAAACAAGTTCAAACACATGTATTCAACTCATTAATGTTCATGAATAAAGATTATAAACAATGTTAAGGAACAATGTTTGTGAACTATGTTCGTCAACAAAATTCTTATCAAACTTGTACAAAGAGAAACAAGCTCTCAAAACAAACAAACAAGCTTTAAAGTTTAAAAGATTCAAACAATTAAACAAGCTCAAATTGAGAGCTTGATAGCATCTAAACAAACTAAGTTCAAACCAAGCTTGAACTAAACTCAAACTTCAACAGCTTAGTTCATTCTTGACTCGGCTCGGCTCGATTACCTTATCAAATAAATTTAAATAATACAAAGTTTGGCTAAGGTTGACTCGTTTACAACCTTTTTTAAGCACAAATGTAGGTACACAAACACATGCTTGCACATGCTCATGTGCGTACAGTTGCACATGCTCATGTATGCACATGTGTATGTGTGTATACACAATGCGTACACACAAAAAGTCTCTGTAATCACCCTTTACATAATCCTAGTCACAACATCCAAAAGAAAGAGAAAAAACTCACAATTCATATGAAATTCAATATTCGAGCACAACTAAATGGTTTCAGGGATTAAATGCCATCTTGATCATAATAAATTAATAAGAAAGGAAAAGACCAATATCAGTACAAAAGAATCTGATTGTAAATACTAAGTATTACAAGGTTTGAAGTGTAATTTTATATTGATGGATATGTAGGTGTTATAGCAATGTATTTATTGTCAATTACTTAGCTTATTAATATAAAATATTAATTAATTTAAAATCTTTATTCCTCCCTTGAGCGCATATGACCTAGCAAATCCCCCAGCCAATTTCTCTTCTTTGCAACATGAACTTTGCAACTTTAGCAATTTCCCACCTTGAAATTCCCTGGCTTGAGTGCCTCTCCCCTCTTCTTGTGCTTGCTTCTCTTCTCTGATGTGAACTAGCACCATAAGTTTCAAAGGGCAGCCCTATCCTTGTTGATGGAGGCAAATTAACCTTTTCTTTTCCTTATTGTTCTTTCTCTTGTTTAAAAAATTGTTGGTCTTCCTGATTATTCACATGACTACATTTTTGTGAGACCTCAATGATTCCTGATTTTATTTTTGTATGATCCTTGAGAACTTATCCGATATGAGTGAAGATTGGATGAACTCTTGCTGATGCTGGTCCCAAGTTGGTTGATTTGTGTTGGTATCAACCAATAGTTATAATTATGATCATGATAACTAACGTTGCATGCGCATAGCCCTTAATTTCCTATGAGCACAAAAGATAGTTTTTGGCTTTGTTAGAGAAGCATAATCAAATAAGATTATTACATTATTTGTCAGCTCTAATCTGTCAACATTAATGATTATTAGTAGATTTGCTAATCAATTTGCTTACAACCCTAGGATTTATTTTATGTTTTAGTTTCATAATATATTTTCGTCATATAAAAAAGAAAAAGATGGATGAATTCATTAAAAAAAGAAAATTTCTATATAGTGTATTTATGACCGAATACAACAACAACCAAGTCTTATCCCATTAGGTGAGGTCGACTATATGGATGCTTCTACGCCATTGAACTTTCTTATATATTATCATTTATATTTAAATAAGTTTATCTTGTTTTATTGTTGCTAACTTAGTTTTTTTGGGTCTTCTTATTCCTTGTTTGATGTATACATTTGTCATAATTTCATATCGCCTAACTGGTGCATCTATTGGATGCCTACATACATGTCTGTATCATCTTGAATGTGTTTTCCTAAGTTTTTCCTCAATATGTACGATCCCAACTTTCTTTCTAATATTTAATTTCTTATTCTGTCTATCTTTGTATGTTCGCACATCTATCTTAACATTCTCATCTCTACAACTTTCATCTTTTGCTCGCAAAATTGCGATCTGGATTGTATTTTTGTCTTGATTCGGGTATGTTGGAGAACATGGCCAGGCCGTGTTTTCCTCTGGAAAGTTTGGCATGCCTGTGGCGGTTGCTACGTGCTCCTTGTGCTTCTTGGAGTGTCCCCCACGGGCGTGGTGGTTGCCACGGCTAGCTTGTGGAACTTTCTAGTGCTGAAAATAAAATAGAGAAAAAAAGGAAATAAAAGAAAAATTCAAAGGAAAAATGAGAGAGATTTGGGTTGACTCCCAAGAAGAGTTTGTTTTAGGTCGCAAGCTTGACCCTTGTAAATCTCAACTTGGAGCCTTCGGTTTGAGGGGGTTGTGTTTCCCTCCTTTCTGGACAAACTTACTTTGGAGTTGCTTCTTTGCTCGCAATGGGATGATGTATTTGTCTAGCTTTCCCTCGTCAATTCCTTCATCAATGCTCCCCTTCTTTACCGGATCAACTCGTTGGATGTTCTCGGGGTTCTTGTACCTACAAACAATCTACTCGACAACATACATTCTTAATAGGAATCGGTTAATGGCTTTAGATAAATCCAATTTAATCTTGTCCTCATCAACCGTCAAAGAGAGCAGTTCTTAACATCTATTATGATTTCGACGGTGGTTAAGAAAGACCTCTCTAAAATGATAGGGATCTGAATGTCTTCATTCATCTCCAAAATCACAAAATCGATAAACATCACAAATTTTCCCACCTTCATCTGCACATCCTTTAGAATACCAAGTGGGTATTTACGGAATGATCTTTAAGTTGTAGGGCTATGGTTGTCAATTTTAAATCACCTAAATCAAGTTTTTTACAAATAGAGAGGCATGCGACTTATGCTAGCTCTAAGATCACAAAAAATCCTATTGATGTTAGTCTCATCAATTGTGCATGGGATAGAGAAACTACTTAGATCCTTGCGTATAAGAGGCGATTTATTTTGGATTAATGTGCTGCACTCCTTCGTCGAATATGTTGGCATTTGTTGGCATTTGTTGTAAGAACTTCGAATATGTCGGCATTTATTTTGGTTTTTTCCCCCGGTGCGAAAGAATATCTTCTAAGAACTTCGAATATGTCGGCATTTGTTGTAAGACGTCGAGGAAGGGTATGTTCACAATAAGCTTTTTGATGTTTTCTAGGAATTGGCTGAATTGTTCGTCTAATTTCTCCTTGGTCAATCGTTGAGGGAATAAACGTCCTCAATGGTGCTTTGGCTTTAGGCTCTTCAATTGTCTCTTCGGTTCCTTTTGTGCACTCTCTAATAAGTGATGTGCGGATTATTTCATCTTCGTCAATGGTACCTTCAATTTTATTGCTTTCCCTTGGGCCATTCAAAGTTTTACTGCACTTTAAGGTAAGGGCGTTGCAATGTTCCACTTGATTCATCTTTGGTTGTCTGGGAAATCTCTTTGCTATTCTTGAAGAGGTACTCACAACCTATACAATTTGGGTTTCCAACATTTTAGTATGATTAAATAAAGTGTTTAACTTACCTAACATTTATCTGAGCACTTCTCGTATATCGTGGTGTAGTTTCTTGAACTAATCATTCTGCTTGGCCTGAGCGGAGATGAAGTTGTCTAGCTTAGTTTTCAAGTTAGACTTTTGTGTTTGTTGAAACCTGGTGGTGCTCTGTAATTTCCTTACCCATTATGCTCTTGGTAGTTTCTGTAGAAGTTTAGATGATTTCTTCAATTAGGATTGTGAGTGTTGGAATATGGTTGTTTTACCTCTAGTTGTAGTTGTTGATTACATGCACTTTCTCTATTTGATCTCCTTGTGAAAGTGCTTGACAATTCACAGTTGTGTGCCTTGATGAACCACAAATCTTGCAAGAAAATGTTAACAACGTTCACAACAATAACATTAAGAGAATCAAACCTTTTTGACAGAGCATCCATCTTTGCAAAAATAAGTTCTAAAGCACTTATCGCATACTTACCCGCACTCCTTCCAGGGTCACCTCTTTCGTAAGCCCATTGATGGTGATTCAATGCCACGTTCTCAATAATGTCGTAGGTTTCATCTAACATCTTGTTCATCAAGGCTCTTCCAGCAGTTGAGTCTAATGAAACACTAGCAGCGTAGGTGATTTTATTGTAGAATGTGTGGATGATTAATTATTTTTTCAATCCGTGATGAGGGCATTATTGAAGTACCTTGAATCTATCCCACGTCTCAAACAAATATTCCGCCCTTTTGTGAAAAACTCGTGATTTGATTTTTAAGGTGTGCGGTCTTGCTAGGAGGGAAGTATTTGTCGAGAAACCGTTGCTCCACTTGATCCCGTATCATGATGCTCTCTGAGGGTAAGGAATGTAGCCAAGCTCTTGCTGTGTCCCTCAACGAGAAAGGGAACAGTCACAATCTGATACCATTTGTAGAAGTGTCATTAATTTTTAAAGTTTCATAAATTTCTAGAAATACCTGTAGATGTTGATTCTGGTCGTCAGTGGGTGAGCCTCTAAATTAGTGTGGATGGACAATAAAAATCAGTGATGGCTTTATCTTAAAATTGTTTGTCTCTATCGGAGGTCTTATGATGTTAGACCTCAATCCCCTTACACTAGGTGCGGCGTAGTCTTTTAGAAGATGACTTTTGTTGTTGCAGCCATGGTTGGTGTTGATTTAGCTTCTGTCTTTGGAGTTTTCTTCTTGCACGACAGGTTCTTTCTATCTCAGGGTCTAAATACAGACTAATGTCCGATCTATTAGATCTTCGCATAAAAGAAAGAACTCATCCACCTACAAGAGAAAGAAATGAGAAATCACAATAAAAAGGAAAAAGAAAGAAAAATATCTAAATTAACTAAATCGCAAAAATACTAACATCAACAAAGGTACAGTCCCGACGACGACATTAAAAACTTGATGTAGGTCGTACTGCAAGTGCATGGTGTTGTCAAGTAATAAAAATATCGTCCACTGGAAGTATATTATTGAGTACCAAATTATTCGCAAAGCGGATTATCTAGACAATCAAGAAAAGGTGTATCGTGGAAAGAGAACCAAAAGTGATCAAACAAAAATGGTGAGAAAGCTGATTCGGAAATCAATCCTAGTATTTCAATTTCACTATAATGATTGTTGATGAATGCATTGCTTCTATTTCAACGTATGGTTATGTTGAAGGGATTTGTCCAAGGATAATCGAATGTGTCTATGAGAAGAAAAGTAAGAAAACACCGATGTGTTCGTTCCAATTGTAACTTATAAAGTGAATTAGGATACATCCTTTAAGTTCTATAATAGATCGTGAAAGCCTTCGAAGAGTTGACTACTTTCGTGGTAGTTGTACTAGGAGATGCTTTCTTAGGGAAATTCTTATCATGAGAGCCCTAGATCTATTGGATACTACCCTTCGTAAGATGAACTCTCAAGTCAGTTCTATAGGTCGGAGATTAGGGTTCACTGTTAGGTCCGCATCTTATTCTCTATGGATCCAATCGTATATTTATATATCTTGATTTTGGGTTAGGGTTCACCCTTCACCCTATCCCGACGAGATTACTATATAACTTGAATCCAACAACATAGATAGATAGAGAGAAAACGAACTAGAACCAATAAAAAATCACACGTATCATTAATAAAAGACGATCAATACATTATTTCGTTAAACAAATATCAAGTTACTCCCTAATTCTAGAATTAGAGAGGCTACTCCATAGCGATCAAGTTACAAGCCACAAATATTTAGAATAATCCTTCTACAACTAGAAATAAAAGGGAAGTATAGAAGGAACTCAGTTTGTAGACAATCTCGATGTCTTTGAAAACCCTCCATGTGCTTTTTGGCGGCGGAATAATCTTCGATCCTTAAAGACGACTCTCTTAATGAGGGTTTCTATCACAAGCCTCCAGATTCTTTGATTTCCTTTTAGCTGACACCCCGTTATCCCTTTTAATAGCTTTTGAAGTTTGCTTAGTCTTTAATCGATTCCAAATATTTAGGGGGAAAACAGCCACATGTGCTACAACTGTGTTGGAGAACATGGCTAGACCATGTGGTTACCTGGCTGATATGGTCCACTACGCAGTGGTGGACATGACTGTTTAGGTGATACGATCAGGCCGTGTTCGGTGTTGGAATCTTCGTTGTTGCTCCGATGAACGCTTTGCTTCCAAGTGTGGTACGCGGTCATGGTAGAGGCAACGAGTAGGCCGTGTAAGGTGCTGAAATAAGGCTTTCCACCTCTAAATTTGTCCAATTGCCAAGATCTCCATATCTTGTCAACATAAAATGCAAAAGAGTAAATCTCCTGAACTAAAAAGATGAAAATGAATGAAATGCTAAAGGTTAATACAAATATGCTCCATATCTTGTCAACATAAAATGCAAAAGAGTAAATCTCCTGAACTAAAAAGATGAAAATAAATGAAATGCTAAAGGTTAATGCAAATATGCTCATGTAATGTTGGAAACAAATGCAAAATAAGACTTCAAATTTGTGTGTGAATCACACACATAAGTTTTCTCAAGGGATGATCTTGGAATCTTTATAAATCTTTCTATCATTCTTCTTAACTATAAGAAAGTCAATTTGCGATTTATTAATTTCATTTTTGAATGTGATCATGTGTTTTTCTTTTTCTTTTTTAAATGTATTGGCTAGTTTAAGGTCATATGTTATAGTAAAATCCAATATAAATTTTCTTTATTTCTTGTTTCAAACTCATAACCTCTTACATCCTATTATATTTTTTATTTTTCTCTCCTACATGTTCATTTAGATTTCCTATTAAAATCATTTCAATTGACGGAATATTTTATAATACGAGGATCTAGGCCATCCCAAAATTTAAATTTGACATGTTTATCTAATCTTACTTGAGGTACATATATATTAATTACATTAATAATTTTTTTGCCACCACTATATTGAAAATTATAATTTTATCTCCTTTTAAACTACTACTACTACTTCATCCTTTAGTGAACTATTGATAATAATATTTACTCTATTTTTTATTTTACTCCTTCCTGTATACTATTACTTAAAATTTGAATTCTTTATTATCTTTGTTTTCTCTTTTACTCATTTTGTTTCTTATACACAAAAAATATTAATTCTTCTCTTAATCATCGTATTTACTACTTTCTTTGCTTTATCAGTGAGTGTTCCTAATTCTATATTCCAAATCTTACTCAATTAAATTTTCTATAATATTTGTTATTACCCAATCTATAGTGTGAGAACTCTTGCATATTTAATATTATACTAAGTTCTCATGAAGATGTAGTGGTCTTTGCCAAAATGTTACAATCGGATCTTGCAATGTGTTTTTTATCGAGAACATCCAAGTATTAACACAATAGTTTGATGTATCCATTCATTGAATATTTACTTGAAAGTCCACGTCGCTGGTTGACAATCTAACACACAACCCTTACCTTTTTTTATTCGGGCTTGGGATCAATATTGATAGGTTTTTTTTATGACTGAATCAAAAAGAAAAATTAAAAAAATAGAAAGACACTCCTTCCCCTATAAATAAACTTGCAACAACCCCATTGATAATTTCATCAATTATAATTCTATCAAAAAATTGAGTTAGTTTGGTTAACCCCCTTATACCCAAGGTAAAAACTATAGTATAAAAAAATATATCTATATAACCACAATTGTATATTCTATTTTTTATTTTGTCTAAGAAATTCTTTTAGGACCTCCTTTTATAAATGAATTAATGAATTCCCAAGTTCTGGAACAATGAATAAACATACCCATATAAAACATATGCTATTAATAGTCCAAAAATAGCTATACTTAAAAAAAAAATTACATTTGTAAAAAATTCATACCAATCCACAGAATAACTCGCATTGGGGTGTAAAAGATTTGTTTGAGCCAGTTTAAGGGGAGTGTTATGTTGAAGGGCTTGATGTAACTAGTAAATATTACAGATTTTAAAGTGTAATTCTACATTGATGAATAAAAAACATAAGAAATCTTGGATTGGACTCCCTAACTTTTCCCCATTACTCAACAATCATTTCCTTGTTATGAGATATTTACTGAGGTCATATAACTTTCAATGATTGCAGCTTGGCTCTGTCTAGACTTCTTGGTTTGTTGTAATGAAAATGTTTGAACCCTTCGACTTGTGGCAAAGCTCCTAAATGTTGATGTGGATTTCTTAGGTGATTAGATAGTAAGTAGTGAGTTGATGGGTGGTGAACTTGTGAGAAAATAAATAGGAAATCTTTTGCAGGTTTTAGTATGCCCTCATGCGAGCAGAAGACATATAACTTTTAATTAGATCAGATAGAATTGGTGTTCTACCTGTCTTAGCAGGCTATATCACCTGATTCAGGTCTCTCTTCAATCCCACTAGTAACCAAGCAAGACCTGATTCAGGTTTTAGTATGATGTGGCTCAAAGATAAATTTCAACAATATTTGTTGTGCCATGACAAGTGTAACAGTTTAATAGAGTTCTAGGCATGGTTTGAAATCTTGTACTGTATTGTGTAAAATGGTCGAAACATATGGTTCTAGTAAATCACCGAAATTCAATATTATTCGGCATTAAAGTTCCAAATCTCAAACCGTGTTGTAGTTTTGGTCTTTGATTGAAAAGATACTATTTCAGTCTTTGATTGAAAAGATACTATTTCGGTGTTGTGCCAACAGCTCAATTCATGGTGTTGGTGACAAATTGGAGGTTGAAGGAAGGAGACGAAGCAAAGGAAGACTATTATCTGTGCTGAGTGGTAGCAAATTTTGATAATTTATCAGAATGATATATTTCGACTGTTTCACTCGGTACAGTATAAGATTTAAAACTATGCTCGACATAAATAATGTCTCCTTCCTATGTTTCATTTCTTTCTTTTTTCAACTCAAATCAATTTTTGGTGTCATGCATCAAAACATCGGCACGATACCAAAATAATTTTGTTTCAGCCAAAAATTGAAACTCTATCATGGCTCGAAACTTTGAACCTTGATTCTAGGTATTTTTCAAACCTAGGAGGTTCATGGATAAATTTAAGATCCCAAGTATATTGTGCCTTTGCTTTTTTCACTGCATCTTTATGCTTATAATGTTCTATCTATCTATTTTGTTGTCTTCTTTTTCTGTTTTTTGTCGTTCTTCTAGTGGTTCTTCTCTATTTTGTTTGCTTCTTTCTATAGTGGATAGCTTTTTTTTTTTTAATTTTGTTTTCAAGATTTATACATTTTCATGATTGCATGTCTTAACATGTGCTTTCATTCCTTGTCTCAATTTTGAATGCCCTTTGTAGTCTTCTAAGATCATGTCGCCTTGTGTACAATCCTTTTATTTTTTATTTTTGATTTATAATTTGTATTTTATAGATTTGAATTATCGACATCGAAATGCTCAGATGGCAAGCCGAGCCTCAGTTGAACTTCACACAGTTATATTCTTCAGGAATCGGTAAAGTTTTTTGTCTGAATCTTTTTATCATTTCTTTTAAAATCTTCATGTTTTCTAGTTTACACTTTATTTTGCAGGCCAATGGACACTGAGGCTAGGATATTGAAGATCAAATCAAATGGATTTATAGTTTTTGTTCCCAAGTATGTTCCATTAATATTTTCGCTATTATTATCCTTGCATCTTGTTGATATCTAGTGTCATTATTTATCTTGACCAAAAAATGCACCAATACATATGCTATATGTTATACTATTTTTAGTATTATTATCCTTTCATCTTTTGATATCATGTGTCATATATCTTAACCAAAATGCATCATATGCAGGACAATAATTTATGCATTAGACATTTATATTTGCTCATAAGATTCATTTCTTCAAAAAAGAACATATTATGTAAAATATTTTATGAGATTTTCCCCCTTGTTTGGCTCTGTACAAAGAAAAATATTTCCCTTCCATTCCTTGATTGTCTGCTTGCACCACCAGCAGTTGCTTGTCCGTGGAGTTGCTGCATGTTGATCCTCACTGCGATCATTTGTAATGGCATGAATTGATCGTGCCCCCCATGGTGTCAATCCCTAACCGCTTAGGTTGTTTGCTCAAGCTCGAGCTCCTGTGCATGCCGCTTCACAATGTAACTACTGAAGCCAAAGAGGAGGTAGACGGGGTGGATTGGCTTGAGGGGGTGCTCATTTGAGTAGAGGGTGGCTAGGGCTAGCTAAGGTGTCAACATTGATGGACGTTGAGGCATGGAGGCTGACTGGTGACACCGGAGGTTGCAGCTATGTGGGTGGGAGGGGATGGGTTCGTGATAGATTGGGGTGGCATTCATAGAAAGAGTGGACAGGTGGGTAGAATGGTGTTACCCCGGAAAACCTCATTTTTCATTTGGCAACATGATATGTTCAGTTGATTACAATTTCGCATTGTGCCAAAGACTGCAATATGAGGAAAAGATATTCTTGGAAACCATAATATTTGAAACAAATGACCATTACTATAAAGTGCCCTATTTTAACTTAAATGTTAATATTGTTTAATTATATTGATATTTTTTTCCTTTTTATATATTTTGATTTAACATTGCATGACTGCATATGCTTTCACATCCACAATACTTCAAATATGTGGGCTGACGACCCCCATGCAACGTCCATGGATTTCAATAGCCAGGAGTGGATGGACAATGCTTATGGTTAGCATACTGCATGTGCATGTTGGAAATGGAATTGCTTTATGTGTTCATTTTTCCTCTCAATCATGTTGGTATTGATACTGCTTCTATGACATTGGCATGCAACAAATATTTGTGAAAATGTTGATTGCAAATTGTCATGTTTTTCAGGTTTGGGATAGAGGGACCGGTCTACTTGGTGGCTAAAGGGGATAACGGAAGTAGCGATTGGGTGGTGGATGAGGCACATCAAAAAGTGACCAAGGCTAGGACAAAAATAACTTACGGCATCCTGCAGACGGTGAGAATTCATATGGAGGTAGTCGAGCCACAACCGAACCGGCCAAAACTTCAACTTACCCTAATTATTTAGTCATTGTACGTTGTTCTGCTTCATCAGGTGGATTTTTAAGTTAGCCTTTATTTTTCTTCTCTGTTTATTTCTACCAAAAAATGCAAGAAAAATTTAGGATAATATGTATGTATGATATAAAAGGTTATTGTACCTCAGGTTTGTCAAACAATAAGAAAATCTGTATCAGTTTTTCCTTTTTCTTAATCATCGTGTTCTATTTATTTTTCTAGTTTTAGAGCTTGTTGGTTTAGGATGTCAAGTTATTTTTGATAATATGTGGTAAATTGTAAAGGTTTGTGATAGGATTTCTTGCTACTGCTTTAGAATGGCTATATTATTGCTGGCACTATGCAGAAAGGTTTTTGTTCAATCCTTTTTGTCTCTCTTGCGTTTATCCAACTTTTGAGAATGAATCTGTTAGTTTATGTATCTTAAATCACATCGGATTGGGTAATCTTCCAACCTTGATATCATAACATCATCTATTTGAATACCGCAACTTAAAAAATTATAGCAGTACAGTTGCTACCATTTTTTAGTATATCATGATTGGATGGCTGGATTTGCAAGGAGTGGGGATTTGTATTAAATTATTTTAAGGCATAGCTCATATGATGAGCAATTCCTTTTAATAAAATATTATTACATATATCATATACATTTATTGAGGCTAAACAAAGGTTATATCATTTATATGTGTTATATATCATTTTAAGGTAATACTAGTTTTCTTTATCATTTTATTTTATTTTATTCCTTAATGTATTTATAAATGTTTTATTACATATATCATCTACATTCATGCTTCTATTGTTGATGCCTTTATATTTAAAGACTTGAATGCGTTGCTCTGTCATAGGAGCCAAGCCAAGCCAAGCCAAGGCTGACATGGTTCAATAAAAGTAAAATTGATTCATATGTCACGGGATATGGGTGTCTTTTTGGATCCTTCACCAATCATAGGGGCTCATTTGCAATTTCATCCAATGTTTCCATAATGTGATTAAAATTTCCATCATGCGCTTGCTATGATGAAGAATTGTGTGTTTTTTTTGAGATTCTCAATAGCTTCGTTAGTGTCAGGGAGCCTTTGTTTCAGTGATTCTAGTTCTATAGCTTTTCCTGCAATGTTTTTTTTTAAAAGGAGAGATTTTTTTGGCAATGTAACTTATAAAATTAAAATAAAATTAAGACTTAAAAATATCATACATATATCAATTAATTTCAATCTATAAAAATTTACAATATTATCTAATACTATAATTAGTCACGTTATTTTTTAATAGTTATAATTATCATTTGATAATATATGTTTTATACTTCAACAATAAAATTAGTAATTTTTTCTCTCTCCGTGCAATTTATATATGATATTAAAATTATAACTTCATTTTACCCGTGTTCTGTGTTTCTTAAATAATTGTACATATTTTCCTATTTCTTTAAGTTTTTGTCATCGAACTGCACACCGTTTTATATTTTTTTAGCAAAGAACTTATTTCTTTTTAAAAATACTCTTCTTTTATTCATTGCTGCTTGATATCAAAATAGAAAAAAAAAAGTAATTTTTTTGCTTAAATTGAATCGACCCAAGGCAAAAAAACCTAATTATTTCACTAAGTACTTTTATTTGAAATCATTGATGATATAAAAATCTTAGATTAATGTCAAATTGATATTGTTGTAGTTTTAGTGATTTCTTGAATATATACATCCAGATTTATTTTAAATTTATATCATTTAACGTCTGATGGTCTTCTGAATTCGTTCATATTATTTTTTTTTAGATGTGAAATTCTTTAGGGTCATCAATTACTTTGCATTGAAAGTATTTGATAACCCTTAATCAGAAGTGTTTGGTGAAACTAAAGATCTCAAAATTATGTCATAAATAGAGTTACACTTTTAATGACTCCCTGAATCTATCTATTTTTTTTCTAAAAAAATCAAGTCATTTAAGATCATCAATGTATTTTTTTTTATCAAAAGTCATTGATGACTTTAAAGAGCTTACATTTATTCTAAATTTTCATCATTATACTCCTAGTGATCCCTTGAATTTATCCATGTTCCTTTCCCCCAAATTTGGAGCCTTTTAGGTTTATGATCCGTCAGATGGATTAACCTTGAATTCCACTATCTTTGTCCTCTACGATTAATTGGAGGTGAAGAAACCTTTTACAACAACAAATACAAGCCGTAAAAATAATAGAAGAGTCTACACTTAAGCTCTTGTAGAGGCGGGGTTTGGGTATTGTTTTGCACTAGATTAATATGTGATCTTGTAGCCACTTGAGCCCCTTTTATGACCTTCATTTTGAATCTTACAATTTGCTGATGTGACAATTATCGATAGATTGATCATTAGTCATGAATCAACTAATCAATTGAATATTATTCAAATCTTGACATTGGAACTTCTATCTTTTATATTTGAATTGGTAATTGTTGTATCAGTCAACTGATTATTACTTAGTTGACTACACTAGTCAACTTGAAACTTTTTGTTCTTCAAATGAACCACAGTCGACTAGATTAGTTGATTGCATAATTTTTTATTTATTTCCAAACAAACCTTGGTCAACTAGACCAATCGATTGAAAAAATTCTTTTATTCATTTGTCATGGTTTGAGCCATCATTTGATAAATTTAACCAAAATACCCCAATCAGATCTAACTTGGTCTATTGATTGGTATTGAACCACCAACCAGCTAATCCCCAATAACCAATTGATTAAGCAAATCACAAAATCCAAAAATACATTGGATATTGATACTTTGGCGGTCAATTGACTAATACACACCCAATAAAATCGCAAACCCCTTATACATCTAAGGTGTAATTTTTTAAGCCACCAATCAACTAAATTCCAACACCAATCAATTAGTTCCCCTAACTTTGACCACATCTAACGTCATGCCCGTCTAAATTATTAACCCTCACCCCTTTATACAATTCACTCCACTCAAATCTCTCATGGTGTTTAATTTAAGCCTTAAAGTATACATCCCTCAAATGCTTTGAATTTTAAATTTAGTTAGAATTTAAGTTAATTTTAATTGAGTTTTAAATTTTAATTTAGTTTTTAATTTAAATTTTAATTAGGCTTATTATGTGTATTTATGAATTATTAGGTTGGAATTGTTAAGTGGTAGTTAATGGGTTTATTTTGATTAAGTTAACTTATTAAATTAATTATGGTTAAGTTAAAACTAGGTTGAGTGTTAAATTTAGTTAGAATTTAAGTTAAGTTTAATTGAGTTTTAAAATTAATTAGTTTCCAATTAAGCCCTAAATCCATCTCACTCATTTATAGATTTTTAATTAGTTAGTTCTATGGGTTGTGTAAGATGACTTGTCAATTTTATTTTTGATTAATTTAATTTTAAATTCTAAGACTTGATTGATATTGAGTTAAATTTAAGTTTGACCGTTGATTAATTAAGTATATATTTCACATTTTAGCTTCCAGGCCATGGCGAGGCACAGGGCCTTTTTGGGTATTAGAGCAACGATCATTTTCTAAGATAAAGCTAATTCATGAAATTATATATTTAGTTGACCTATTGAAAAACTTTAGTCTAACTAGTCTAGGGTATGACGAGGTAGCTTCAGTTAGTTTCATTTAGCTAAGTAGACCAAGTAGAGTAATTTTTACCTCAATTGGCTACCTAGACTAAATTTTTCTAATATACTAAAATCTCACCCTACCATTAGTTTAAGTTCAGAAGCAAAAGAAAACAAAAAAAAAAAAAGAACAATCAATTTAATTAGCTATGATGATTTTTCTATTGGCTCCTCCTGGATCATGAATCTTATATGGTCTAGTCAGATAGTGAATTTAATCCTTGGGGACCTAATGTTGGTTTAGTCCGACTTAATTAGTCAAGTGGGACTTGGGAATCCATGCTTGAGTCATTGTCTATTGGTTCGATTCACTAATGATAAGTACTATTTGAATCATGCTTTAGCTCTATATCCATGTCCGGATTGATTGTATACGACCCGTTGAGTTCCAAGTTGTTAGTAGTAGCCCTAGAGCTAATTATGTGATAATTGACTAGGATTTTTTTTTGTATCATATTCTATTATTAATAAAGGTAAGATTTTTGATTATTATACTTACTTTATATTTGTGCCATATAACTAAGTATAATAATGTTTTTGGATAGGTTGTTCTAATCTACATCATATTGATTATTTGAGTTGATAGTGAGATAATGTAGAGAATACTACTCTTAATCATTCCTACTCAAGTATTAATATTCAGGGACGATATTAATGCGTTGAGATTAGCATGTAGGTCAATTGGATGACTTGATCTCACAAGTCATGGATATGGAATATCGAGTTGACACATAGGTATACATTAGAGAATGTATACTGAATTGACCTACCATGAGAAAGTTTCATGGATCGTTATATGAGTGTCATAAACTTTCTCATGTGACTATTGGTATGAATAGTCCTTAGACCTGAAATCACTAGGGTGGATTATAAAGACGATCACTTGGTATGTAACAAATTATGTAGAGGGATGTGAGTGATGTGAGTGATGTAGATGAGATCTATCCCTCCAATATGATGAGAGTGATATCTTGAGGCCTCTTGATAGAGTAGGACCATGAAATGCATGACCATGCCCTAATGAGTCAATATGAGATATTGATCTCATTTGCTTGAGTGAGTCTACTTGGGGATCAAGAAACATAAACACTACAAAAAATGCCAAATTTACGACGAAAATTAGGGATAAAATATTTTTGTCGCAAATCTGCAACGACATTTGCAACGAAAATAAATTTCGTCGCTATTTTACAATGAATTTGGCGATGAAATAATATTTGTTGCAAATTTTGTAACATATAAAATTTATTGGAAAAGTCATTGTAAAATAATTTTTTGTCACAAAATTTATCGTCAATTTGGGATAAAAAATTATTTCATCGCCAATTTACGACGAAATAAATATTCGTCGCAACTTTGGCGCCAATTCACCAGATTTTGGTGACGAAACACCATTTCATCATGAATTGGCGATGAAACAAGGTTTCGTCACCAATTTCATGATGAATTTTACGATGAACTAATTTCGTCGCCAAATTAATTCAAAACCAACGATTCTAAGTCACATATTCGACAAAATTTGATGACGAATAATTTAGGTTTCATCGATGCATTCATCGTGGAATCGGCGATGAAACCCAGTTTCATCATAAAATTAGTGACGAAACTCGATTTCATCGTCAATTTAGCGACGAAATGGAGTTTTGTCGTCGCTGATCGCGCGAGATGGATCTCCGAATTGGCCATGAAACCCGATTTCGTCTCAAAATCGGTGATGAATTTTGTGACGAAACTCGGTTTCATCGCCAAAATTAACACTTAATCCCCTGGTCTGCCCCGATACCCACTTACCCAATCTATTTTCTTCCTCTCCTTTCTCTAGCGCGATCTGCTGACGCCGCCATCGCCCATTGCCAGAAAACACTTTGTTTTGGCTGGTGTTTCCTCCCTTCTTTTCCTACTCCATCGCGCGTCTGCTCCACGCACAGCCTCCGGAAGCGTCGGTTGCCGGCCGCTGCTGCTGGCCGCTGGCTGCTGGTACGGATCCATCTCACCCGATGGTAGATCTAGGGGTTTTCACCTTTGCTCCGCGATGTTTATCTACCATTATTCTTGTTACTTCGTGATATATTTTGTCTTTGTATTTGCAAAAAGAAAGTTTATCCAATTGGTAACAGAGAGGCAATATACATCACAATTTGCTGCCTACTATTTACCCACCATTCGCCACGGGTAAATTTGGTCTCCTCTACCTGAAAATATACTAGAAAATCCACTTGGCTGTTGCAAAATGGCGCCTGATTTTATTTTATCTTGTGTGTGTGTCTTTTTTTCAAGTATCATAGAGCACCATTATGTAATGGAGGAAGGAATTAACATGATGATGAGACAACGTATACACAAGGCACATAGGATTTGTACAAAAATTGCAAAGCATGCTTTATATGATTTGTAGGGCCTTCGAACCACATACAAAAAGGTTAAACCCGATTAATTGTAATGTATCAAGTATTAGGATTGAAGACGCCTATTTTTTATCATTAAGATCCTGGGCATTGCAATTCGTTTAGTTAATCTTGGGGGAGGGGGGGGGGGGGGGGGGGGGGGATCTCATTTAGTCAAAATATGTTAAATGCAAAGACTGTCATGTTTTTCTTTTGGTTTGTGCACCTGTCAACCATCCTACTTTTTTGGATTTTGGACTAAAGTTCACTAAATTGGTCTTCTTAATTTTATTTAGTTCCCAAATTAATATTAAGATTAGATGTTATAATACCATAGTTAATGCTTTAGTGATCAGAAAAATGCAGGTATGCACAACCATGCTACTGGAATTCGTGTACAGTACCAACACAACTATTTTCTTGTTGGTTTTAAAAGCTTATCAAGAAATGCACATTAAACCTGAATGACTAGTAGAGATCTGGTTGACTCATCACCTGTGCATATGAGTGTACATAGTATCAATCCTTGTCATCTCGCAAGGAATCAGAGTTGTCCATGTAGTTATGCATTTAACACATGCTATAGTTTGTAAATGCAAGGTGTACAGTGTAAATACTTTTTTTCATTGAATTTGTCAATGACTTGAGAATGAAGTTGGCAGAATTCCTTCATGTACACTTTAGTGTGAGCATTTAGCAATGTACAAACAAATTCACTATGTTTACATCATCTGTGTATCCCTGTCCTGAATAAAGTGAATAATATTAATATGATCTCTCACTTATGCGGATGAAATTTTCTTTTACTTTTTTTCCTTGAATGCCTTCTTTGTATGAGAAATTACATAATCACCATTCTGGCACTTTGGAATGAGTTTTTTTTTTGTGTATGAATTTTTTATAATTATTATTTTATTTATTTATCATTTTATTAGAGTTGCAAGTTACTAATTTATAGATTTTTAGTAATACTGTTAATTTTTTTAAACAGGTTTTTAAAGAAAATTTAGAAGAAGAGGTAAGTCTTTACATATTTAGTTTATAGGGTTAAGTTTTAATTTTAAGAATAATACTTTCTCTTTATCATGTTTTCTTATGCAGGAGAAGAAAAGATATTGACAGAGAAGGAAGTAGAGTCTCTGGAGAGCAAAAACGAGCACGATGATTCGATTGTATCTTTTCTTCGTCTTCAGACTTGTTTGTATCACTTATATGTATGAATTTGGATTTTTATGACTGGATGTTGGTTGGATTTATAGACATGTGTACATGTCTATTGTGGATCTTTGTATGGATTGTATCATTTGGATCTTTGTATATTATGCATGTTGATATGGATTATAGATATTGATATGGATATTTGCATATTGAAATGGATCTTTGTATAATGAATAGATGTTGATATGGATTGTTTTATCATTTATGTATTGATGTGGATAATCAATGAATAAGCAGATTAGGGAAAAAAAAAAATTTACGATGAATTTTACAATGAAAATCGAATTCGTCGCCGATTGACGACGAATTTTACGACAAAAATAATTTCGTCGCAAATCTATTGTAAGTTACTATTTATTGATATTTTATGACCAAAATAGTTTTTGTCACAAAATTCATCGCCAATCGAATCTGATTTTCGTCGCCAATTGGCGACGAAAAAAATTTCATCGCCAATTGGCGACGAAAGTCATTTTCGTTGCCAATTGGCGATGAAACCATTTTCGTCGCCAATCGGTGGTGAAATTTTTTTCGTCGCCAATTGTGACGAATTTGACGACGAAATTAGTTTTTCGTCACAAAATTTTGCGATGAAAATTCTTTTTTTCATCGCAAAGTTTGGCGATGACTTCATAACAACGAATTTAAATTCATCGCAAACAATTTTACGATGAATTATTTTTGAAATTTATCCCAAAATTCATCGTAGAATCATTGTTTTTTTTGTAGTGAAAGATTGATAAGAGGATGACACAGTTTATGCCTCATTGATCAATCTAGATATCGAGGATAGAAGAGCATAACCATACATTATTATAGTCATGAAGATTATGTCGGATCTCGACATTCTTGTTACTTGGGTAGCAATGATGCATTGCTAGATACCACTAATTGCTTATATTTCTAAAATGAGTTTTAGAGACATTGCGAATGTTTTGAGAACCTATTGGGTCATACACAAATAACATTTTATTTTGGAGATGAGTTTATTTTAGTTTGACTAAAGGAACAATTAAACTCATTGGATGGCCGAGACTTGAGTTATACTCAAGTTGGTTGAATTTGAGTTAGACTCAAATTAAACCAAGTTGATGAATGAAATTTGATTCATCATGCATGATTAATGTGGATTAATCATGCATTGAAGAAGATGAAGTTAAATTCATCATGCTTGATTAATAAGGATTAATCATGCATTGATGAGGGAATACCAAAAGCCTAAAAACCTTTGGTATTAATGACTTGAGTATAAAAAAAATTTTTCTTCCAAAAATTGAGAGGGGATGTTCATCTTCTTGCCCTCTCTTCTTCTTGGCTGAAACTTACACCAAATGATTGCTAGCACAACCAAAACTTTCTCCAAAAGTAAGTGTTCGTGTGGATATGCATAGAGGCATGAACACTTGAACGTACAAGAGATCCAACAAACTTTGGACAAGCCGGATAAGCGAAGGGTACACTCCAAAGGTATACCCTATTAGATATAATTTTACATATCTAAACTTGTATGAGTTCGCTTTTGCATGGATTACTAAAGGGATCCTTTTTCCACTGTGATTTATTGATTATCACATAGGATTCCCTACAGTGGTATCAGAGCCACTTGCGAAAGATTATACAAAATTTTTTTATATGTGATATAGAAGTAGGACATGTTGTTATGGGTTGCCTAATTGTATGAGTATTTTGTCTGTATGCAAAAGTTTGTGTTGATCAAACTAAGAGGACATAACATCATCATGTTGACAGATGTGAAAACATTTGTCTAATGACAGTGTGCTATAGTTTGATTGCATTAGACAAAAGTTTGTTGTAGGACCGTGGATGCGCGCTAGAGGGGGGGGGGTGAATAGTGCAGTTGTCATATTTTTTGTTCATTCGTTCTATCAGAGATACTAAGCAGCGGAATTATATCACAAGCATAGGAACTCACGGATTTTACTTGGTTCTTAACCCCCCAGGGTTAGTATGTCCAAGGCCTATGTACGGAGGCGCTCGTCCACTAGTGGTCTCCTTTTCGAACATTCGTTCGGAGGCGGAGAAACCCGTCTTACAGTCCAATAAAGAATAACAATAAATTAAAACAGTAAGACATAAAAGAAAACCAAACACTTGTGTCGAGCCGATCCGGAAGTCCTGAGCGCCGTGTATTTCTCCTGGAACTTTCCCGGTTGCACGAGCTTGGCCCCGTTTGTGTTCAGCAACACCACTATATGAAGAAGATGACTTGTAGAAGTTGTCTTTTGATGTGCACATTCATCCTCCTTATATAGCCCCTTCAAGGTGATTGGAAACCTTATCCGGTTGACTGGATAAGATCTGATCCGATCCGATCTTTTCGATCTTATCTGGGCTGAGTCTTCCAGATCAAGTCGCCTCGATCCACCTTTGTAACGCCCGAAAGTTCTCGATTTAATTCTAGAAATATGATATGAATTTTCTGGAATTTATGCATATTTTATGAAATTTTTAGAGTATCGGAAGTAGCAAAAAGAAATAAGTCGCTTAAATGGTCTGCGCAGAAATTGAATCCGAGACCCATGACTTAAGCAGAATAGAGGGAACCAGTTGTGCCAGCAGCGGCCGCTGAAAGAGAAGAGATCCGAATATATTTATAGTCGAGTTGGGACCTATTTACCACTTAATATAAATAGGCAACTTAAGAGAGAAGTTAGGGATTTTTTTTTTAATCGGGAACTCCTTCTCTTCCTCCCCCAACCGCCGACTCTCTCTCCTTCTTCTCTTCACGCCGAACACCAAGGGAGACTCCAAGGCCGACGGAACACCTTCCGACGAAGACTCCAGTACCAGAGCACTCGTCTCCACGAGAGGAACTCATCGACGCAAGCAAATCGTTGAACGACTCTTGTTTCCGAAAAATCTAGAGGTTAAATCGTAAGGAAATTTAGCGAAACGGGTAAGAAACTCCTCACCTGCAGTATAGGGCTTCGTTTTATGTTTTACGGTTGCTAGATAAAGTGATATGCAAGAATCCATATATTGGAGTGTACCTTAGTGCACGCCACGTGTTCGATAAAATGCCTAGACACGTTTAAGCACCTTAGGACATGCTATGTAGTCTTACCTCAGTTATAGGGAACTACGGTTCATGGGTAGGCTCCCATAGTAGCCTCTAGGTTCAGACAACCTAGCACGGGTTCAGATAACCCTTATGAAAACAAGATATACGAACAAGTAAGGAATGTATTTTATTATATGAGGCACTGTACAGGATCTTGGATCCAATGGGTTGGATTCCCACAGTCATCCCGGGCTGGACTCCCGCAGTCGGTCCCTAGGTTCAGATAACCTAGAATGGGTTGGATTCCCACAGTCATCCCGGGAGGGGCTCCCGCAGTCGCCCTTAGCATGCGTATATCAGGGTACAGTGCCGGGCCCAAATTAAGAACATGAGATAAATATTTTCAACTATTATGTATATGGTTTCCATGTTTACAGACCAGCTAGGTGAACACAATATAGGCACAAGAATAGCTAAGTTTAGATAATTTAGCTCAGACCTCAGTTTCCATGCTATATGGTGTACTCAGCACTATTCTGGGTATCAGTACGATCCAGGTTTATGTTTATGTTCAGTTTTCAGTTTATGCTTTATGCGATGCCATGCCATGTAATTCCTGTTCATATATGATTTCAAGAACCATGTTTTCAAAACATATGCATCGTACATGTTTTAGTGAGGTAGAATGTTTCTTACTAAGCTTTTAGCTTACAGATTCTATTTTCCCTATACTGCAGATAAAGGTAAGGGAAAAAGAGATTGATGAACTGGTGGAGGCTGGAAGATCAATGCAAAAGTGCAAGGATGTGTGTGGGTTAAAGGAACTGGAACTACGATCTTATCTGACCTTTGTGTCTAACAGTTTATAGTTTCTGAACATGTTTTAGACTATGATAATTTTCCATAGTTTTCTCATGCTATGCCAAGATATATGTTTAGCCATGGTAGTATATAATTGTGATGCGTTTTAGAGCAGGTTGACATATTGCTGTGAATTGGTTGGAGACGTTCGGCGTCCAGTGTCTGGCACGGCCAGCCCGTGTTAACCAGCACGGCCGTGCCAGACAGCCCTTCGGCGTCCAGAGACGGACACGGCCAGGCCGTGCTAAGCAGCACGGCCGTGCCAGGCAGCCTCTCGGCGTGGAAGTGCCGTGCGTCCAGAACCTGACACGGCCAGGCCGTGCTAAGCAGCACGGCCGTGCCGGTTCCAACCTCTAAATATGGAATAATTTAGATTTCAAGGAAAATTTTGTTCTAGACAGTTCTAGTCACCCTAGTAAACCTTCCGCTGTAGTTTATGCATGTACAATAGTAACGAACCCGGCCTTGCAAGTAAGCATGAGAGGTCGGGGCGTTACAACCTTCGAGTCGCCTGGACCATCTGGTCGACTGGATCGGATAGAGTCGCCTGGATCGAGTTGACTCGGGTTTGACTAGCGTTGACCCTGGGCTTGGTTCAACTACCTTTGTTTGCTTCATTACGCTTTCTCCATCTTGCTTTTAGCTCTAGGTTCCTGCAAGACAAGTATACAAACAAACTGTTAGTACCGATGGAATCAAAATATCTCCACAATGGCATGATATTGTCCACTTTGGGCCTAAGCCCTCATGGCTTTGTTCTTGGGTTGTCCCCAAAAGACCTCATACCAATGGAGATACTTTCTATCCTTTTAACCCCATGATCTTTTCCATGTGCTTTAGATATCTAAGGTTCAAATCACATGGGATCTTCACTCAGCCACTCTTCCACTATTCCTCTCCTTCTCGGTCAAACCACCGAAGGCGGAGAAACCTTCTTACACCAAGTTACACCAGTTTACACAAATCAAGCACACGAATGAAGAAGAAGGAAAAGATGTTTACACAATAGAAGGCTTCTTCTTCTTCACAAGATTGCTCCAAGCTTTTAGGGTTGATCACCAGATCACTTCTTGATCACTAGAGCACAGGAGCTTGGAGCTTCAAGGGTTGTGAGTGAGTCTTCCACGAAGTGCACTCACCTCTTATACCAGTTCAGTTTTTAAGTCACCAGTCGACTGGATTTACCACTCCAGTCGACTGATATGGTCAAACATCGAAAACGGCTACTGAACTGCTGATATCACGCCTGATTTTTGTCAGAATTCAAAATCCAGTCGACTGAATTTTCCCCTCAGTCGACTGATTTTGACCTCATTCGACTGGTGTGGACGACCAGTCGAGTCATTCTGGCTTCTGTTCGCTTCTGAGTTTCCTCAGTCGACTGGCCTTAAAATTCAGTCGACTGAGATAAAAAACGACTCGACTGGCCAATAATTCAGTCGACTACAAAGGCGTATCAGGCGTAATAACTTGGTCCCAGTCGACTGAACTTACCCTTCAGTCGACTGACATCAGTGAAAAATGGCTGAAATGAAATCTTATCGAGTTCTTTCCTCGCTTGATCAAGACTCTGGTCGTCGACCTTCTTGATCTTCATTTGCCTTACCTCGTAAGGACTTTCCCGTGCCAAGAGCTCGCTCCCCGACCCTCTTGGACTTTTCTTTTGCCTTGCCTCCGGTCTTCTCACCCGCAAGGACTTTCCATGCTTGATCAAGACTCCTCTCGTCGACCTTCTTGATCTTCATTTGCCTTACCTCATAAGGGCTTTCCCGCGCCAAGAGCTCGCTCCCCGACCCTCTTGGACTTTTCTTTTGCCTTGCCTCCGGTCTTCTCACCCGCAAGGACTTTCCATGCCAAGACTCCCTCTTGGACTTTCCATGCCAAGACTCCCTCTTGGACTTTCCATGCCAAGACTCCCTCTTAGACTTTCCTTTTGCCTTGCCTCTGGTCTTCTCACCCGCAAGGACTTCCTCATGCCAAGACTCCCTCTTGGACTTTTCCTCCACTTGCCTTACCTCGTAAGGACTTTCCTGCACACTTAACACACATGTTAGATATCTCATCTTGTGCTCTAAGGTTTATTGGTGTCAAACATCAAAATATAACATATGGGCATGATTGCACCAACAATCTCCCCCTTTTTGATGTTTGACAACCCAACAACCTTAGAGCACCTTTCTCCCCCTTTGACAAATATCAAAACAGAGTAAACACAAAGTAGCACATGGATACAAAGAAATAAGATAGAGAGAGCAAGACCTCCCCCTAAAATTATGCATGCATTTGAATAATCTTGCAACACATGTATCAAACAAGACACACATGTATGGATATAGACAAGAAATAAGGCAATAGATAAAACACACATCCATCACACAACATATCCAATTCATGCCTTTAATGTCGACCTCCCCCTCAAGACATGCTCCGACCTCTATCATTGCACCAACAATGATTTTGGAGTTCATAAATCTTTAGAAAATCCAAAAGTGTAAGGTATGAGGTTAAAACTTTAACCTTGAATCTAAACCTCCTTCTCATATCCTTATCTTCCCATTTTTAACATCCCTTTCTTATTTTCATTAAGAAAATCACCTTTGAATGTCTATCCAAGCATATCACATGGTTAGGGATAGTTAAGTTATTTGGGGTAAGCCTAAATACCTTAAACTAATGCACTTTAGTGAAGAATATAGATATCAGTCGACTGATTACTGATATCAGTCGACTGAAACAGAAGAAGCTGCACTTTCAATTTTTCAGACCAAATTTCAAAAATGCATAAGTAATTCTATAATTTTGGAAAAATCATAAAATTTGATACATACTTTACTTATGTCAAATAATATCAGGGAAAAATAGTTTTATAAGAAAATATATTTTATTTCCAAAGAATAATACAAAGTTGAAAACCATTGAAAACTTCAATGTTTCACTCTAACTTTGTATCAATTTGATCAATGGTGATTCCTATCAACAAATAGCCTTCACCAAGGTTTTCTAAAATATTTTTGAAATCATTTTCAAAACCAATTTCCAACCATGATCTATGGGCTACATGTACATGACTTGCACATTTGCTTTCCCCATGATTGGCCAACACAACATCAATTTGTTTTGATGAAACTAAAGCTCATTTGGTACATCAAATTTGCATCTTGAACTTAGTTCATCATCCTAACATCTCACTTGTGTCTAATGTGTCTTAATACACATACAAGTTAATCCTATTGTCTTGTGAGATGTAAAATTAATTTTTTTTTAAGACTTAAGGGATCATGCATTCCTATCTAGGCATTCTATATTTGATCATCCTACCTAGGATATCAAATAATGTCATTTATATCCTTAATTACAATCTATTGAAATAATGCATGTAAATGAGTATGACATATATCAAATCCATAACTAAAATTCTATTATAACTTAACTGATTCATGTATGATATGACATGGTTATACCAATTCATATAACAGGATTAATGCATGAAATGATGATGACATGTGATAGGGCACATAAGCATGATAACTATAATAGAATGTAAATATCTAAATTTGAATTCTTAACATTGTCATCTAATCATTATGTCAACTACACAATTTAACATAAGCGACCCTATCTCCCTTGAATTGTGGCAAAAATTTATATTTGACACATTTGGTGATTCTATTCTATTTGTATCAATGTTAATCAATCTCAAGACTTTACCCCTTTTATTAGCACACTATAAGATCCTCAAGGATAAGATTTCATTTTCAAAATATCATGATACTTTGAAAATATCTTAAAATGCCAACTTCATTAAGGTTGGGTTAACTACCCTTCCAATTAAGGTTGGCATATCCTGTACCCATTTAGTTTGAAGAAATCACACTCTTAGGAACCCAATAACTATTGGAGCTCCTTGGGTGTACTAGGTACTCACTAGGGATAACTTCCCTAGATACCTTCCTAATAACTCTCCTAGTCTTAGTCATGCTAGTGTCCTCAAGGTTAACACTAGGAATAACTTCTCTTGTGATTTTGATTTGACTTCTAAACTTAGGGTTAGTTCCATAGCTATATGGAACTCTATGGTATGAGAACCTATTCTCCTTAGATTTATGTTTGTATCCCAAACCTTTCTTGCCTTTAAATAGTTCTTGCTCACCTAAACCTAGGTGTTCCTTTTTAGACCATTTAATCTTGTTTGTCATTTTCTCCAGGGTCATTTCTAATTTATCAAGTCTTGATCTCAAAACTTGATTTTCTTTCTCCAAATCATTAATTTTTAACTTTTCATGATTTACTTTGATATTTCTATTTCTAGGCATATGTCTAATCTTCTTAAAATTTTTATTCAGATCATTTCTATCATTAGGTGGAATTATTTTAGTATGATATGACTTAAAATTATCCTTAGAATTCTCATGCTTCCTATTTTCATGATAATTAGCACCAAGATGATAAAATCTATTTCTAACATGCTCATCATGATATAAGGCAATGGCATTATAAAATGTTACCTTAGACTTTACCTTAGGAGCTCCCCCTAAGTTTGAGCTTTCTCCTTTGTTCTTGTTTTGCCACCTCCCCCTTGGACATTGATGTCGGTAATGTCCTCTTTGGTTGCATGTGAAGCACACAATGTGCTCTTTGCCTTTTCGCACCAAGGGTTCAATTTCCTTTGGCTTCTCCCTTGTCTTAGGTGTCATTTGAACTTTCTTCTTGATTAATTGTGGGCACTTACTCTTATAGTGCCCTTTGTTCCTACACTCAAAACATATGATATGTTTCTTATTTTTATGAATTGAAATTGATATACCTTCATAATTTGAGCTCTCTTGACTTGTTGAGGTGGCATGATCTTCCTCATTGACTCCGGATGTTGATGATCCATCTTGCTCCAATGTCAATATTCTATCCACCCCCTCAATCCTTGATGTTGTTGAGGTAGCATGATCTTCCTCATTGGCTCCGGATGTTGATGATCCATCTTGTTCCAATGTCAATGTTCTATCCTCCTTGGAAGATTGAGCACCTCTCAACTTCCGACTCCTCAATTTCTTGTTCCAAAGAGTCTCCCTCTTTGGATTCATCTTCACTTTGCATTGAGGTTGGAGCTTCATGAAGCTTGACCAACATACTTCATAGATCTTTTGCATCTCGATATTGCCCTATCTTGAACAATATATCATTAGGAATTAAATTTACCAATATTTCAATTACCTTGTTGTTTGTCTTTGATTTTTGGAGTTGTTCCTCGGTCCATTCCTTTTTCTTGAGGAGCTTTCCTTTGCTATCCATTGGGGCTTCAAATCCTTCTATTAGAGCAAACCATTGCTCGATATCCATCTTCAAGAAATACTCCATTCTTAACTTCCAATGATCAAACTCTTCCAAGCCAAATGGTGGAGGTACTCGGATGTTGTATCCGAATCCATCTTGAGGATGCATTCTCCTTCTTTTTCTTCTAGCTTTGTACTCCTTTCGGCGGTTAGTCTGATGAGGAGTGGCCTCGCTCTGATACCACTTGTAAGTACCGATGGAATCAAAATATCTCCACAATGACATGATATTGTCCACTTTGGGCCTAAACCCTCATGACTTTGTTCTTGGGATCTCCCCAAAAGGCCTCATACCAATGGAGATACTTTCCATCCTTTTAACCCATGATCTTTTCCATGTGCTTTAGATGTGGGACTATGTTTGTACCCTTGCAACCCAACACAAACAACTTAAATCTTACCCTGTGGGTCTAACTTCGGATCTCTATCGAAATCCTTGGTTAGTTTGACACATACTGTTCCCACACTAGGAACGCGCCCTTACCCACTCCACTTAGGAGAATTCCTATTTTGCCAACAAGTCCTCCAGACTTGTTGGACTTCCCGCTTAGCCATGATCCTCGGCTCTTAGAATTTGCTACTAGGCTACTGGTCTACCTGACCACCTAGACTTGCACCATGCATTCGGTCCTCTTGACTTACTTGGATTTTTGCCATGCTTTCCGGTCCTCCTGACACTTCCTGGACTTGCACCTGGTGCACTTGACCTTGCTAAGACTGTTGGTGCAAGAAGTACTAGATCTTGCCTAGAGTTTCGATGTTTGATAATATACCTAGGTCTGGTCAATTCGACCAAGGGTTGATCCAAACAGAAGTTGATGTTTGGATAAAGTGAGTGAAGTCTAGTCAGACTAGATGACTAGCGAGAAGTCCTAGTCGGTTAGACTAGGCAGTAGAAGTCTTGGTAAGTGAAGCTAGGCAAGGGAAAGTCCTAGTTGTAGGCTAGGTGAAGGGAAGTCCTGGTTTGGAGGATCAGGCAGAAGTCTTAGTAGGTCGAGTGCACCAGGTGCAAGTCCATGCAGTGTTGAGAGGACCGGGAAGCATGGCCAAAATTCAATCAGGTACGGTCAGGAGGACCAGAGGGTTGATGAAGTCTGGGCTGGTCAGGAGGACCGAGTCGCAGCAAAAAATTCTTGGGGGTCGGGGACCATGGCTAAGCAGGAAGTCCAACAAATCTGGAGGACTTGCTAGCAAAACTTCTCCCGAGTGGAGTGGGTAAGGGCGCATTTCCAGAGTGGAACAGTAGGCATCAGACTAACCCAGGATTTCAGTAGAAATCTGAAGTAAGACCCATAAGGTGAAGTTTAGACCCACAAGGTAAGGTTTAGGTTCTTTGTTTGTTTGTATACTTGTCTTGTAGGAACCAGGAGCTGGAAGAAAGATGAAGAAAGATGAAGAAAGAAGAGGTGAAGCAAGCAAAGGCAGCTGAACCAAGTCCGGGGTCATCTCAGGTCAAACATGAGTCAAAGCGACTCAAGTCGACCTGAGATGGAGTCAAGTCGACTTGAGTGGATGGAGTCGACCTAAGTAGGTACTCAAGTCGACCTGAGCATCAGATAACGTAGCGGAAGGCAAAGCTTATCGACAAGTTCCACGTCGGACTAGAGTCGACTTGAGTAGGGACTCAAGTCGACCTGAAGGCAAAGTCAGCGCGGAGAAAGAGCATCGCTGCCTAGGTGGAGTTGACTTGAGATCTGCTAGAGTCGACTTGAGATAGTACTATAAAAGGAGAGGTGACGTGCACAACCAATATATCTCAATTTATAAGTTCTCCTCTCTAACTAATGGTGGTTTTGAACGCAAACGAGGCTAGAATCTTGCAACCGAGGAAGATCCAGGAGGAGTGCGCGACTCTCAGGATTTCCAGAACGGTGTCAAGTATTTTGGTTTAATTTCTTACTAGTCCTAATTTGTTCTTATTTATTATTTTTATTTATACGGACTGTAAGACAGCTTTCTCCACCTTTAAACAAAGTTCGGAAAGGAGACCACTAGTGGATGGGCGCCTCCCGTACATAGGCCTTGGATGTAGGAACCAAGTAAAAAATCCGCGTGTCCCCTGTGTTGTGTTTCTAATATTTCGCTGGAAGTATTTTTGTTAGAACGAACGATTTTGAAAAAGCAACAACACGCTATTCCCTCTAGCGTGTTACAACGATCCTACAATTGGTATCAGAGCCAGTGCACTCTTGATTGGACTAATTGCCAAGGGAGCAAGACGATGAAGATGAAGTGGGAGAAAGGTACAATTTCAAAAGTTTGTTTTAAATTCCATATTATATGTTTTAAGTGCAGGGAGAGAGGGCACTATAAAAACCAGTGTCCTACTCATAAGACTCAGACGACACAACCGGCGGTAAAGGAGCAACCGATGCCAGGAGCCCGGAAGAATAAAGATCACATCCAATGCTTCAAGTGCTAGAAACGCGGACACTATAAGAACCGGTGCCCGGAGAGAAAGACGAGGAAGAACAAACCAAAATTAGAGGATGCGATTCGGGTAAGTCCATTAAATTTTAAAAATACCCCAAGGTTGCATGCGCATGCTAGATTTACTTCTTTTGCAAATTTAGATAATTTCATTGAAATTTTAGATAAGTTAGAAAATTTAAATTTAAAGGAAAATTTAAATCTAGATAAATATAATAATTTAAGTAATTTGAACAATTCAAAATTGGATAACATAGATAATTTAGATAATTTGAAAAATTCAACTATAGATAATTTGACTTATTCAAGTTTGAACAATTCAAATTTGAAAATTCTAATTTAAAAAATTTAATTAATTTGACCAATTCAAATTTGACCAATTCAAATTTGAAAAATTTAAATAAAACCAAAATTTTATTAAATAATTCTAAATTAAATAATTTAGAAAATTCAAACTTAGAAATTATCAACAAGAAAAATTCATCTAATCTTAATAAATTAATTAATAAATCTAAATTAAATAATAATTTAACTAATTAAAATTTAACCAATTCAATTATTAATTCAAACATAATTAATCTAGATTTATCTCAAATAAATAAAAATTTAGACCAAATTTTTAACTTATTCATCCACGATAATGATAAACTTAATAAATCAACTTTAATTAATTTAATAATTCTAAAAATTAATAAAAATTCAACCAAACAAGATAAAATTAATAACCATTAAGATAAGTTAAACAATTCAATTTTACTTAATAATTCAAAATTAAAAATTCAAGATAATCTTAATAATAATAAAAAAAATTCAAACTCCACCATGATAAAATCTAAAATTGATAATTTAACAAATAAAAATTCAAAATTAAATTTTAAAAATTCTTAAAATAAATATTCAAATCTTAAAATTACTAATTCAAATTTAAATATTAAAAATTTAGAATTTAATAATAAAATTAACTATAATTATGTACCCGTTAATTATAAAATATTGAATAATTCTAAGAAATTATTTACTCAAAATTTGAAATTAAATAATAATAAAATTTACTATAATCGTGTACCCTTTAATTATGAAACAATGAATAATTCTAGGAATCTAAAAAAAATTAGAAATTAAATTCTAAAAATTAGGAAAGTAATTTTATAAATTTTAACAAATCAAATCTAATTATTAAAAACTTAATCAAAATAATAAAATTAATAATTTAACCAAAACATAATCAAACTTAGCCAAATTAATAATTAAAACTTAGATAAATCAATAATTTAAACAAACTAATAAATCAAAATATACAAACTTAAAATTTGAAACTTATAATTTGAAATTAAAAATTAAATTAAAAATTTGAAACTTAAAATTTGAAATTAAAAATTAAATTAAAAATTAAAAATTAAAATTAAAATTAAAAATTAAAATAAAAATTAAAAATTAAAATAAAAATTCAAAACATAAAATTCAAAATTAAAAATTAAATTAAAAATTCAAACTTAAATTCGAAACTAAAAATTAAAAGCTATGAACTTAATTAAAAACACTTATAATTATGAAATTAATTTAAAATATTACCGAATGCAAGAAAAATAAAAGTCAAAATATATCAAAGTGGGTTGACACATTCGCGGGCCCACACGAAATGTATCAAATTAAGAATTTGATATATTATTAGAAACTAACAATTATTACGTGAATTATTTGATTCATGCATACTTGACATGCCATTCATATATTTTATTTTAAATACATATAAAATATCATGTCATCATGTTTATTTATTGCTTAATCTAGAATGGTTAGTTAAGGACATATATGAATGGTTGATACTTGCCAACATAGTACTAGGGTGGGGCGAGATGATAGTACGTTAGGGAAATTTAGTCTGGGTAGTCAAGTGGGGTAAGGAGTACCTTACTTGGTCTGCTTAGCTAAGTGGAACTGACTGAATCTACCTCACCACATCCTAGACTAGTTAGACCAGAGTTTCTCAAGAAATTAATTAAGGTCAAAATTTCTTGAATCAGTTTTGTCTTAGAACGTGGTCGTTGTTCCAATACCTAAGAAGGCATCTGTGCCTCGCCACTGTTTAAAAATTGATTTTTGAAATGTGGACCTAATTAATTGACGGTTAAACCTGAATCTAACATAAGGTCAAACATTCATTAGAACTTAACTTAAACTTAGTCAAGATAAAATTGATAACTCATCTCACATAACTCATAAAGTTACCCATGTATGTCATGTATTACGACACTTAGTATGAGTGAGGTGATAAGAATAATTAAAGTATAATATTTTAGAAAAGGCTTTCAAAAATTATTATCACTATTTTTATAAAAATTATTTTTGAAAACTTGATATTTACTTGAAATTCATGCTTGTTGAATGTATCTATAATATAGTTTTCAAAACTGTATACATTTGAAAATTGGTTGACCAACACTTAGACACAAACCTCTAGATCCATACTAACTCAAAACCCTAAGACACATAGGCAGAAAATCCTTGTGATCAACAAGGATGCCCTAGGAGAGTGTCTAGTTCAGGAGGAGGTCATTCTTGAAAGATTTTATTTTTTAAAAGACCTCTTAAATTTAACTTTAAAAAAAATACAAAAATTATTTTTAAAAAATCTTATTTTGTAAAATATATTATTAATTGTTCTTTAACTTGGAACAACCCCTAAGACACATAGGGAGATTGCCTTGTGGTCAACAAGGAGCCCTAAGGGAGTGTCAGATTTAGGGGGAGTCCAAGCTTAAAAATTTAATTAAAAATTATATTTTAAAAATCATAAATTATTTGCTCTATTTGATTTAGATTAACCTCTGAGACACTTAGGGAGTTTGCCTTGTAGTTAACAAGGAGCCCTAAGGAAGTGTCAGATTTAGGGGAGGTCCAAATTGAAAAAGTAAAATTATTTCAAAAATCATATTTCAAAAACTATTTTACATATTATCTATTGTCTTTTTGGTTTGGGTCAAATCCTAAGACACACAGGGAGATTGCTTTGTGGTTAACAAAGAGCCCTGAGCACGTGTCTGGTTAAGGGGGAGATTCTAAATTAAAAAGATAGTAATTAATTTTTCAAAAATCTACCTATTTTAAAAATACTCTTGAAAATTATTTTAAAAATCTTTTCAAAACTAATGTTTGAAAACTATCTTGAAAATACATATTAAAAAAAACTATTTTGCAAAATTCTTTACTACTTAAAAAATTATTTCAAAACTTAGTTTGAAAATACTTAAAAACACTATTTTGAAAATTTTTGGAAGAAGCTTTCAAAACTTATTATTGAAAAACTATTTTTTATTTAAAAATCTAATATGGTCTTTCAAGAACTGTCAAGACTTAGTCGTCATCATAGACTTACCATTATTATTGGTGCAAAAGAAAATGAACTTAAATTTACTTAATATTTTTGATGTGTGAAAAAGGGGAGAAGGGAACTTAAGTTAATCATATAGAATTCTCCCAGATTGTTAAACCCTGACCCATATTAACTTAAGAAATTGTTAAACATCAAAAAAGGGGAGATTGTTGGTGCAAGAAGCACTAGATCTTACCTAGAGTTTCGATATTTGACAATACACCTAGGTCTGGTCAGTTCGACCAAGGGGTTGATCCAAATAGGACTTGATGTTTGGATGAAGCGAGTGAAGTCTAATTAGACTAGATGACTAGTGAGAAGTCCTAGTCGGTTAGACTAGGCAGTAGAAGTCCTGGTAAGTGAAGCTAGGCAAGGGAAAGTCCTAGTTGTAGGCTAGGCGAAGGGAAGTCCTGGTTTGGAGGATCAGGCAGAAGTTTTAGTAGGTCGAGTGCACCAGGTGCAAGTCTATGCAGTGTCAGGAGGATCGGGAAGCATGGCCAAAATCTAATCAGGTACGATTTGAAAGACCGAGTCGCAACAGAAATTCAATCAGGTATGATCAGGAGGACCAGAGTGGTGAAGTCTGGGCTGGTCTGGAGGACCGAGTCATAGCAGAAAATTCCTGGGGGTTGAGGACCATGGCTAATCAGGAAGTCCAACAAGTCTGGAGGACTTGTTGGCAAAACTTCTCCCGAGTGGAGTGGGTAAGGGTGTGTTCCCGGAGTGGAATAGTAGGCGTCAGACTAACCTAGGATTTCAGTAGAAATTTGAAGTTGGACCCATAAGGTGAAGTTAGACCCATAAGGTAAGGTTTAGGTTCTTTGTTTGTTTGTATGCTTGTCTTGCAAGAACCAGGAGCTAGAAGCAAGATGAAGAAAGAAGAGGTGAAGCAAGCAAAGGCAGCTGAATCAAGTCCGGGGTTATATCAGGTCTGTTGGGTCCAAAAGGATGTTCGTATCTCCACAATGGCATGATATTGTCCACTTTGGGCCTAAGCCCTCATGACTTTGTTCTTGGGCTCTCCCCAAAAGGCCTCATGCCAATGGAGATACTTTTCATCCTTTTAAATCCATGATCTTTCCCATGTGTTTTAGATGAGGGGCTATGTTTGCACCCTTGCAACCCAACAATCCCCCCTCAAACAAAGGACCACAGGCCCCCCGGTCTAAATCATCGACCCACCAAGACTTTTTGCCCCTCGGTCCACCTGACCTACTAGGACTTTCACCTAGCCGCAACTAGGACTTTTTGCCCCTCGGTCCACCCGACCTACTAGGACTTCTCACCTGGTGTATGGTCCTCTTGATTCAGACACGGAAGCACCCACTTCCTTTGTTTAAGGTTCAAACCACATGGTTAGATCTGGATCATGGCTCATCCGGCGGTTAGTCTGGTGAAGAGCGGTCTCGCTCTGATACCACTTGTTGGGTCTAAAAGGATGTTCGTATCTCCACAATGACATGATATTATCCACTTTGGGCCTAAGCCCTCATGGCTTTGTTCTTGGGCTCTCCCCAAAAGGCCTCATGCCAATGGAGATACTTTTCATCATTTTAAACCCATGATCTTTCCCATGTGTTTTAGATGTGGGACTATGTTTGCACCCTTGCAACCCAACAAGGTCAAACCTGAGTTAAAGTGACTCAAGTCGACCTGAGATGGAATCAAGTCGACTTGAGTGGATGGAGTCGACCTGAGTAGGTACTCAAGTCGACCTGAGCATCAGATAACGCAGTGGAAGGCAAAGTTTATCAGCAAGTTCCACGTCGAACTAGAGTCAACTTGAGTAGGGACTCAAGTCGACTTGAAGGCAAAGTCAGCAAGGAGAAAGAGCATCGTTGCCTAAGTGGAGTCAACTTGAGATCTGCTAGAGTCGAATTGAGCATGCTATAAAAGGAGGGGCGACGTGCATAACCAACATATCTCAATCTACAAGTTCTCTCCAACTAGTGGTGGTTTTTCTTGGTGCAGAGAGCACCAGCAGATCGAATCTTAGTTTTGATAATGGAACTAGGTTTAAGTTAAGTGTGTATTGAACTAATAAAGTTGATCTAAGTGTGCAGGGAACACAGGTTTGACCTAAGTCCTAGTGAAAGATAGGCAATTGAAAAGCCCTGATATGGAATATTAGGTAGAAGTCTTGGCAGAGTCAAAGTACCAGGTGAAGTCTGGGATGGTCTGGAGGACCACACCGCAGCAGAAGTCTGGGTTGGTCTGGTGGACCAAGCCGCAGTAGAAGACTGGACTGATCTGGAGGATCGAGTCGCCGCAGAAGACTAGGCTGGTTAGGGAGGACTGAGCCACAGCATAAACCCTGGGAGCTGAGGACAGATCCGAACAAAAGACCAACGAGTTAGGAGGGCTCGGTTGGCAACAGATAAAATTCTCCTGAGAGAAGTGGGTGAGGACGTGTTCCCTAGGGAAACTATAGGCGTTGGTCTAACCCAGGGTCTCACTGGAGACCTGAAGTTAAGACCCAGAGGAAGTTCCAAGAACTAACTCTAAACACTTTTATTTTGCATGTTATTTTACTAACATTTGTGCAGGATTGGAAAAATTGAGAAATGCAGACTCCGAGCAAAACTAGCTAAGTTTTGCTGTTGTAGTCGACTCAAGTGAAGATCCGAGTCGACTCAAGCTTAGTCAGCCAGCTTTCGGGAGTCAGCGCCATCGGTTTTTCACCAAGTGGACTTGAGTCGACTCAAGGTGGCTTGGGAGTCGACTCAGAGTCAAACTCTATCTGGAAGACTCCACATCGGACTAGAGTCGACTCAGAAGGCAACTCGAGTCGACTCAGATAGCGGATAACGAGCGGGAAAGAAAAAGCTATCGGTACGAGGCCACGTCGGACTCGAGTCGACTCAAGATCACAGTTGAGTCTACTCAAGTGCAGTATAAAAGAAACGTCTGAGCAGCAGCCAAGAGACAACATTTTCTTCGATTCCTTCATGCTACTCTCGTGACGTTGGCGCCCTACTTGATCTTGTGCATCCCAAGAGCCGTCGCTACGCCGAGTTCGCCAGAATTTCAAAATCCAGCACGATCCGACTTCGACTTTGGGTAATTTAATTTGTAATTGTTATTTAATTGTTGCTAAGTTCAAATTGTATTTTGTAATCGCTAACTTGCTGCCGTAAGGGGCAAGTTGATTTAGTGGATTGCCCGCAGTAAACGGTCAAGGACCGTGGGCCTTGGAGTAGCAGCCTTGGGCTGTGAACCAAGTAAAAACAAAGTGTGTTTTTGTTTTCTATCTTTCTTTTCTATTTAAGATTCTCGCTTCCGTGTTTTGCTTCCGCGTATACAATCGAAAATCGAAAAAGCATAAACACGCTATTCACCCCCCCTCTAGCATATTTTCTTCGATCCTACAATTGGTATCAAAGCGGGGTCCTCGAATCCAGTGCAACCACTGATCGAGGAGATTTTTGATTTTTCAAAAGTTTTTCATTATTTTTTCCTTCTTCCCGCACTACTAATCCAAGACCAAGTCTTGGAATTTTTTATTGTTGTCTTTTCTTGTGTGCTAGATAAATGGCCCACCAGGAAGGATTCAGCACCGCAAGACCTCCCCTGTTTTCAGGAGACGATTTTCCATACTGGAAAATCAGAATGGAATGTCACCTGAAAACTCAGGTGGAGATGTGGATAATTATTCAGACAGGATTTTCAATCCCCTCTGAAAGTGATGGTACTCCACAACCTTGCGAGCTTTGGGACGCTTCTACCCGGAAAAAGATAGAAGCTGATGCGAAAGCCACACAAACACTGCAATGTGGACTGACAAAAGAGGAGCTGAATCGAGTAGGACCTTTCAACAGCGCAAAGGACCTCTGGACTAAACTGATCGAGCTCCACGAAGGGACATCCGATACAAAAGTAAGTAAACGGGACCTTCTAATAAATAAATTGTATAATATTAGAATGCTTGAAGGAGAAACTGCAAACGGACTACACGCAAGAATCCAAGACATCCTCAACGACCTACACGCGATCGGACAACAAGTGGAAAATCGCGATGTCATAAGGTACGCCCTGAAAGCCTTTCCGAGAAATACTTTGTGGGCATCCATGGTGGATGCATACAAAGTTTCTCGGGATCTTTCAAAAATTAAGTTAGACGATATGTTTTCTGAATTTGAACTTCATGAACAATCTAATATGGAAGTGCAGGAGAAAGGTATTGCTTTGCTTGCAGGTACCGAACAGAAAAATAAGAAGAAAATATCGGAGGACTCAGAATCGTCAGAATCTGAGGCAGACAACGAGGTAACTACGGAGTTAGTCAATCTCGTCCGGAAGATGTTTTGGAACAAGCGTGGAATAAGATGATCGGAGATAAAGAAAGTCGTCAGCAAAACAAAGCCGCCGTCCACCTAGAAAAGCTGAGATGAAATGCTACGGATGCGGAAGGAAAGGACATTTCATCGTAGACTGCCCGAACCAACGAAAAGATCAAAGGGCGAAATGGAAAGCGCTGAAGGCGACTTGGGACGAGTTGTCTTCCGAAGAATCAGACGAGGAACCGACAACCAGCTTCCTTGCTCTACCAGCCCAGGATGAACCGAACCGGAGCAACTACGACTCGGACAGTGATGAAAGCCACTTATCCGTATCCGATTCAGAAGGCCCGATCCCCCAATGTAAGTAACGAACGTCTTTTTTCCATAATTATTAGCTTAAGTAAAAAGTTAGCTAAGGCCGATGCCTTGGTTGAATCGCTCCAAGAGGAGTTAGTACTCCTCAAGGAGAAAGTCAACCCTGAGCCACCGACTCAGAATGAATCGGTTGAGGATTCGACTCGAGCTCAACTCGAGGAAGAAAATGCTCAACTGAAGACTCAAGTCAGTGAGCTTAGAATATCACTTGAAAAATTCACCTTCATGTCCAAATATTTGGATATGATGCTTGGATCGCAGAAGGCTGGATACAATCGATCGGGCATCGGGTATGCAGCTAAAAATAGGTCATTCATTGCACTAACACGTAGAAACCGAAACCAAACTAGAGTCCAAGCGTGGGTTCCTAAGTCAAGACTGGTTAACCCAGTCGGACTGAACCAATACTTGGTTCCTAAGGATCAGGTTCACTTGGTTCGACCAATCAAGGGGCATGATCCCGGGGGAACCAAGACTCATTGTTTAATTACCTAGTTAAGTTAGATTTATTTTTTTGCAATAGAAAATTAGGTTAGATTAAGGATGAACTATTTGATTAACTCTTGCCAACCTAGTAACAGGGTGGGGCGAGATGATAGTACGTCAAGGAAGTTAGGTTAAGTAATCAAGAAGGGTAAGGAGTACCTGAGTTGACTCACTTAGTCGAACCGAACTGATCGAAGCTACCTTGCCACATCCTAGACTAGTTAGAGCAAGGTTTATCAATAAATTGGCTAAGTTCATAATTTCCCAAATTGGTTTTGTCTTAGAACGTGGTCGTTGCTCCGATAACCAAGAAGGCCTCTGTGCCTCGCCACTGCTTGGAAACCAATTTCTGAAATGTGAACTTAGTCAGTTGACAGTTAAACCTGAATCTAACTCAAAGGTAATCAAATATAGATACCTCTCATAATAAACAAAGATAAAATTAAAAAATCATCTCACAAATACCCATAGGATCACTGCTTGATAACTTAGACTAGGTGAGATGAGTTAGGTAATAATATTTTAAAATAACCCAACAAACGAAAATAATTCCACCTAATTCAATATTAATCATAAAATCCTAATTAATCCTAATCAAAACCTAATTAATTTCAAAGCTAATTTTAAAAACTTAATTAATTTCAAAGCTAATTTTAAAAACTTAATTAATTTTAAAAATTAATTAATTTATAAATTAAATCCATTTTCAAAATTAAAATAAACTAAATCTATTTTCAAAATTAAATAAATTAAATTTATTAAATAAATTAAATCTATTTTCAAAATTAAATTAAACTAAATCTATTTTCAAAATTAAATAAACTAAATCTATTTTCAAAATTAAATAAATTAATTTATTAAATAAATTAAATCTATTTTCAAAATTAAATTAAACTAAATCTATTTTGAAAATTAAATTAAACTAAACTAAATCTACTTTCAAAATTAAACAACTTAAATCTATTTTCAAAATTAATAACTGAAACATTAATTAAAATTTAATTAATAAAATGATCAAATCATAAAAATCAATCGACTCAAGTCGACTCCAAGCTACAGTCGAGTCGACTTAGCCAGGTCAGAAAAATGGCGACAAAATTCCTGCGAAAATTCCGTTCTTCTGACTCAGTTGACTTGAACCCAAGTGTAAGTCGACTCCCACCGCTCACTCGAGTCCTTCAAGTCGACTCGAGCAGGTTTATAAAACAACCACGGTTCCCACCGTACAATCCATTCCGAAAACCTCCTTTCTACCAATCTTTCTCGATTTTCGCACCGCAGAAGATACTACGTCAACTAGGAAAGTTCTTCTACTGACAAAATACCCAAGTAAAACACTAAACCTTTCTCTTTTTGATAATAGTTCAGCATTTTCTTTAATTAATTTTGTTAAATGTTGTTAAAATTTATACTTAGACGATATAGGAGAGGCAGAGAGGCTGCTTCCTCTAGGACCCCCTCGACCGACCCTAGGTTTCCCACTGAGTTACGTCTTAGGTTCGAGGAGACAACTTATTTATCCATACCTTGTAGATCATTAGACAAAGTTTTTTTCCTACGATCCTGTTGTTGGGTTTTACGGGTCACAAAAACCGCTTTTTACGTTGCGAAAACCCAGAAAACCCATGTCACGGATCCGTGTGAAGAAATAAAAATTTACTTGTACATATTCTAGCTACTCTTACATCTACATGTAAAGAATTTTACCCTCGATGCGTGCCCTTCGCGTATCCCACTCGTCCTTGCGATCGTCGGATCTCGATGGTGTCAAGTGTAGACCCCTCTACACGTATTCACATGAACAAGGATGGAGAATCGAAACTCTAGAGTGTGCTAGCACTCCAAGGGAGTTTTGGCCAAGGAGGATGAGAGGGAGTGGAGAAAGAGCTAAGGAAGAAGAAGACTTGAATGGGAATGAATGAAAAAATCAATCTTCATTCAACTATAGTGGCCGACCACTCCAAGCAAGGGGGTTACACAATCCCATTAATGCCATGAGTTACAACCCTTTGGTAACTCCCATGAGGTGGCATGCTTGATGATGTGGAGTACCATCATTGGCCATCACTTATGCCACATCACCAAGAAGTCATTTGGTCAAGTCAAGCTTGACCATGAGGTGTCATAAAGTCAAGTCAAACTTGACCATGACATGGCACAAAGTCAAGTCAAACTTGACCATGACATGGCATAAAGTCAAGTCAAACTTGACCATGACGTGGCATAAAGTCAAGTCAAAATTGACCATTAAATCTTCCTTCTCAAGTCAAGTCAAACTTGACTTCTAATCTCCCAAGGTTGATCAAATCAACTCAATTAGTCTAGTTTGGATTACACTTAATCCAATTTGATTCATCACATGAATCTAATCCTCTTGGTTCATCAAATGAACCTAATCTCCATCTAATTGCTCTTTGTGTGTGACCCTATAGGTTCTTGTAACATTGGCAATGCTTCTAAACTAATTTAGAAACATAAACAATGAGCGGTATCTAGCAACACATCATTGTTACCCAAGTTACAAGAATGTTGAGATCCAACATCACCATAGTGACTACTAATTGTGACTCTCACAATATGTGACCATGTCCTTCTATCCTTGATATCATGATTGATCAAACCGAGGCATAGACCGTGTCATCCTCTAATCAATCTATGTCTTGAACTCCAAGTAGACTCACTCTAATCAAATGAGCTCAACATCTCATATTGACTCATTTGGGCATGGTCATGCACTTAGTGGTCTCACTCTATCAAGAACTATGATATCACTCCCGTTATATAGGAGGGATAGATCCCATCTACATCACTCACATCCCTCAACATAATTTGTTACATACCCAGTAATCGCCTTTATAGTCCACCCATTTACAGGTGACGTTTAACGAAGCTAAAGTATGCAACTTCTTATGTTGGGAACCATGGTGACTTCAGGTCCAAGGACTAATAGTCATACTAATAGCCACATGAGAAAGTATATGACACTCATATAAAGATCCACGATACTTTTTCATAGCGGGTCATTTAGTATACATTCTCCAATGCATACCCATGTGTCAACTTGATATCTCATATCCATGACTTGTGAGATCAAGTCATCGTGTTGACCTACATGCTAGTCTCATCGCATTAACATTGTCCCTGAATATTAATACTTGACTAGGAATCATTAAAAGTAGTGTTCTCTATATCATCTCACTATCGATTCAACCAATCGATTGATATAGATATGAACCATCTACTCAAGTACGCTATTATACTTAGTTATTTGGCACCAATACAAGTAAGTATAATAACCATAAAGAAATGCCTTTATAAAAGATAGAAATATGATACAATGAGCCCATACAACAATCATCATATGATTGGCTCTAGGGCTCTCACTAACAATCTCCCATTAGCACTAGTGCCAATCACTGTAGTATCTAATACCCAATGCCCTAGTGTGACCATCATGCTTTCTCTGTGCCAAAGCCTTGGTCAAGGGATCTGCAATGTTAGCCTCTGTAGGTACTCTGTAAATCTTCACATCTCCTCTATCGATGATCTCTCGAATGAGATAGAAGCGCCGTAGTATATGTTTGGTCCGCTGGTGTGAGCGAAGCCTGCGTTGTAACGCCCGCCCTTACCAGAGCCTTTGACGGACGTTACAGTTTATACATTCATTCATACATGCTACTATCATATACGAAAAATCTAAAACTTGCAGCGGAAAATAAACATTGTCACAAAACATAGGTTCGTATACAATGATTAGAACTTAGTAGCATGGTAAGTCTAGATAATAAAGTCTAGTCAGGGAATCATTATAACATGATAGTTTAAATAACTACAACTAACAGGCAGATATAAAATATCTGCATGGCCAGGACTTGGTCAAGTCACCACCACACACATCTTATCAGCCCTATCCCGCTGCCTCCTCTTGCTCAGTACCTGTTAGGTGGATCTGCAATATAAGAAAGAAATCTATAAGCACAAAGCTTAGTAAGTTCCTTTCCTACTCACAAAATCCGAATGCCATTATCATCATATCATTTCTAGCATAAACATAGAAGCATATTAACCTTTCATAACATATACATTTGACATGTTAACCATTTGTTTATCAAAACATACTAACTTATTAGATAAACATAATCAACATCTTTGGGGTCCCCTGGCTTGTACCCATTCCATTCTTTTGTGCGCACATTCCAAGTAAGTACGAGGTAGCAAATCTCGACTACTCAGTTACTAGGTCTTCTGTCTTTCGACCTAGGGGCATTTTTAAGGAGCCCATCCCTTGGATCCCTTTCGGGTTCCGGTACAAGCCTTTCATTAAAGTAAAATAACTTATACTTTCCTTTCATTTTCACATGAATGTTCCTTTTCGTTCTTCTTTCATAACATGGTGAACATTCATATTTCATTACATACATTTGGCATAAAGTATAACATAACATAACCCTATGGCTAATATCATTGAACCCTAAATCTGACCCTAACCTTTCTTTCAGGGTAGTCAACTTCGTTGGTTATGTTATAGTTTCAGTTAACTTGGCCGAATGAGGATTCGGCTGAAGCTAGGGCCGAATGAGGATTCGGCTAGGTGAAGGCCGAATGGGTATTCGGCCGGTGATGGCCGAATGAGGATTCGGCTAGGCCGAACGGGTATTCGACCGGTGGTGGCCGAATGAGGATTCGGCTAGGCCGAATGGGTATTCGGCCGGTGATGGCCGAATGAGTATTCGGCTAGGCCGAATGGGTATTCGGTCGGTGATGGCCGAATGAGGATTCGGCTAGGCCGAATGGGTATTCGACCGGTGATGGCCGAATGAGTATTCGGCTAGGCCGAATGGGTATTCGGCCGGTGATGGCCGAATGAGTATTCGGCTAGGTCGAATGGGTATTCGGCCGGTGATGGCCGAATGAGTATTCGGCCGGGTGCAGGCCGAATGGGTATTCGGCTGGTTTAAACAGAGCATAATGTCTTACAAATTTTAAAACAGAGCATAAACAGAACCTAGATAAGGTTTAAATCTTCATATACAGTAAACATATAAGCAGGTTATCTAAAAACATGCTTAAAACCTTTTTAACAAACAAAAACCATAGACAGAACTTCATCAGAAACCGTAAATACCATAGACCTAAACCTATCGTATAATCCTACCTTTCAAACTTAACATTATAAACATGAATCTTTTGGTTATATTAGCATCATCACAGTTCATATAGGTGCAGTTTACCCTAAAACATGCTTTAAACTTTTAAATCAAGATACAAGTTCCAGAAATGTGAAGTATACCTACTAGTAGGTAATGACGCAAGAGTTGCTGCTATAGCTGTAGGAACATAGTCCCTATCTTTGCGCACAGGGCTTGTCTTAGAACTAGAAGAGTTCTATTATGTACATGCATTAACTAAGAACATAATTTCTGTATCTTGTTTGGACAAGAAAGGCTTTTCATTTATCATAAAGGATAAATATTGTTCTATAATGTTAAATGATATGTTCCATTGTAATGCACCTTTGATGAATGGTCTCTATGCTCTAGACTTAGAAAACCCAATCTTAAACCTAAATACCAAATGGTTCAAACGAAATGATTTGAATCAAACATATCTCTGACATTGTTGCTTGGGTCACATAAATGAGAATCACATATCCCAGCTCCATTAGGATGGATTACTGGACTCATTTGATTTTGAATTATATGAGGCATGCGAATCTTGTCTTCTAGGCAAGATGACCAAGACTTCATTTAGTGGACATGGCGAAAGGGCGATAGACCTGTTAGGACTCATACATACTGATGTATGTTGCTCTTTCAATGTAACTTCTAGAGGAGGGAAAGTCCTAGTTGTAGGGTAGGTGAAGGGAAGTCCTGGTTTGGAGGATCAGGCAGAAGTCCAAGCAGGTCGAGTGCACCAGATGCAAGTCCATGCAGTGTCAGGAGGATCGGGAAGCATGGCCCAAATCCAATCAGGTACGGTTTGAAAGACAGAGTCGCAACAGAAATCCAATCAGGTTAGATCAGGAGGACTAGAGGGTTGGTGAAGTCTGGGCTGGTTTGAAGGACCGAGTCTCAGTAGAAAATTTCTGGGGCCTGGGGATCATGGCTAAGCGGGAAGTCCAACAAGTCTGGAGGACTTGTTGGCAAAACTTCTCCCGAGTGGAGTGGGTACGGGCGTATTCCCGGAGTGGAATAGTATGCGTCTGACTAACCAAGGATTTCAGTAGAAATTTGAAGTTAGACCCACAAGGTAAGGTTTAGATTTTTTGTTTGTTTGTATGCTTGTCTTGCAGGAACCAAGAGCTAGAAGCAAGATGAAGAAAGCAGAGGTGAAGCAAGCAAAGACAGCTGAACCAAGTCTGGGGTCATCTCAGGTTAAACTTGAGTCAAAGTGACTCAAGTCGACTTGAGATGGAGTCAAGTCGACTTTAGTGGATGGAGTCGACCTGAGTAGGTACTCAAGTCGACTTGAGCATTAGATAACGCAACAGAAGGTAAATCTTATTGGCAAGTTCCACGTCAGACTAGAGTCGACTTGAGTAGGGACTCAAGTCGACCTAAAGGCAAAGTCAGCGCGGAGACAGAGCATCGCTGCCTAGGTGGAGTCAACTTGAGATCTGCTAGACTCGACTTGAGCATGCTATAAAAGGAGGGGCGACTTGCACAACCAATATATCTTAAGTTCTCCTCTCCAACTAGTGGTGGTTCTGA
>NC_133866.1:10295400-10301616 GCF_044706935.1 Curcuma longa
TTTTATCCTGTGGGGTTCTATGCTTTTCAAAGCTGATAGAATCTGGAACATAGGACGGAGATCCAGAACGCCAACAGCCGTGTCTACCAGACACGGCCGTGCTTCAGAACAGAAGATTGCCAAGTCTTGGCCGTGCCTCCCAGGCACGACCGTGCCTCCCACCAGAGAAGCCCCTATCCGTGTCTTCTCAGCAAGTCAAGCCAGAGCATGGTCGTGCCCCTCAGGCACGGCCGTGCCCTCCATCAAAAGAAGACCACTGCTGTTGGTCGTGCCCACAAGGCACGACCGTGTTTCTCATCAGAGGAGTCCCTGCTGTTGGCCATGCCTCCCAGGCACGGCCGTGCCCTGCAAAACCAGAAGAAACAGGCTTTGGTCGTGCCTCAAAAGGACGGTCGTGCCTTTCAATAGAGACACCACTCCTTCTGGCCGTGCCTAAAAGGCACGACCGTGCCCCTGAACAGAGCCATCACTCCCTGGCCGTGAGGCAGTTCCTTATACTTCGACTGTAGAAAGCCTAATGTATGCAATGCTATGTACGAGATCGGATATCTGTTTTGTCGTTGGCATGGTTAGCAGATATCAAAGTAATCCAGGACTGGACATTGGACTGCGGTAAAACATATATTGAAGTACTTGAGAAGGACACGAGATTATATGCTAGTTTACCAAGCAGATCAATTACTCCCTGTGGGTTACACGGATTCTGACTTCCAATCAGATAGGGATAGCAGTAAATCTATCTCGGGGTATGTATTTACTTTGGGAGGTGGAGCCAAAACATGGATGAGTGTTAAGCAGAAATGCGTTTTAGACTCTACCATGGAAGCTGAGTATGTAGCAGCCTCTAAGGCATCTAAAGAAGCTGTATGGCTCAGGAACTTCTTAATGGACTTAGATGTGATTCCTGGTTTGCCCAAAGTTATCACAATTTATTGTGACAATAGTGGTGCAGTTGCAAACTCGAAGGAACCACGAGCCCATAAGGCAAGTAAACACATCGAGCGCAAGTACCACCTGATACGAGACATCGCAAAGCGAGGAGAAGTTGTCATCGCAAGGTTTGCATCAGCAGATAACCTAGCAGATCCTTTCACGAAGGCCCTTCCAGCGAAAATGTTTGATAGGCATGTGGAGGAGATGGGGAATCAGATGTATGGCAGCATTTATAGCAGCATAGTCTTTTAGTATAAGTGGGAGATTGTTGGGATGTATACTATAAAGTCTAACTTTTGTATAAACATCTATTTTGCAATAATATTGAAATGAGAATTACCTTGGTCAGAATATTTGCATTTCTTATGTAATGCAGTTGTCCACTTAATTTATATTGTAGATAACATGGTGTGTGGTGTCACACACAGAAGATCATGTTATCGGTTCCTTATAAATTATAAATAGTAGCTCACAACCAAAATGGATAGGGACAAACCATTGGAGTGGTTGTAGTGTAATTGGTATTAGTTTATCTTGACTATTAAATTACACTAGTACACTTTGTGTGTATTGAGCAGGACCGTTTGAGGTCGTTCGATTTATACTGACTATATAATCGAACTAGACCTCAGTTATCATGGATGTGCATGCTCTTAATCCCGATATAATAACAAGCACATATACTCAGTATGTATTTCTTTAATTCATCAAAGGTAGAGATTTATCTCGTTAAATCAATATCCCGATGAGTTGAAAGATAATGCTATGTATATGGTGTGTTGTTGATTATAGAAGGAAACTGTGTCCTATAATCTAGGTTGATGATGTCCCCCCACGAGCTCATAAGGATTATCATGTAAACCATGTAGGTGGACTTAGTTCCGCATGCTAATAAGAATGAGTGGTACTACTCTCGGACTCATAAGTTAATTAATTGAGTTGTCAGTAATTCAATTAATTGACGGGCATACGATGTCTTAAACACAGGGTGATTAATGCACTCATGGTAAGAAAGAGCCCATATTATAATATGGGATTGGTGCGGTAGTTCAATAATAACCCTTTAGTGGTATGAGTTATTATTGATGGACTTGAGTTGGGTGTTCAGGGAGAACACAGGAAGCCCAAGCCCATCAGGAGACCATATTGTAATATGGGATTGGTGTGATAGTTCAATAATAACCCTTTAGTGGTATGGATTATTATTGATGGACCAAATAGTTGTGTTATGTAACACAGTGTTTGTTAGTGCAGGAAGCACTAGCAGATCGAACCTGAGTTTTGATTATGGAACTAGGATCAAGTTAAGTATGTGTTTTGGCTAACCAGGTTGAATTGAGATTGCAGAAAACAGGTTAAGTCCTAGTGCTGCTAGGCATGAAGTCTTGGCAGAGTCAAAGTGCACCAGGCAGAAGTCTGGACTTGGTCAGGAGGACCAAGTTACAGAAGGCTGGACTTGGTCAGGAGGACCAAGTTGCAGTAGAAGAATGGACTGATCAGGAGGATCAGTTGCATTACAAGTCCTGGGGGGCAACGACAGAGCCGAGCACAAGTCCAACGGGTCAGGAGGACTCGGTTGGCATCAGGTAAATTCTCCCGAGGGGAGTGGGTGAGGACGCGTTCCTACGAGGAACAGTAGGCGTCGGTCTAACCCAGGATCTCACCGGAGATCCGAAGTTAAGACTCGGAGTTGGTTCGGTGAACCGACTCAATACTTTACATGTATATGTGAGCTAACTTTTGTGCAGGAAGAAAAATCCGACGAATGCTTAACTCCGGCCAAAAACTGATTTTTCGGGTCTGGAGTCGACCCAGATGGGTTCTGGAGTCGACTCCAGCCGAGTCAGCCGAAGCCCGGAGTCAGCGCGTCGAGTTTTCTGCCAAATCAGCCTGGAGTCGACTCAGGTGAGCTTTTGAGTCGACTCAGGGTCAAAATCTGATCGTCGCTGCCGCCACCGCAACTGGAGTCGACCCAGAACGAGATCAGAGTCGACTCAGAGAGGATAAACGACGAAGGGATTAAGTTTTATCTGCCACATCTACTGGAGTCGACCCAGATTGCAATCTGAGTCGACTCAGGTCGACTATAAAAGGACTCCGCGAGCAGCAGCCAAGACAATCACTTCCAACGCTTCCAACTCTCATTCTCGTGACTCCCGAGCGCTCCAACTTCGACGTCGGTGCTGTGCCTGCTCCAAGCAATCTTTTCTTCACACCGAGACGACGATTTCGACTTCCGGGAAGCGAGTTTTCTGAGCAAAAGTTTGGTAACAAGTTCTGTATTTATTCATTTCAATTCTGTATTCGAGCTTTGTAATCGAACGGTTTTTTCGATACACTTACTGCCGGAAAGGGGCAAGTGTCTTAGTGGATTGCCCAACGTAAACGGTCAAGGACCGTGGGCCTTGGAGTAGCAGCGTTGCGCTGTGAACCAAGTAAAAATAAACGAGTCACTTTTCTTACTTGCATTAATTTTTGTTTTCGCTATACCTCTTTAATCGCTTCCGTACTCGCACTCGAAGGTTTATGAAAAAATTGAAAAGCGTGCAAACACGAAGGCTAAATCTAAATCTAACTCAAGATTGATCAAGTATAGATACCTTTTTCACAATAAACAAAGATAAATTAGAAATCATCTCACATTCAACCCATAGGTTAACTGGTTGATCACTTAGACTGGGTGAGATGAAAAGGTAATAAGTTGAAATAACCCAACAAATAAATTTTCAAAATTAATCAAATTAAATCTCAACATAATTCAATTATTGCAAGGATTGAGCCTCGGGGAGCCATCCTTTGCAATCAATTTAACATTAATAAGGATTGAGCCTCGGGGAGCCGTCCTTACGTTTAATTAAACAAATTTTCAAAATTAATTAACTTCAAAATTTAATTAAACAAATTTTCAAAACTAATTAACTTCAATAAATTTTCAAAACTAATTAACTTCAAAATTTAATTAAACAAATTTTCAAAACTAATTAACTTCAAAATCTAATTAAATAAATTTTTCAAAAATAAATTTACTTCAAAATTTAATTAAACAAATTTTTCAAAAATAATTAACTTAAATTTAATTAAATAAAACTTTTCAAATTAACTTAAATTTAATTAAGTAAATTTTTCAAAGTTTTCAAAATGAAAATTAATTAATTCTTAAACAATTTTTTTTAAAAAAAAATTTAATTAATGTTAATCTAAAACTTAATTAACCTTAATCAAAAGGTTAATAAAAAATCTTCCTCGGATCGGCGAAAAAAAAGCCCATCTGAGTCGACTCAGCACCAGTCAACGAGATGGCAGGAAGTTTCCCGCGGAAGATGTCTTTTCGCCTGCTGGAGTCGACTCACACCGCCTTCTGAGTCGACTCACACCGCCACCGGAGTCGACTCAGACCCCTGGAGTCGACTCAGATCACTGTATAAAACAGAATCGGCAGAAGCCGATTCTTCACCGCGCCGAAATACTCCAAAACCCCTTTTCTCCAATTTTTGTCGCGATTCACTTGTAGGAAAGCCTCACTTCACAACATGGGTCCCAAGTAATATTCCTAACTTAACCTTTTACACTTTTATTGTATTTTCTAGTATTTTTTTGTTATTTACGTATTTTACCTGTTTAGACGATCGAAGAGAGCTAGGGAGGCTGCCTTTGATAGTAACCCCTCAGCAGACCATAGGTTTCCCACAGAAGGACACAGGCTCAGGTTTGAACAGACCACGTACATAGCACTACCCTGTAGATCACTAGACAGAGGATTTTTTACTCGTTCTTGTCCTCTGACCATTCAGACTATCGACCATTACCACCTAGACAGATTTGTCTACTGCACCCTCCCCATGAACACGACTTTGTGTTCAGAATTCTACAAAATCTTGACCTCCAGGACGACAACACGATCATTTCTAGAGTCGGCCGTAGAACCATCACCATTACACTGTAGGATCGAAAACACGCTAGAGGGGGGGTGAATAGCGTGTTTGCACGCTTTTCAATTTTCTCGTAAACCTTCAAGTGCGAGTACGGAAGCGATTAAAGAGGTATAGCGAAAACAAAAATTAATGCAAGTAAGAAAAGTGACTCGTTTGTTTTTACTTGGCTCACAGCGCAACGTTGCTACTCCAAGGCCCACGGTCCTTGACCGTTTACGTTGGCAATCCACTAAGACACTTGCCCCTTTCCGGCAGCAAGTGTATCAAAAAACCGTTCGGTTACAAAGCTCGAATACAGAATTGAAATGAATAAATACAGAACTTGTTACCAAACTTTTGCCCAGAAAACTCACTCCCCGGAAGTCAAAATCGTCGTCTCGGTGTGAAGAAAAGATTGCTTGGAGCAGGCACAGCACCGACGTCGAAGTTGGAGCGCTCGGGAGTCACGAGAATGAGAGTTGGAAGCGTTGGGAGTGTATGTCTCGGCTGCTGCTCGCGAAGTCCTTTTATAGTCGACCTGAGTCGACTCAGATTGCAATGTGGGTCGACTCCAGCAGATGTGGCAGATAAAACTTAATCCCTTCGTCGTTTATCCTCTCTGAGTCGACTCTGATCTCGTTCTGGGTCGACTCCAGTTGCGGTGGCGGCAGCGACGATCAGATTTTGACCCTGAGTCGACTCAAAGCTCACCTGAGTCGACTCCAGGCTGATTTGGCAGAAAACTCGACGCGCTGACTCCGGGCTTCGGCTGACTCGGCTGGAGTCGACTCCAGAACCCATCTGGGTCGACTCCAGACTCGAAAAATCAGTTTTCGGCCGGAGTTAAGCATTCGTCGGATTTTTCTTCCTGCACAAAAGTTAGCTCACATATACATGTAAAGTATTGAGTCGGTTCACCGAACCAACTCCGAGTCTTAACTTCGGATCTCCAGTGAGATCCTGGGTTAGACCGACGCCTACTGTTCCTCGTAGGAACGCGTCCTCACCCACTCCCCTCGGGAGAATTTACCTGATGCCAACCGAGTCCTCCTGACCCGTTGGACTTGTGCTTGGCTCTGTCGTTGCCCCCTAGGACTTGTAATGCAATTGATCCTCCTGATCAGTCTATTCCTACTGCAACTTGGTCCTCCTGACCAAGTCCAGCCTTCTGCAACTTGGTCCTCCTGACCAAGTCCAGACTTCTGCCTGGTGCACTTTGACTCTGCCAAGACTTCATGCCTAGCAGCACTAGGACTTAACCTGTTTTCTGCAAGCTCAATTCAACCTGGTTAGCCAAATCACATACTTAACTTGATCCTAGTTCCATAATCAAAACTCAGGTTCGATCTGCTAGTGCTTGTTGCACTAACAT
>NC_133866.1:10301716-10303787 GCF_044706935.1 Curcuma longa
GCGTGTTTTCGATCCTACAAGGAAGCCCAAGCTCATCAGGAGGTCTAAACCAATTTCTCCTCTAGGTCCCTATTGTAGCCTCTGGATAAATCCTTGTATCCACCCAATAAGATTCTGTAAGAATTCTGTTAAGAATTCGGTTTGAATTCTGTTAGACTTCTGTTAAGAATTTTGTTAAGAATTCGGTTAGAATTCTGTTAGACTTCTGTTAAGAATTCTATTAAGAATTCGGTTAACAGAATTCGGTTAATTCTAAACAGAATTATGTTAATTTTGTTATCCGATAAAATTTTATTAAATTTTATTATCCAACAAAATTTTATTAAAATTTTTTATCCAACAAAATTATGTTAATTTTGTTATTCAACAAAATTATATTAATTATATTATTTTTTGTAAACTTCTTAAGATGGCAAAGCTATAAAAGCAGGATAAGCTCAAGAACATATTCCAGTTATTCTTCTAAACCTCCTCGGGCCGGCGCCTCCTAGCATACTCTTCCCTTTCCCTTTGTGCCGGCGCCTCCTAGCATACTCCTCCCTTCCCCTTTGTGCCGGCGCTTGCCTATCCCTCTTCCCTCCTTAAAGTTGGCAACTCCCTATCCTTCTTCTCCCATTAGGACTAGCGCCCTATCCCTCTTCTCCCTTGCTAGGGCCACCAACCAAGAGAAGAGAAAGAAGAAGAGAAAGAAGAAGAGGAAGAGGAAGAAGAAGAGAACTTCTTCCTTGAGTTATTGCCAATGGTTTGGAAGAGAGGAAAAGAAGAGTGGTAATACAAGAAGAGAACTTCTTCCTTGAGTTGTTGCCATCGGTTTTGCCATCGGTTTATCTTGGTAGATCGTCGCCCACACTACGTCGAAGAAGAGGAGAGAAATACAATAGAAGATCAAGAGGTCTTCGGGTAACAAACATCTTCTCATCCAATCTCAAGAAGAAAGGTAACTAATTTATTTATTCCGCGGCGTAGTTAGTTATTCTTTTATGTTCTTTTGTATGGATCCTGAATATCAACATAAGAGTTCCAACGATCCTATGCTTCGATCAAGGTGTGCTTCGATTGATCAAGAACTTACTTGATCAATCAAGCATATGTCTGATCGAAGATGTAGGTTGCTTGGAAAGGTTCCGTCCCTGTAAAAATTTTTATTTGACAAAAATTGAACAGAACGGAATTCCAAGCACCTTCAGGTGCCACATAGAAGATCATGTTATTAGTTCCTTATAAATTCTAAATAGTAGCTCACAACCAAGATGGATTGAGACAAACCATTGGAATGGTTGTAGTGTAATTGGTATTAGTTTATCTTGACTATAAAATTACACTAGGACACTTTGTGTGTATTGAGTAGAACCGTTTGAGATTGTTCGATTTATACTAACTATATAAAAGAACAAGACATCTGTTATTATGGATGTGCGTTCACTTAATCCCAATATAATAACACGCACATATACTTAGTATTTATTTCTTTAACTTGTCAATGGGTGAGATTTATTCATTAAATCAATAGGCCTGATGAGTTGGGAGATAGTGCTATTTATATGGTGTGTTGTTGATTATAAAAAGAATCTGCGTCCTAATTATTTAGGTTGATAATATCCCCTTGAGGAGCTCATAAGGATTATCATGTAAACCCTACAGGTGGACTTGGTCTGGCATGATAATAAAGTTGAGTAGTACTACTCTTAGAATTAGATGTTAATTAATTGAGTTGTTAGTAACTCATTTAATTAATGGACATACGATATCTTAAACAAAGGGAGATTAATGCACTTATAGTAAGAAGGAGCCCATATTGTAATATGGGATAGGTGCGGTAGTTCAATAATAACCCTTTAGTGGTATGAATTATTATTGATGGACTTGAGTTGGATGTTCAAACCGAACATGGAAGTCTAAGCCCTTCAGAAGGCCTAAACCAATTCATCCTCTAGGTCTCTATTGTAGCCTCTATATAAAGTCTCATATTCACCCCAATAGAATTCAGTTAATTTTGTTAATCCTAAACTTCCTAGGGTCGGCGGCAAGGCTATAAAAAGGAGGAGAGGGGGCGGTGCTATTACAACAATTA
>NC_133866.1:10303887-10311010 GCF_044706935.1 Curcuma longa
GAACAAGATCTCTGTTATTATAGATGTGTGTCCTCTTAATCCCAATATAATAACAAGCACGTATACTTAGTATTTATTTCTTTAACTTATCAATGGATGAGATTTATTCGTTAAATCAATAGGCCCGATGAGTTGGGAGATAGTGCTATTTATATGATGTGTTATTGATTATGAAGGAATCTGTGTCCTAATTCTTTAGGCTGATGATGTCCCTTGAGGAGCTACATAAGGATTATCATGTAAATCCTGTAGGTGGACTTGGTCTAGCATGATAATAAAGTTGAATGGTACTACTTTGGAATTAGATATTAATTAATTGAGTTATTAGTAACTCATTTAATTAACGGACATACGATATCTTAAACACAGAGAGATTAATGCACTCATAATAAGAAGGAGCTCATATTGTAATATGGGATTGATGCGGTAGTTTAATAATAACCCTTTAGTGGTATGGGTTATTATTAATGGACTTGAGTTGGATGTTTGGGCCGAACATGGAAGCTCAAGCCCATCAGGAGGCCTAAATCAATTCCTCCTCTAGGTCTTTGTTATAGCCTCTATATAAAGCTTCGTATCCACCCCAACAAAATTCTGTTAATTCTAAATAGAATTTTGTTAATTCTGTTTAATCCTAAACTTCCTAGGGCCGGTGGCAAGGCTATAAATAGGAGGAGAGAGGGCCTAGAGAACACAATATATTCTCTTTTAATCCATTAGTGTCGGCGCCCCCTTGCTTTGGTTCTCCATTAGGGGGCCCCCGTTGCCTTGGTTCTCCATTAGGGTCGGCGCCCCCCTTGCTTTGGTTATCCATTAGGGCCGGTGCCCCCTTGCCTTGGTTCTCCATTAGGGTCAGCACCCCCCCTGCCTTGGTTCTCCCTTAGGGTAGGCGCTCCTAGCCTTGGTTCTCCCTTGGTGGCCGGCAGCTTCGAAGTAAGAAGGAGTTGGGTGGTTATTCTCTTAGTAGATCGTCGCCCACATGACGTCCAAGAAGAGGAGAGGAATATAATAGAAGATCAAGAGGTTTTCGGGTATAAACAATCATCCATACAATCTCAAGAAGAAAAGTAACTAATTTATTAATTTCATTGCGTAGTTAGTTTTTCTTTGTTTGGATCCTGAGTACCAATACAAGAGGCCAGCGATCTTATGCTTCAATCAAGGTGTACTTCGATTGATCAAGAACTTGCTTGATCGATCAAGCACATGTCTGATAGAACATGTGGGTTGCTTGGAAAGGTTCTGTCCTTGTACAATTTTTTCATCTGGGAGAAATTGAACAGGACAGAATTCCAGCACCTTCAAACCCTTGACTGTCGGTGAAGGGCAAGTTTCAACAATGGCAAATAGCCAGAAACTCTTTCTAGAAGATCGAATATGAACTCCGATAGCTTCACAAGCTTCCAGCAAAGATGGCTCTCGAAAAGGAGCAAGGAGAACACTTCTCCTTGTTGTCTCGTGACTTCTTAAGTTCGCTGGATTGCATATGGTCGTCGAATGACTAGGGATGACTAGCGGCGGCTGGATAACTTTTCACAAGAGCTATCCACGTTGGTATTTCTTCGATGGTGGCTATCCATGAGAAAACAAGCTATCAGCATCCAATGTCGGTTAGTGCTTGGCTCCCATCTGAGATGATCATGTCTCGAAGAGTGCCGATAGCTATAGTAGCTCTGACGGTCGGCAATCGGTGATGGGCACTGCATCAACCAGTAGTGAGCTCTGGTAGCTTCACAAGCTTCCAACTGTGGTCCACGTTAGCTAGTAGTGCTCGGGAGAAGCTTTCGATCGTGGTCAAAGTTAGCTGGCAGCGCTCAGGAGAAGCTTCCGATTGTGAACAACGAGCTTCGGTAACTTTGCAATCTTCCGGTCATGGTCCACGTTAGCTTCACAAGCTTTCGGCCATGGTCCATGTTAGCTTCACAAGCTTCCAGCCATGGTCCACGTTAGCTGGCAGTGCTCGGGAGAAGATGCTATGGGAGAAGGCGATCAGGGAGAGGAAGAATAGAGGTGGCGCTAGGGTTTTCGCTTCTTTAGTTACTGTAGCAAAAAAGGTTTTAAGTGAAAGATTTGAATGGTCTTGATTAATCCTAACCATTAGGATTTAATATCAATCGTTCATTCCTATTTCAATATTATATTTCATATAATATTTCTTATTGGGTTTGGATCTAATCTAAAACCTCATCTCTTAGCTCAATACCCAAAACTCATATGTCAATTAACTTATATTTGGTTCAATAATCAAAACACCTCCAATTAGAACTAAACCAATTTAGTTCATTTCGTCTTAATGAGACGAATCCCATCATTGCTTCTGATCTAGCAAAATATATTCTATATTTGTCATTCATTTGGTCCAACCAGACTTTATCACACCAAGTCCAAGTCTACTTCCTTTTCTTGTAGATTCAAGTTACTTATATATGTGTTCAAGAGTATCATACTCTTGACATGCAATACTTTGGCCAAAGACTTCAACTAACAATCTTGACAAGCAACCGCAAGGTATTCATCTCCTTTTCAAGAAGTGGTGAATCCTATGTGGGCTATTCAAATACCTTTCAAGTATTTCAACTTACACTCAATCATCTCGAATACATACCTCCTTAGAGATGTTTGCTTAAAATGTTAATATATAAGCCTCCATGATCAAGATGACTTGAATATTGCAAGTCAAAGGAAACTCACACTTAAGTTACACGGAGATCTTCATTGACATATCTCCATATGAAGTCTCATGGTAGATTACTCGAATGAACTAGTTACCTTTAACTTGCATCTACGTTTAACTCTCAACATTCAATATCTCCAGCCAATGAGAAACAGCTGCTTGGTAAACCAAGGGGTTTAAAACGTGTTACTCTCAACAAAATCGATAGCGTCCGTACTCTTCATTGACTAGGGATAATTTCAATACATTTATAATTGTATATGTAGAGATGCTCACTAGTTGTAATCCAATCACAAATTCTTTTATGCTATAAATCGTATTGCAGACATGCAGTAAATGAAGTTAAGATCTAATTAAACATATAGAGAATGTGTACTCAAATAGTAAATTTTTATTTATCTAATAAATAGTACAATTATAAGGTGATTGTCTTAGGACACCTATCAAATATAATAGAAGATACAAGCAAGCGAGAAGGATGACATGAGAAGGGAGAAGACTCGGTGTATCTGAGAGATGAGGAGCTACGAAAAAGTACTCCAGTGGAGCGATAAGGATGCCATGGGAGTGAGCATCTGAGAGACGAGAAGTCGGGAGGAAGCATGATTAAATACACTAGGTAAATTTCTAACTGAGTGGTGAGTCACATTGTGCTACTTAAGCAACCACTCTCCTAGATAGAATTTTTAAGACATGAGCTATGTCAAAGTTCCTTTTCTAAAATAATCATATCTTACTCTGATACCAATTGTAGATCAAGGTGATCTACAATTTTATAATATGAATAGTACTTTTAGAAATTTTATTTTTTAAAAAAAAATATGCAACTTGAAGATTTTAGATCTGTTTAAGTTAAAAGTTGATTTTGAAATAACAATTAAAATGAAGTGCAAGAATTAAAAGGATAAATATTTAATGTGGTTTGGTAACTTCTAAGTTTCTACTCCATGGTCTAGTTTTCCATTAGGTGAATCTGATGGAAAACACTAGAAAACCTGTTCCGGTGAATTCTTGCAGAATAAAAATTTTTCCGGAAACGGATTTAAGTTGCCCTCATAGTCGATCAAACAAAATTTGATCAATGCATTTAGATCATTGGGCTCTTGTGTTTGGTTTACAGGATCCATGGAGAAGAACAATTTATTAAAGCGGAAACATAAATTATACCTCTTCTTCGTGGGATGTCGAGAAGGAGTGGATGACCCCTCGATCTTCTGCTGTATATCCTCTCCTCTTCTCGAACGTTGTGTGGACAACGATCCTTCGAGATTTCTCCACCAAAACTCTTCTCTCCGATGGCAAGAAATCAAGCAACCGAAGATCTTCCTTTCCTCTCTAGTTTCTCTCCTTTCTTCTTGTCTTTGGCCGCCGGCTTTAAAGGAAGGAAAAGCTTGAAAACTCCGGCCACAAAGAAGCAATAGGAAGGCAATGGATTGCCGCCCTAAGGAAGAAAGGGAGAAGAAGTGGGTGCCGGCCCTAAAGAGAAAGGAAGAGGAGGGTGGGCGGTGGAAAGAATAAGAAGGAGGAGGAGTTCCAACCGCCGGCCTTAGGAGGAGAGGAACCTTATTTTGTTGTATCTCTTTGCCTCCCCTACACCCCTCTTTATATAGTTATGCCATCATGAAAATTTAAGAAAGATTCTAATAAATTTTCTTATCCAGATTTAGTTTAAAAAATCTAATAAAATCTTTAAGAAGAATTTATTAGAAACAATCTAATAAACTTATCTTATCTAGATTTATTTAGAAATAAATCTCTTAATAAGATTTTATTAGAAAGAATCTAACAATCTTATCTTATCTAGATTTACTTAGAAATAAATCTCTTTATAAGATTTTATTAGAACAAATCTAATAAAATCCAACGGATAAGATTTGTTATCTTTTTAATAAGTTTCCATTATATTAATTTTGTTCTTATCTTTAACAAAATCTTTTAATTATATCTCGCTAATATTTAACGAGATTCCATAATTAATATTTTGTTAATTTAATAAAATTAATTCATAAAATTTTATAATAAAATTTTGTACGAGAAAAAGACGAAATTTCTTAGCGGAAATTCTTATAAAAAATTTCTTTCTTATCCGAATTTTTCTCAGAAAAATTCTAAATAAAATTTCAGAAATTTTCTTTTATAAATAGAATTTCCTATCCAAAATTTCTCACAGAATTCTTTTTCAGAATTCTTTCAGAATTCTTCCGGAGGTCTTCCAAGGTCTTCAAGAATTCTTCCGAAGGTCTCCAAGAGGTCTTCAAGAATTCTTCCGAAGGTCTCCATGAATTCTTCCTGAGGTGGATTCGAGGATTTCCAGAGGCTACAGTAGGGACCTAGAGGAGGAATTGGTTTTGGTCTCCCGATGGGCTTAAGCTTCCCATGTTCCTCCTGAACACACAGCTTAAGTCCATCAATAATAACTCATTCCACTAGAGAGTTATTATTACACTACCGCACCAATCCCATATTATAATATGGGCTCCTTCTTACTATAAGTACATTAATCTTCTTGTGTTTAAGATATCGTATGTCTGTTAATTAAATGAATTACTGACAACTCGAATTTAATTAACTTCTAATCCAAGAGTAGTACCACTCAATCTTATTATCATGCGGACAAAGTCCACCTGCAGGGTTTACATGATAATCCTTATGAGCTCCTCAAGGGGACATCATCAACCTATATTTAGGGCACAGATTCCTTCTATAATCAACAACACACCATGTACATAATACTACTTCCCAACTCATCGTGCCTTTTGATCTATCGCTCTAAATCTCACCCTTTGATGAATCAAAGAAGTACATACTAAGTACATGTGTTTGTTATTATATTGGGATTAAAAGCATGTACATTGATAAGCTAGGGTTTATGCATTTTTAATCGATTTATTTTTGGGCTTTTACATGAAAATGATTATTTATTGAATCGATTTGATCATAATTGTCCTATATTGCATAATTTGAGGCTTGATATAATTTTTATGATTTAACGGTGAATTTTGGCATTAATTGGATTTTAATTGATTTTAGGGCTAAATCGGATCCAACTCGAGCTCAACCGGGGTCAAATCAAGTCAAATTTGCCAAATTGATCAAGCCAACATGGAGGACATGACTTAGATCGAGCCCGATCAAAATCCCTAAATTTTTTGGAAACCCTAGACTGCCCTAAAGCCTAGATCAAGTTTGCACCGTTGAATCAGAGATCGGACGGCTGAGATTAATCATTAATCAGTGGTATTTAAACCTCAACCTTAACCGATGAACAGTGTCTCGCCGACACTGTTCATCGTCCCGACGCGGAACGCTGCTCTGCTCGGCGACGTACCAGACAGCGAGGTCCCATCCTTCCAATCTATCTCCATTGCACTCCTTGATCCTTAAAGAAGCTGAAGCCGGTCGATTGGGTATTTTCCGGCAACCGGAGGAGACGCGACGGCGAGGGTTTCACCGGCGGTTTCCATCTTGTTTTTATGTGTTCCGGCCATCCACAGCACGAGCAGACGCCACGATTCCTTTGAGGGGTTCTCCTAGGATCGTGGAGCCTCCCTATATCATCATAAATCCGATCGGAGCAAGAGGAAGACAGGAATTCGGTTATGCCAGCTGAATTGTGATCGCGCAGTGCTCTGTTTTGTCCTGGAGAAGGTTTTTCTGGACGTTTCGAGGTGCTGGCAGCGAGCAAACATCTCCGGCGACCATCTTCAAGTTTCCAAGGGATTCAAGAGCTTGTTTGACACCAAGCTAAGGAGAAGCAATCGGAAGAAGAGGGATGGATGCATTTTGTAGCTCTGATTTCTGTTTCTAGTTTCTGTTTCTGATTTTGCAGTTTCGGATAGCTTCTGTTCTTCTTATTTCTGAATGTTTCAGTTAAAGTAGAATTCTTAACGACTTTGTTGATTGGTTCATGGTTAGCTATTGATTGAATTCAAATGGTTTGATTGATTAATTAGTTTGTGTAATTGAGTTTTCTTAGCTTAAATGCCTTGCATTGCTTGAAGTCTGTTTCTGATAACCTGCTGCTTTGTGCCACTTCAGCTGATCCGTGCCAAGTTTTTCCCAGAGTATCGTAGGGTAGGGTTTGTAGTTAAAGCTTTTATCCTTGATGTTGATTAATTGAGTTGGAGTACCCTTGCAATCGGATGTGCCAATTCTGATAACTTGAAATTGAGGTTACTGTTGCGTGCCAACTTTTGATTTCCTTGTATAAATTGAGGAATGTGAGTAGGACAAATCGGTGGAATTCATGGCAGTTGGTTAAGGTTAAGTAGTTTCATTACAAAATTGCTTTATAAGCTAGATTTTATTTTTCCTTGTTCTATAGTTGCATTTCATGTCTTCAATGCTTTGAGGATGTTATGTAGAGTTTGCATTAGGCTTTGGTTTGCATTAGGATTTGATAAATTTCAGTTAACAAGGGCTTGAATTTGCATTCCACATTTGCCTTAG
>NC_133866.1:10311110-10312582 GCF_044706935.1 Curcuma longa
CAAATTATTATACATTATCTTTTTATTTTGGGTCAAACCCTAAGACACACAGGGTAGTTGCTTTGTAGTTAACAAAGAACCCTGAGGACGTGTGTCACGACCCGGGAGGCCGTCCGAAAATTTCGACAGCATCTCCCCAGTATCCATGACAATTTTCCTGAATACAAATAAAAATACACGACCACCTGCGGCCGAATAAGGACTACACGTCCTTTGAGTACATAAGCATGTATACTACAGACAACACGTAAGGCAAAAATCCACACATACCATCCAAAACCACAAATCTACGAAACAGAAGTCCAAAAATCGAATACAACCAATTACCTCTATACTCACAAAATCCAACAGTCAACAATTACAACCCATAAATCGAGTACCACTGAAATCCATACACCACCATATAAAACTTCCTCTGATGTGAGAGGGATGCAGTCAGCCAGGCAGATCTCCAAGCTCAAGTAAATCCTATCTACTACCTGGGGAGATAAAAACCCCATGGTCTGGGTGGTGAGTATCAGATATACTCAGTGGGTACTAGATAAAAGTGTAGAAGAAAATAAGGTATCAACTGGATAATAGCTAGATATCAAAAGATATATAGTCCAACATAATACTACCAGAGCAAGGCCAATATAACCATCATGTATGTCATATAAATGCAGTAGTTATATAACACGTGCATAATCATATACTAACAACAATAAATGCATGCATAGTCAGAACTATCTAGCTAGTCTTGGTAGCACTCAACCTGTGGAGTGCTGTAATGTTCTTCACTCAACCTGTGCAGTGAGGTAGCACCCAACCTGTGCAGTGCTAAAATGCTCTCACTCAACCTGTGCAGTGAGGTAGCACCCAACCTATGCAATGCTAAAATGCTCTCACTCAACCTGTGCAGTGAGATAGCACCCAACCTGTGCAGTGTTATAATGCTCTCACTCAACCTGTGCAGTGAGAGTTAACCACAACATGCTATTTACATAGTTCAACCGCTAACTACAACAACATCAAGGTATGTGCAATATCAATCATGATAAATTCAACATAGATAATTAACACTTAAGAACACTGTGTTGATGGTAGTAGGATCATATTAAGGACAAAGGTAAGTATCAAGCCATGAATCAAACAACAACTATAGTAGAGATATCAACAAGGAAATCATAAAAGAGATTAGATCTGTATTGACCAGATACAGAGATTACCCACAAACAGATATAAGAATGTGATCAATAGCCTAATCAACAACAGTAGAAAAGGAAAATATGGAGTGAAAAAGAGAATAGATCTGTATTGACCAGATACAGAGATTACCCACAAACAGATGTAAGAATGTGATCGATAGCCTAATCAACAACAGTAGAAAAGGAAAATATGGATTGAAAAGATAATAGATCTGTATTGACCAGATACAGAGATTACCCACAAACAGATAGCAATACGAATCTTACCAAGCACGGGAGACACAA
>NC_133866.1:10312682-10389213 GCF_044706935.1 Curcuma longa
CATTTTAACCAAACATTAAAATCTAAATCACTTAGGGGCAAGATTGCACCAATAATTTAGTCCATGAGAGACGACTCGGATCTCTCTATCTTACTTTAGCGATAATAAAGGGTTTGATAATAAATAAATAATTAATTTTGATGAGTACGAGTGAAAAAATAAATAAGGGAAAATAAAATAAATAAAACATCTATAAAACACACCCACATCACACGCATACCACAGAGGAGATCGCGGAGGCTAAAATCCGCGACAGAAAAACTGCGATCGGATTGCTCGATCTTAGCAAGGTTGTCGTCGCGGAGCTCCCGGATGATGACAATGGTAGACCGAATCGGTGTGTAGGGCTAGCGGTGGTTAGCTCGCGATGAGAGGTGGGAAGACGACACGCAAAGAGGGGAGTCCGATCGCGATTTTGTGCAAGGAAGAAGGAAGAAGAGTTCGACTTCGGGTGAAATGGCCGGAAGATCGAGGCTTTAATTCCTTAATGAGTTCCTAATGGATTTCGAATTTAAAAGGATTAGAATGTTCATTCTTTTGACAATGATATTTTGATCGACAAATAGGTATAACTATAAGCATTGACTCCTTGAATGGAAAAACAGTGAACCTCTTTTAAGTATTAATCTTACCTTAGTTAACTTGAAACCATGCATATTATGAATGAAAATTTAAAGTTTATTATTATCATCTTGGAAGCAAAAAGAATTATCACTTTCTTTTAAAATACAATTCTACTACTAATTATAGGTTTTATATCTATAATAGAAACTATTGTTATTCTATCTTTCATATTGAAAAAAAGAAGATATCTTCCATTTGTAACTTGCACAATAGTGGATCTCAATGACTATGATTACATCAAGCATGTTATGATTCTACATGAATGCTATCGATTATAGTAAAAGATGAAATTCGTCATCCCAACAGTCCCACACAGTCGGTCCTATAACTATCTATGAAGAAATAAATCAAGAAGCTGTAGTTAACTACTGTGAAAAAGGATATTTTTCTTGACTTCATCGAAATTCGATCCTTATCCATTTGCCAATATCTATTCCGCAATAGTCAACTCAATCCTATCCCGGAGACTACATGAATGCTACCAAGAAACTACAACTACTTGTGTTGTAATTTAGAGTATGCATATCGCAATTTTGCAAATCATAATCATGTTTGAACTACTCTTCGCACATCCACTCTTGGCCTACCTATATTTTTAATTTGAAACTTTCAAAAGGAATTGAAATACATTAATTTTATTATAATTATTTATAGAATAGATAAAATTATAAGAAAAGATTGGAAAATAAAAAAAAAACTCATGTTCAAAGATGAAGATGACCATATAGATAAAGAGAGAAACAAATAATATTAAGATAGTGAAAACAAAGAGGTTAAGAATAATCATTGCACAACCTATAAAATAAGATTATTCTTAAAAAGAGAAATAAATTACCTTTTCGACATCTAGAATTTTGTTTAATTTTACACAGCCGCCATAGAAAAAATTATTTTTTTTAAAAAAGAAAGTCTTTTTTTTAATTGCTTGTCACATCAACAATTAGGTAGCGCATGTAATTGAATTTTCTCTTTGTATTGCAACAAAGTGAAGTTCACCTAACCTTTAAAAGGGAGCTTTTGATTAGGCCGATATCAATATGATGATACTTATGTCACCATAGATTATCTTTGAGATTTCATTTTTTTGGACGTAATTAAAAACCAAGGCCTCAGTTTGTCCTAATAAATGAATGCATTTTTTGACAAGTCGCCAATCAGTTATTTGACAGATCACCATCAGTATTATTGGTGAAAATCTCAAATTGAGAAGAATCTAACACTTATCAGCTCTTACAGAGGTGAACGATTTGGTCCCATATTTTACCCATCAAATAGCTTTGCAGTCGCAAGCAAAGTCAGTCGCGGTCGCAAACGAGGTTGGCCGCAATTGTGAGCGAGCTTGCAGCCTCACTAGTGCACGCAAGCAAGGCTACTTGCAGTTGCAAGCGAAGCCAACCGTGGTCTCATGCAAAACCGCCTACGACCATGAACCAACTCACTTGCAGCCATGAGGAAGGCTGCCTTGGCCTCGATCAAGGCTACCACAGCCACAATCGAGCCCGCCTATGGTCGATGCTATTGAGAGAGGGCTTTTGACACAGGAGGAAGAAAATATCCAAAAAATAATCCACAAATAGATTCTTAAATCCACCCATCTATTATTTTATAATAAATAAAAGGATAAGCATTTCGTCCTTTCTCATTAAATAAGTAGTGCAAAAAATTTCTCCACCTCAATTTTTATTTCTATCGTTCTGAGTAAACACAGCGTCAGAACTAACTTTTATATGTAATAGTCTCAATAATTACCACATCGCTCCATAATGTTCATCTACATTGCTACACTGCTAAAAACACAGAATTATCAATCAGACAACTGAGCATTATGTTAGTAGAAGTCCTAAAATCAATTATGTGATGATTGACTAAGGACTTTTGTATCATATTCTATTATTAATAAGGGCATGATTTGTTGTTATTATACTTATTTTGTATTTGTGCCAAATAACTAAGTATAATAATGTCCTTAGGTAGCTAGTTTTAATTTATATCATATCGATTGTTTGAATCGATAGTGAGATGATATAGAGAATACTACTCTTAATTATTTCTAGTCAAGCATTAATATTCAGGGACGATATTAATACGTTGAGACTAGCATGTAGGCTAACTAGATGACTTGATCTCATAAGTCATGGATATGGGATATCGAGTTGACACATGGATATACATTAGATAATGTATACTGAATTGACCTGCCATGAGAAAGTTTTATGGATCGTTATATGAGTGTCATAAACTTTCTCATATGACTATTGGTATTAATAGTCCTTAGACCTAAAGTCACTACGGTTCCCTACATAAGGAGTTATGTACTTTGGTATCGTCAAACATCACCCGTAACAGGGTGGACTATAAAGGCAATCACTAGGTATGTAACAAATTATGCGGAGGGATATGGATGATGTAGATGGAATCTATCCCTCCCATATAACGGGAGTAATATCTTATGGCCTCTTGATAGAATAGAACCACGAAATATATGGCTATGCTCAAATGAGTCAATATAAGATATTGAGTTCATTTGCTTGAGTGAGTCTACTTGGGAATCAAGAAATATAAAGATTGATAAGAGGATGACACGGTCTATACCTCATTGATCAATCTAGATATCGAGAATAGAAGGACATGGTCATACATTATCATAGTCACGGAGGTTATGTCGGATCTAGACATTCTTGTCACTTGGGTAGCAATGATGCATTACTAAATGTCGCTCATTGCTTATGTTTTTAAAATGAGTTTTAGAGACACTACTAATGTTACAAGAACCTATTGGGTCACACACAAATAACACTCTATTTAGAGATGAATTTTTTACTAAAGGAACAATTAAACTCATTAGATGGCCTAGACTTGAGTTAGACTCAAATTGATTGAATTTAAGTTAGACTCAAATTGAATCAAATTGGATTTTGATTCATCATGCATGATTAATGTGGATTAATCATGCAATAAAGAAGAAGTTACATGCATGCATAGAAGTTATCATGCATGAGTTAAATTTAAGTTAGACTCAAATTGAATCAAATTGGATTTTGATTCATCATGTATGATTAATGTGGATAAATCATGCAATGAAGAGGAGGAGGTTACATGCATGAGAGTTATCATGCTTGATTAATAGGGTTAATCATGCATTGATGAAATAATACCAAAAGCCTAAAAACCTTTGGTATTCATGGCATAAGTATAAAAGAATGTCTCTTCCACAAATTCACAAGTGTTGTTCTCTCCTTCTTGCCTTCCTCTTCTTGCTTGGCCGAAATTCACAAGTAGGTTGCTAGCACAATCAAGTTTCTCCAAAAGGTGAAAGAATGTTAGTGTGGATACGCATAGAGGCATGTACACTTGAACATGCAAGAGATCCGAATACCTTGGACAAGCAGGATAAGCGAAGGGCACACAACAAAGGTATAAATCCTATTAGATAGGATTTGGATTTTGTAGATTTAACTTGTACGGATTTTTCGCTTGGATCACTCAAAGGATCCTATTTTCCGCTGTGATTTTTTTTATTTTATCACATAGGATTACCAATAGTATGTTTTATCCATAATTCTCGTTAGATATAAATGGTTCACTATGACATGTTCAATTATAATAATTCAGGATAAAATCAAATCTACAAAAATGCTCGCGAACTTTATCATATTGTAAAAATTTACCATTGTGATATTTTCTGCAAGGACATCTTATCTTATCTCTATCCATAAATTCAACATTAGTAGAAGTAAATTTCAAAAATTATTCCATTTCAACAATAAACTCATCAGTTAAACCTTTATGTTCAGGTTTGTTTTTTTTATACATCTAACTCCTTTCTTTCTGTATTTTTTCTATTTTTAATTTATTAAATTATTAAATAAAACTATTACATATAAAGACTACCATTACCTCATTAACAACCACAAGATAAATCAATCATGATAATTTCTTAAAACAATAAACAAAATTATATCTAAAACAGGTGAACACAATCAAGTGTAGCCGACAGACTTGAAGCACACCTCAAAATAGGACATGCACAAATAAAATTACAAACTTATATTATATAACAAAGATAATTAATAAAATTATATTAAAATTAATAAACGGGGGTTGACTAGCAATCCTAACTTGACCGGCCAGCAACACTAACCCTAAACCCTAATTGGCGAGCGGCCAGCAACCCTAATTAACCCTAAACTCTAACCGTCCAATGCTCTACCAGTAATCCTAACCCTAAACCGTAACCATGCTCTGCCAGCGGCTGACCAGCAGCCCACGTCGACCGACTAGCACCCCACCAACGGCCGACCGGCTAGCAACCCACCACCATCCCGCCAGCGACCTGCCACCCCAGTGCCCTACCAGCGCCCGATTTGCCAACAACACCAACCTGCCAACGCAACGCCATCGGTCGGCTGGCCACCATCCCGCTCGATTCGTCGCCAATGCGCGTACTGCCGAGAGAGGGAAGAAAAAAATGAAATATAACTGAAAGATCCAAATCGTTGAGCACCGTCGCCTAACACTTTACCGTCGCCGTCGCAGTCACCGGAGGGATCGGAGAGAAAGCAATCGAGGTCGCGGGGGAAGAAGAAAGGGGATTGGAGAGCAAAGAATCGCGAAGGAGAAGAGAAAAATCGCGAAGGGGAAGATAAAAGGGGATCGGGCCGCGTGATAAGTTAGGTTTTTTGCGGCGAATTCGGATTTGTCACCAAATTTTGCGATGAATTTCTGATTCGTCACTAAATGGCGACAAATTTGGCGATAAAAATTTATCTATCGTAATTTTGACAACTAAACTATATTCGTCACCAATTTCGTTGCAAATTGACGACCAAAATATGTTTCATCGCAAAGTTTCTAGCAAATTTATAACGAAAAATTTTCGTCGCAAACATTCGTTGCTAATACTCTGTATTTTTGTAGTGCAATATCTGGTTTACAGCATTGTTGAGCAATAATCCTCCTTTTAACAACCTTTGATCTAGTTTGTATAGTCTAAGTCTCTCCTGTATCAGTAGTTGTAGCTGTGTCTACTACTAATATTGATGTTGAATCATTTGTCTGTGCAGTTGCAGAAACGAAGTTTCATGTGACTGAGACCGTCTGTTGGTTAGTAGGTTGGGCTGAGACTGTAGGAAGCTCTGATAGTGAGGATGTCCTGCTGGTTTCCAGGCTTGTCCTAGTGCCCGATGGTTTGGAATTCTAAAATTCCAGTGAGACTGTGTTGACTCTGCTAGTGACAACTTTGCATTGATCCCCAGCTGCCAATTCCTTAGTGGGTTGTGCTTCTAATTCGTGCAGATCTGTTGTCTGATCTGTTATCTAAGTTGGCACAATGTGTGGAGATGAATACTGTACTACTGATTTGTCTTTCCTGTGCCTGACATCCTTTGGATCCTTTGAATCTTTTCTAATATGTTCTACAGGGATGCTTCTCAATGATCTGTTGTCATTTGTCATTACTGCAGTGCCTGCAGAGGCTGTGATTGTGTGCCAATGTGCTGAACTGGGGCTTTTGCTTGTTTGCATAATTCTTGATGTTTGCTTTGCTCTAATAATGCTAGGGGATGTCCATAGCTCGTTAATACTGATGTGGATTCCTTGAGTTTTGATTTCTGCTCACTAATATCAGAGTTTCAGCAGACTTCATGATGTTTCTGTTTGCACTAGAGCTGGCCTGACCAATTTTAGAGATTGGTAGTGTTGATTCATATTGTGCTCATTGTCAGCAGGGGAGTGTTGGGTAGTTTGTTCAAAACCAAGAGGAGGCACTGCCAATAACTGCAATTGTTCTAAAGACTGGGACTGTGCTGTTTCTTATATCTGTTTCACAGCAAGCTTCTATGTTTCCTTGCTTGTTCTGGATTTTGTCTGACTAGATGTGGAGATTGGTTGTGATGGGATATCTTGATCATTAGCAAGGAGGATGGTCTGAGTAACTTGTTCAGTGACACAAGGAGTTACTGAAGTCAGTAAATGCAGTGCAATTAAATGATGGGTCTGTTTAGTATTACTGTTGGTCTGTGCTTGTACCAACAGGAGGGTTGGTTATTCACTATGAACCTTCCTATTGTCATTGCTTCTCACCACCAGATCCTTGTCCATCTGATGCACTGAGTCAGTGTGGTTGAAGCCTTCCTAAATCAATGAGTCTACTCTCCTACTGTCTTCTTCTGCAACTCTCCTACTGTCTTGATTCTATGCACAGTTGCCAGCATACTATTGCATGCCAAATTCAATATGGTTCTGGGAGTGACTTACTGCCCTTTTGACTTCACATTTGTTTTGTCAAGTGAACCATCAAGATACCTCTTTTCCATTATTGTAGTTGGCCCAACAGACTTGTTGCCCTCATGCATCTTGAATTTAACAGACTTGTTACTGGTTCTCTGTCTTATCTTTTGGAGTTGCTATCTGTTCCTGTGGGCTCTTTGCATTGTGGCTGTGTAGGTTTGCAGGAGTGGGGTATGGTGTTGGTGATATTTGTTAAAATTAGCCCTTAGTGTCAATTCGGATTGAGTTGGACTCGAGTTGAACTCAAGTCAACTCAGATTGTGTGAGACTCGAGTTGGACTCAAGTCACACAAGCCAAATTCGAATTCATCAAAGATTATCATGTATGAGATGCATGATCATTAAAAAGCTGCATGATCTTCCTTAAAAAAAGAGAAAGATTATCATGCATGAGATGCATGATCTTCATTAAAAGAGGAGAAAGATCTTCATACATGAGATGCATGGGAATTAATAAAATATTAATTTCGTGGATCACTAAAAGTCAAGAAAATCCTTCATCCTTCATATCTCATGGTGGGATATAAAAAGGGGTGAGAGGCTCTTGATGAAGGGGTTGTTGGATGCTCTTGCTCTCTCTCTTCTTCTCTTCTTCTTCTCTTGGCCGAATCCTATTTTGTGGCTAGCACCACAGTTTGGTTCTTCTCCATCTCAGTGTTCGTGTGGATACCGTGGAGGCGCGAACACACTGATCGTGCTGAGATCCAACGACCTTGAAGGCAAAGAGTTGCTGTCGGGATTGCGAAGGGCACGCATCGAAGGTAACCTCGATTCTAGTAGGTAGAATCGTCAAACGAGTATGTTTTTCGCATGGATCTTCTGGAGGGATCCTGTTTTCCACTGCGTTATATGCGGTTTAATCGGTTTTTCGCGCATATAGATCCCTACAATTGTTGGTTTTTGAAAGATAGTTGGGGGTGTGTCTGATTTGCTAGTGTTGTTGCTGCCCTGGTTTCTATTCAAAGTTTGTTTAGTAGCAGTTACTAGAGTAGCACTTTATTTCCTGGGCCCCTGTCTTGCAATACTTGCATCAACTACTGTAGTTTCCTTATCATTCATTCCTAATTTCTGTACTTCCAGGGTGGACCTGCAACCTGTGGGGTCTTGTAGAAAACCCGACACATTGCCTTGCTTCAATACCTGGTGGATCTCCTCGCTTGGAGATAGGCACTGTTTCTGCTTCTGTAGATGGTTCTGCTTCTGTACATGCTTCTGCTACTCTGGCTACAAATGCATCGTGCCATTTCCATATCCAAATTCAGTTTGAATTTTGATTTGTCTACCATATTTAGGTTGAGATTGTGTTGGGTCATGTTGAACTGTGTGGGAAAGAGATTGTGTTGGACTTGAAAGTCGTGGGTTGGCCAGTTTCTGAAACTTACTTTGGCACTATCGCATGCCAATTTCCTTTGCAATTTCAATTGGTTTCAAATGTTTGGTGTCATGTCTATTGTATGATATCTTAGTTGGAATGTTGGCTGCTACTACCTGCATTTCAATGGACCTTTCCAGAGCCTTAGTTTCTATGTTAACCTTTAGATTCAGATTCTGAACATTTGTGACTTCTGATATCAGACCCTGTGGTGTGCCAATGATAACTTGTTTCCCTGTGTGTTCAGTTTGATTCTTCTCTCTGGGATGTTGTTTCCCTTTCATTTGGGGTGTCTCCTGTCTCACTAGTTCTGCACTGTTTGTTAGTCTGAATGGTTGGCTTAGCGACGTTGTCTGCTTGCAATGGTTTATTAGAATGGTTACAAATGGGTGCACAACCCCAGCAGGTTCTTGCTGACTCAGATATAGTTTCTAGCAGTTGTTTTGGACTTCCATTGGATACTGGGGGTTGCACAACATTCAGTTGATGTGTAGGGCAATGTTTGCCATGATGCCCTAGTTGACCACATAGATTACATAGTTTTAATGGTTTCTCAAACCTCAATTCCAGCTCCAACTCTTGTTTGTAAGAGTGACTGGTACACAGGATGGTAGGGACTAAAACTCTAGCATAGCTAATTCATTCCTTGTTTTGCGTGATCTTACCAATGTATAGAGGATTGCCAATTCTGGATACCAATTTGCTTAGCTCTGATCAAGATTTAAAATTTTGACCTGTGCCAAGGTTTCAGTCCTAGACCAGAATAATATGATTTTAGTATCATATCATGTCATGTCGATATAGTTTTGATATTTTTTTAAATTTTAAATATAAATGTATATTAATTTTATTAATACTTGATTATTAAATATGTTTTATATGGTGAGATGTTGAATTTATATTTTAATATTTTCTCATAAGATAATGCATATTAAATTGTTATAAAAATTATTTTAAAAAATAAGTAATTTTTAAAATTCAAAATTAAATATAAAATTATAAAATCATTTGAAAGGTTAAAATTAATTATAAAATTATTTGAAAATCTTAAATTATTTTTTTGAATGTATTTGTAAATTTTAATTTAAAAAAATTATTTGAAATATTTAAGAATTATTTTTTCTTTAAATTTTTTTATTATTTTAAATTTATATTTAATTTTAAAGTTATTTTAAAAATTAACTTTTTTTTTTAAAATATTTATTAATTTTAAAATTATTTAAAATTTTTGAAATAATTTTTATTATTTTATAACTATTAATTTTTAACAAATACATATTTAAAAAATAACTAAAACAAAAAATTAAAAAAATTGCGGCTACAATAACCTATAAAGGCTATCACAGCACTGTGCCCTTGCGGAGGGTTTTAAGAATATATAAAATTTTATTAAAATTTTTTAAATTTTAAATAAATTTTTAGATATTTTAATGGGATAATTTAATTAGAATTTTAGGAAATATATTTGGTTATTTATTTAAGTTAGGGGTTGATTGGATTTATTAAAAAATTAATTAAGAGTTAAATAAATAAAAAATTATTACATATTCTCAAAATTAAAATAAATAAAATATATAATTAATTAGATAATTTATTAGGATTTAATTAAGTTTCTTTGAATTATCTCTATCTTAGTTAGGAGTTGGAGATTGAGTTGATCAATCAAAGTTTATTTTTAATTTTAAAAAAAACTCCATTTTCCTAACACAATGCGACTTCGGCACGACCGTAGGGTCGTGCGATCCCTCATGCACAGTTGCGGGGGTCACACAATCCCTCCGACGCAACCATGGGGGTCGCGCAACCCCTTCGGCAATGCCACGAGGGTCGAATGACCACTCCTATGCATTCGCAAGGGTCCCTTGACACCGCCTGGCCATGTCTCACTCTACTCGATATTAGAAGCTCAATTAGAGGCCACCTCAGTAGCCAACACGGCCTAGTCGTGCCCACTGGCACGATCGTGGCACGTGGTGGCTGGTTCACTTGGACACCGGTTCAATGGAGACATATAAAAGTTATCATTCAGATATAGATCAGGAGAGTCATCTTCTTCCTCCTCCTTCACCATCCTCCATCCAAGCCCTCATCTGGGTTGGGAGAGACGCTTCCATTTCCATCTCCGTCTCCGATGGCCACCTTCATCCACAAGCTCTCATCCTGATTGAGAGAGTCGCTATCATCCACCTCACCCCAGTTGGGAAGATTTTGTTACGAGGGAATGCATAGCTTAAAGGGAAGAGAGTGTGATGGTCTTCCACCTTTTTAACTTCTACAAGTCCATCTCCGACCATGCATCAAACCCTGGTTGGGAGAGGCGCTCCCATCTTCATCGTCGAAATTCACCACCGACAAACACTTGTCTTGGTTGGGAGTTCCATCTCCATCTGCTAACTATAGGGTCCTAGGCTCGTTCAACATCATCCACCTTGATCAAAGGAAGAGTTTCTCCACTTTAGTGATTAGTTTAGCTTAGCTTCATTTATGCTTGTAATGTGTTTGTCATAATTCTCTTTACACTTTTGTTACTTCAATTAATGCATTTCACTTGTTTAATTCTTGCTTTGTCTTATTTTGTTTATGCTTTAAGTTTCCGTTATTCATTTGGATGCAAGTAGGTTAGGTTAGATGAATAATGTTTTATGTTATGCTTTCGTTAATTCAATTGTAATGGTAGTTTAAATTAGATTAGAATATTTTCATTCATTAGTCTTAGCAATCCAAAACCCAAATCGCCAATTACAACATCGAAAACCCTAAAACAATAATTAATCCTCAAATTATCATTCACCGATTATATTCTTTGTGAGAGATAATCTGAGTCATTCCCTATACTATACTAGTGTAGAGGAGTTCACTTCTCTTTATAGACAGATGTTGGTGAGTCAATATCAACAAGTCAATCAAACCATGCAACCAGTGCAAGTGATAAACACCTGCGGTATTTGTGTCAGTCCATTACATCCTATCTAATGAATGCCCCATCCTACATCAAGATGATAATTTTTCCTTCAAGCCTCAATGCTATCAACCCCAATAACAAAATAGGTATGATTCATTGTTGAATACCTATAATAACTCTGGTTGGATAGATCATTCAGATTTCAAATATAGGAATACACAACAATAGATTCTCGAGCAACCTCAGTATTACCAACATCGACATCAATATATATATGATCCAGTTGCCAATACGTATATCGTTGATTAGAAAGATCATCTAAATGAGTACTATCAACCCTAACCACAAGACATGTATGATTCATCGTCTAATACATATTCCTAGATGGGAAGATCTTCTAAATTTCAAGTATGGGGATGCGCAATAACGGAATGCTCAACCTTTTCCAACATATCATATATCACTTGGATTTTAAAATGACCTGATGCTTAATGGACCATAGATGTTCCAACAAGTCGTGTCAATTCCCTAGGAGACATTCCAAGACTTCAACGAGCAAACTCCTGATCCTATTCAAGTAGACATCTCAATGTATGAACTAAAAGAGCTTGTACAACAAGTAATATTGCAAACATAGCAACTAACATTGCAAAAGCAACAATTTGCAACCAATGATCTCCAGTTCTAGCAACGAACTAAAGCATAAGTACGGAATTGCTAGATGCATATGAATCAAATTACATCATCTATTAGCCAGTTATAAGCACAAGATTCGCTTATAGAACATTCCTAATGGTATCGACGTGCTTGAAGAGATGGATTGTAGTTTGTGATAATCTGATTTTGCTGCTCTACAGGACTCCTCTAATTCTGCATTATGACGATGAAGTTGTAGATAATGTTAATTTTGATGATATGGATGTTGCATGCAAAACTATTGATGATTATGGATATTGTAGATTTTGCTGATGCTGGTACATGAAAAACTCTTGATGAGACTTTAGATGTTGCAAGTTTTGACAATGATATTGATATGTGCAAAATTCTGGATAGAAACGTTGATGATGCAAATTATGTTGATAATGAGGATGCATACAAAAGTCTTGATGAAATTTTAGATATTAAGGATAATGATATTGGTGAGTTGTCTACTGATCCTGTCTATGATTTTATTATAAATGAAAGTAACGAATTTGTGACGTGGAGGCAATGCCTATAAAATTTCTTCATTCAGTTGTGCAACCTCATAATCTGGAGTTAGAGCTCTTTTGTGCATATTCAGAGAAGGATGAGCAATCTCCAATTATCATTGCTCGAGCTTGACCAAGAGAGGGCACTTGCAGATGTACTGGGTAGCAAGCAAAAATGATGGGTTGATCCCCATGCGAGTGTTGAATAGCAAGAGGCCCCCGGACTGGCCATTCCTATTGGAGTTGATTTGTGATCCCTCCTACTATGTATGTAGTAGGAGTGGTTTTTGCTTCGAGGATTAGGATAGCACTTCGCATCATCTATTATGCCTCAACTCCGAGATTCATACTGAAGGAAGCCCTAACTTCCACTGCAATATTCAAGCTTCTAGAGTGGATACTCTAACTAAACCACCTCGCCAACCTCTCGAAAGAACTTTCAAAGGGTATATGGTGGAAGAAGCGGTTCTTACTTCAAATGCAGTTAGTCCACCTCCAAAGTGGATGCTATAACTAAATCGTCTCCAACCACTTAGAAGAACCTTCGAGGAGATAATTATGGAAGGAGTGATGCTTGCCTCAACTCGAATCATTTCACCCCCGGAGTGGATACTAAAATTGAATTGTCTTCAACTGTCAGTGAGAACATATGAGGAATCAACGATAGAGGGAGCGACACTTAACGACATTGACCACATGAAGAAAGTCCTCACCTCTACTCAATCCATCCCACTATCGGCCTGGCTTCTACTATTGAATCTCCTTCAACCTCTAGGACCAAAGGGGAGTTCGTTCCTTTCCTTTCTTTTTCTTAGCTTTCTTTTATTGGTTTGCTTTCTTGCTTTATATTTTGTGTAGTTTTGTTTTGCAATTCCCTACGTATTCCCTCGTAATACTTTGACAATCATAAAATATTTATAAGTTTGATCATCGAGTTTTTAGATCGTTTGACATGATTGAATACTTTCCTTGCATGTTGTCATTAGTGTGGTGATTACCTTGTTTGATTAAGTTTGATAGTCATATTTACCTAGTGAGGATCTTAGTCATGCTTATTCTTTATCCTCTTATGTGAGTTGCACTCATGATAATTGACACTCTAGAAATTTGCTTCTTTTTGAAACTACATTATAATATGCATGCATGAATATGATGAAGGTTATCTCACTTGTTCACTTTTCAGTTTCCTCTTGCTTAGTTATTAGCTGAATAATCTCCGTAGTACTTTCATTGTCCGTTATATTTTCCTTGTCATATCTTTATTGGTTTATTCTTTGTCCTATCCTTTGATGAAAGTATTGGGCGATGGCATGATGAGATGCATTATCTAAGATGGATAAATTCAAGAGTGTGGGGGGAGTTTGCCCCCGAGGTATAGTTGAGTTGGTTACGACGCAGCAGAGTTGCAGAAAAGGACAAGAGTTCGAATCCTGACGAAGCTAGGCAATACCCTTCTACGCTGTGACTAACTGCAGTTTTTCGATTTACCTCCTCACAGATGGTCGTGGGGCCGACCGTGTGGGGCCGCTAAGGTGGCGGATTCCACCTTTTGCAGAAGAAGTGGGGGGGGGGGGGGGAGTTTTTGTTGGGATCGTCCCGGTGCAATGCACGTGTTAATATGTTTCAGAAACGTGCGCAGCGTAAATAAAATAATAATTAAAACTAATTATCATACAACACACGCATGCTAAGTAGGAATTAAACAAGTACAAGGCATGACAGGAAATTAAAATTTTTAGAATAAAATTATTCTACTTGCATAATTAAATTTGCAGAAAATTAAATTTTGCGCGTACCTTTCCGATGACGTTTGAGCAGTGTTGGTATCAATCGAGCGGTCCTCGTCGGAGTCCCGTCTCTACTGGTGATCCACGCCAAGCTCCCGTCTGGACGGCTTTGGAAGCCACGAGTCGCGTCATCGTCTTCGGTACTAGCCGATGATCGACGACGATCGAATCGAGAGAAGCCTTGTTCTGGAAACCACACAACAACGTGTGTCACGATCGTTCCAGAGCTTTTAACTATCATCGAGAATCATATTCCCAATGTAGTTTATCAATGGTCAACCGTTGACCGTCGATTAGGACAAACAACCGGAAACTCTTTCCGACAACGATGCTGAAACTATATTCCGACAACGATTTCATAAATCGTTTCGAGAAAAGAAAAACAAAACAGATTTCTTCTTTCCCCTCCCGTGCAACCACGGAATACAATTTCTTCTATACAACCACATAATACTGTTTCTCTCCTCAATCACACAGCCAAAACAGAGGATGGTTTCTTCCTCAATCGCAAGCCACCATCACAAGAAACGTTCCTCTCCAAAACAGCAGCGAACTTGTTCTCTGCATTCTTTGCCGGCGATGCACAGGGAGGAGGAGGAAGGTAAACCGGCGCTTGCAAGGGAAGAAAGGGAAGAAGAAGGTCGCAGCAAGGACTCCTCTCCGGCGGTATCCAAGGAGGATGGGCTCGGCAGCAAGATGCAGGGAGAAAGGTGTCGCGAGGATGAAGATAGCTGCCCTCGCGTCCGCGGCTGGGAAGGCGGCTCTCCGCCGGCGATGAGCCAGCCATAACGTCGCCCCTTGTGGTCCTCTCCCTTCTCTGCCAGCGATGCACAGGGAGGAAGAGGAAGGTGATCGGCGCCGTGGAGAAGCAGAGAGCTTCGGCAGCCCTTGCCGAACACAAGAAGTCCGGCGGTCCTTGCTCACGGTCGGCGCGTGATCGGGAGGGGAGACACATCAGCGCCGTATGGTTTTGGGAGGAAGACGAGCAGTGGCGGCAGACGAGCGAGGGAGAGGAGGCTGCAGTTCGATCAGGCCGCCGGGAAGAAGATACCCTTGCCTAGGTTTTTCCTCACCCTAGCTGTCGGCGCGCCCACAAAGAAGAAGCCACCTCCAGGGAAATCACGATTAGACCCGACCACGGTTCAGAACCGCCGGTTCGACGGTTCATGGCAGGTCGACCCTTAACCTTAACCGCCCAAGACGGTTACGGTTCACGGTTCGGAACCGCCGGTTCACGGTTCGGTTCACGGTTCACGACGGTTCGCGACGATTCGAAATTATTATATTAAAAATTTAAAATATATATAAAAGAAATATTAAAAAAAGCGAGAAAAATTGATGTAGTTTAGTGATGCGTATTCCTTTTTCTCACGCGGGAGACTCTGGTTCGATCCTCACTAACGTCATGTAAATATAATTTTGAAATAAATATATAAATAAATTTATTGAATAAGTTTATTAAAAGATGTTGTAGTATAGTGGTCTCTGTATCAATTTCTCATGCGGAACTCTCGGATTCGATCCTCACGCGTATTATAATTTATTTGAAATAAATATATAACTATATTATATATAATATCGTATTGAAATTATGTATAAAAGTCATTGGGGTACAGTGGTGAGTGTCTGTTGGGTTGCAAGCGTGCAAACATAGTCCCACATCTAAAGTACATGGAAAAGATCATGGGGTTAAAAGGATGAAAAGTATCTCCATTGGCATGAGGCCTTTTGGGAAGAGCCCAAGAACAAAGTCATGAGGGCTTAGGCCCAAAGTGGACAATATCATGTCATTGTGGAGATATTTTAATTCCATCCGGACTAACAAGTGGTATTAGAGCGAGATCGCTCTTCACCGGACTAACCGCCGGATGAGCCATGATCCAAATCTAACCATGTGCTTTGAACCTTAAACAAAGGAAGTGGGTGCTCCCGTGTCTGAATCAAGAGGACCAGACACCAGGTGAAAGTCCTAGTAGGTCGGATGGACCGAGGGGGAAAAAGTCCTAGTGGCGACTAGGTGAAAGTCCTAGTAGGTCGGATGGACCGAGGGACAAAAAGTCCTAGTTGCGGCTAGGTGAAAAAGTCCTGGTGGGTCGATGATTCAGACATCAACAACAACGTTGAGGGGGGTCTGTGGTCCTTTGTTTGAGGGGGGGATTGTTGGGTTGCAAGCGTGTAAACATAGTCCCACATCTAAAGTACATGGAAAAGATCATGGGGTTAAAAGGATGAAAAGTATCTCCATTGGCATGAGACCTTTTGGGAGAGCCCAAGAACAAAGCCATGAGAAGAAAATCCTAATTGAAGTTAGATAAAGGAAGACCTGGTTTGGAGGATTGAGTAAGGAAGACCTGATTTGAAGGACTGAGCAAGGAAGTCCTGGTTAAGGGGACTACACAAGGAAGTCCCGATCAGGAGGACTGAGCAAGAAGCCTTGACAGATCAAAGCACCAGGCGAGAAAGTCTAGAGGGGTTTAGAGGATTAGACGTCTAACAATGGAAGTTCTGGGGGTCAAAGATCAAGGTTGAGCAAAAGTCCGATAGGTCTGGTGGACCTAGTTGGCAAAAGATAACTTTTTTCGAGTAGAGTGGGTGAGGACGTGTTTCCAAGAAGGGGAACAGTAGGCGTCAATCTGACTTAAAATTTCACTAGAAATCTAAAGTCAAGACCAGACAATTTACCAAAACTATCAAATCCTGCTTATGTTTTTATTCTAGACTAACTTGTGATGCAGGAAAAGAGAGACTGGAATTTTGAGTTACAGACGCCCTTATCTGGATCTAAGCGACCGAATGATCTAGGCGCCCGAAAGAGATCCAGGCGCCTGAATCTCAGTTGATCAGGCCAATGAGACGGATGAGGTGGTAGAGTCCTAGTGGTCAGGACACCTTAGCCTTCAAGCGTCGAGAAAGGTTCCAAGTGCTCGAATCGGGATAAAGTGTTGCGGAGTCAAAGTCGATCCGGCAACTACCATGTCAACTTTCAGGCGTCCGAAAGATGTCGAGTCGGTGTCGGAAGCGGATCGACGAGATGACGTGGAGGCGCTCGTAAGGACTTCCAAGCGCCCGGATCGGCCTTTATAAGCAACTGCGAGGAGAAACCTTAAACATTAATTTATACGCTACTACGACGACTTCTTTCACGCAAGCAATTAATCCAGTATGTCGTCATAACGCTGAGGAGCTGCACCGACATCTGCGCTACAACTCTATTTCTGTAGTCTGTAATCTTTCTATTTTCGCTTGTGTACTTAATCTCTTAAGACGATAAAAGTTTATCATTCCTAACCTATTTTTGTAAAGTGAAAACTCCTCGTAAGAGGGGAGTTTTATAATTGATTATCTGTCGGAAACAATTAAGGATCGTGGACCTTGGAGTAGCTGTGGGTGCCTGGAATTCCGTCCTGTTCAATTTCTACCAGATAAAAATTTTACAGGGACAAAATCTTTTTAAGTAACCCTCATATTCGATCAACCATTTGTTTGATCGAAGCATAAGATCATTAGGCTCTTGTGTTGGTATTCAGGATCCATACAAAGAAAATAATTTACGCAGTGGAATAAATAAATTGTACATTTCTTCTTTGTAGATTGTACAGATGATTGTACATACCCGAAGACCTCTTGATCTTCTGTTGTATTCCTCTCCTCTTCTTGGACGTCGTGAGAGCGATGATCTACCAAGATGAACTCCACCCAAATCCTTCTTTTCCTTTTCTTCCAAACCGATGGCAACAAGAGAAGGGAGAAGCTATGGTTGAACCACCACCTTCTCATCTTCCTTTCTTCTTTTCTTCCTCTCTCCTTCTTCTTTCCAAGCCGCCAACTTCTCCTATCCTCTTCTTCCTTCTTTGGGCACCTGCCCTAGGAAGAACCAAGGATAGAACATCTAGGTTGGGCGTCAGCCCTAGGAAGAACCAAGGAAAGCTTTCCTTTTCTTCCTTCTTTGGCCGCCCACCCTCTCCTTCTTCTTCTTCCTTCTTTGGGCGCTGGTCCTAAGGAAGAATTAATGAAAGGAGAGGCTAGATAGGTGGAGGACGCCGACCCTAATCTAGAGAAAACCATAGATCAGCACCGGCCCTAAGAAAAGGAGGGGAGGAGAAAATTCATTGTGCGGCCGACCCTAATTAAGAACAATGAGCATGATTGATTTGAGTCGCCTCTTCTTCTCTCCTTTTATAAGCTTGTCATTTTAGGAAGTTTAGATAAAATTTAATAGAATTAATATTATTTTGTTGTATAACAAAATTTATATAATTTTGTTGGATAAAAAAATTTCTTTACTAAATTTTGTTAGATAATAAAACTTAATAAAATTTTATTGGATAACAAAATTTAATAAAATTTTGTTACATAACAAAACTAACATAATTCTATTTAGAATTAATCCAAATTTTGTTAACCGAATTCTTAATATAATTCTAAACCGAATTTTAACATAATTCTAACCGAATTCTTAACAGAATTCTAACAGAATCTCATAGGTAGATACGAGGCTTTATCCAAAAGCTACAACAGGGACCTAGAGGAGGAATTGATTTTGACCTCCTGATGGGCTTGAGCTCCCTAAACACCCAATTCAAGTCCATCAATAATAACACTTACCACTAAAGGGTTATTATTGAACTACCGTACTAATCTCATATTACAATATGGGTTTTTTCTTATCATGAGTACATTAATCTCCATGTGTTTAAGATATCATATGTCGGTCAATTAATTGAATTACTGACAAATCAAGAGTATTACCACTTAACTTTATTATCATGCGTACTAAGTCCACCTGTAGGGTTTACATGATAATCCTTACGAGCTCCTCAAGGGGATATCATCAGCATATATTATTAGGACATAGATTCCTTCTATAATCAACAACACCATATGTTAGTGAGAGCCCTAGAGCCAATCATTTGATGATTGTTGTATGGACTCCTTGTACCATATTTCTACATTTTATAAAGGTATTTTGTGGTTATTATACTTGATATTCGTGCCATATAACTAAGTATAATAATGTCCTTAAGTAGATCGTTCATATCTATATCAATCGATTGGTTGAATCGATAATGAGATGATATAGAGAATACTACTCTAAATGATTCCTAGTCGAGTATTATCATTCAAGGACAATGCTAATGCGACAAGACTAGCATGCAGGTCAACATGATGACTTGATCTCACAAGTCATGGATATGAGATATTAAGTTGACACATGAGTATGCATTGGAGAATGTATACTAAATGACCCGCCATGAGAAAGTATCATGGATCGTTATATGAGTGTAATATACTTTCTCATGTGGCTATTAGTATGACTATTAGTCCTTGGACCTAAAGTTACCATAATTCTAAACATAAGGAGTTGCATACTTTGGCTTCGTCAAATGTCACCCGTAATGGGGTGGACTATAAAGGCGATTACTGGGTGTGTAACAAATTATGTAGTGGGATGTGAGTGATGTAGATGGGATCTATCCCTCCCATATAACGGGAGTGATATCAGAGTGAGACCACTAAAGTGCATGACCATGCCCAAATGAGTCAATATGTGATGTTGAGCTTGTTTGATTGTAGTGAGTCTACTTGGAGTTCAAGACATAGATTGATTAGAGGATGACACGGTCTATGCCTCGGTTTGATCAATCATGATATCAAGGATAAAAGGACATTGTCACATATTGTGAAGAGTCACAATTAGTAGTCAAAATGGTGATGTTGGATCTCAACATTTTTGTAACTTGGGTAGTAGTGATGTGCTGCTAGATACCGCTCACTACTTATGTACCTAAATAAGTTTAGGGCATTGCCAACGTTACAAGAACCTATAAGGTCACACACAAAGGATAATTAGGTGGAAATTATGTTCATATGATGAACCAAGAGGATTAAATTCATGTGATAAATCAAGTTGGGTTAAGTGTAATCCAAACTAGACTAGTGGAGTTGATTTGATCAACCTTGGAGATTAGAAGTCAAGTTTGTTGGCGTTCTGGATCGCCGTCCTGCGATCCGGATTCTATCCGCTCCGAAAAGCATAGAACCCCACAGGACAAAAAATTTTATCCCGCCTGGATCAATTGACAAAGTCTACAAAAGACTAAGTCAATCGATCCTTCAGGATCGCCGATTCCTAAATTACTAACTACGGTTTCTACTAGTTCTAGGTAAAAAAAAACTGTGGAAATAAAATCATACCAGAACCTTGTTGATAACCTCAAAGCCTTCCGCTGTATTCCTTTCTTCTTCCTGGACGTTGGGTGGACAACGATCCTCCAGAAATAAAGGACTGCAACCTCCGGATGATAAAGCCTTGGATCGACTTTCTTCTTCTCACAGCAACTTCACCTTGTCTCGTCTCTTTGCTTGGATCCGGCCACTTCCTTGGAAGAGGAGTTCGGCGACCTCAAGAGAAGAAGGAGAAGGGGCGGTGGAAGAGGAAGAAAAAGAAAAGAAGGAAGAAGAAGAAGAGGGGCGGCGGCACCTAGAAGGAAGGAAGAGAGGCTTTCGAATCGTTTCGGAATCTCTCCTCTCTTCTCTTGATTCTTGTATCCTCTTGCCGCCCACCCTCCCCCTCCTTTTATAGCCTCACGCCCAACACCAAGTCCTTGGTCGCCCATTCAAAATTGATTCTAATTTGGATTGATTCCACGAACCAATTCTAAATTATAGAAACTTATTAGATCTGGGCCCTTGGATTAGCTTTGTTTGTTTTCTAGCCATTAGATCCTTTTGGAATTAGTTAAAAAAAATAATTTCAACCTTATCTAGATAAGATTTGGTTCAATCCGTGAACTAACTTTATATTAAAGAGAAAATAAAACCGAACCGAAGAGATCTCATCCGTCGGATGCAACTTAATCTCATCTAACGGTTCTAATATAATCTTCTTTAATATAACTTAATTGATTCGATCCAATGGCCATGATTAACTCCCTTAGGTGTGTGGTTCAATGAACCATGCTTGGTTCACCTCGTGAACCGGTTCTTCCTTCCAAAGAGAATTAAAACCGAACCGGAGAGATCTCGTCCATCGGACGCGACTTAATCTCATCCAACGGTTCTAATCTATTCTCTTCTATTCCTCTTTATTTATTTCGATCCAATGGATGCAACTTGATCTAATCCCATGGATACAAAAGCATTAACTCATCCTACGGTCGAGAACTAATCTCATCCAACGGTTGAGATTAAATCTCATCCGACGGCTGAGAACTAATCTCATCCGTTTGATTGCATCCTTTTGAAGATGTCTTTAGGCTACAGTGGGGACCTCGAGGAGGTATTGGATCTGGCCTTCTGATGGGTTTTGGATCCCGTATTCAACCCCGAATACACACCTACATCCATCAACAACGATCCATTCCACTAGAGGATCATTGTTGCACTACCAATCCAATCCCCAAATTACGTTATGGGTTCCTTCTTATTATTTTATGCATTGCTCCCCGTGTTTAAGATATCGTATGTCCGTCAATTATCTGAGTTCACTGACAACTCAATAATCGACATTTAAGACCTTGAATAGTACCACTCAACCTTATTGTCAGCCGGACCAAGTCCACTTGCAAGATTTGACTTGACAATCCTTATGAGCTCTCCAAGGGGACATCATCAGACCTACTGGGACACGGATTCCTTCTATAATTAATGGCACACTGTATAAAAAGCAACATCACCCAACTTACCGAGAATATTTGATCTGACGGAAAGATCTCATCCTTTGGTAAATCAAAGCAATAATTACTAAGTATAGGTACCCATTTATTACATCGGGATTAAGAGTGCATAATTATAATAACAGAAGTCTTGTTCAATTTGCGAGTTAGTGTAAATCGAACAATCTTAATAGTCCTACTCAATACACACAAAGTGCACTAGTGTAATTCAATTCTATAGTCAAGACAGACAGTCACCGAACTACACTACATCCGTTCCCGATGGTTTGTCCAAAGTCATCTTGGTTGTGAGCCTTAGTTTATAATTCACAAGGAGCCGATAATCATGGTCTTCTGTGTCTCACAGACACCAAGTTATCTACAATGTAAATTAAGAGGACTTTATTACAAAATACATTATTGCAATCATTTGACCAAAACATGATACTTTATTTCATAAATGTTTTATATATCAAAGAGCTAGTCTTTTCAGTATACTTCCTAACAAAGTTTGACTTGACTTACTAGGTAGTAGAAGTCCTGGCTGGAGGCTGGGCAAATCTAATCTAGAGGGTTAGGTGGGAAGACCTAGCCTAGAGGACTAGGCAAGAAAGTCCTAGTCAGGAGAACTAGGCAGAAAGACTTGGTAGCTCGAGTGCACCAAGTGAAAGATTAGACAAGTCAGGTGGACCAGATGTTTTACAGTGGAAATCATGAGGGTCAAGGATCGAGGGCAAAAGTCCAACAAATATGGAGGATTTGGTTGACAACAGGTAAATTCTTCGAAGTGGAGTGGGTGAGGGTGCGTTCCCAGTAAGAAGAACAGTAGGTGTCAGTCTGACCTAGGATTTTATTGGAAATTCGAAGTCAAGACCAAAATAATTTGTTAAATTGTTACACTTTCCTGTTAGATTTTTATTTTGTGCTAACTTGTAATGCAGGAAAGGAGGAGCTGAAATTTTATATTTCGGACGCCCTTATCTGGATTCAGGCAATCGGACTCCATGGACTCGGATTTATTCCGAGCGATTAGACGTTAACGGAACAGGGGCCATCGAAGCAGTGAGGTGGTAGAGTCCCAGTGGTTGAGACACCTCAGCTTTCAAGCGCCTGGAGTGGTTCCAGGCACCCCGATCTGGATAAGGTATTGCGGAGTCAAGGTTGATCCGGAACCTCCACGTCAGCATAGAGGCATCCAAAAAGGAATGCAGGCATCCAGAAGTGCCGAGTTAGTAGCATTGATAGTGGATAGACGGACAACGTGGAGGCCCGAATACCCTAATAAAAGAACCTCGAGGGAGAGCCCTTGAAACATCATTCTGCAATCCAGCAACGATCGTCTGCATGTGAAGCTTCAACCAAGAACGTTGTTGTAACACTGAAGAGCTGCACTAGAATTCGTGATCATCTCTCTGTCAGTATATTTACTTTGTGCTTAATTTTATTAGATTGGTATATTTGTTACCGGTGCTATACTTTTGTAAATCATTAACTCTCTTTCGTAAGAGGGGAGTTATATAGTTGATTGCTTGTCGAAAATGATCTTTTGATTGTGAGCCTTGGAATAGTAGCTTGTAGCTGTAAACCAAGTAAATCCTTGTGCTTGCTTTTCTTTTTCAATGCATGCCCTCTTTATTTCTATTATCGCAAGGATTTATGAGTTTTATACGAATTGTGAAAATGCAACGAAAGCGCTATTCACCCCCTCTAGTACTCTCAATGATCCTACAATTGGTATTAGAGCGAGAGGTGCTCCAACACAATGCAACCACTGATCGAGCAAGTTTTTCAATTTTTATTTTTAATTTGTTAAATTTTCTCTCGCACTGCTAATCCACGATCAAGTCTTGATACATTTCGGAGTTTTTTTTGTTATGTACAAGATTTTAATGATCCATCAGGAAGGATACAATACTACAAGGCCACCTCTGTTCTTTGGGGAGGACTTCATCTACTGGAAGGGTAGAATGAAGTACCACCTAAAGACTCAGGTGGACATGTGGATTGTCATCCAAATTGGGTTCACGATCCCGATCGATAACGATGGCCCTCCACAATCGTGCAAGAAATAGGATGCGACCACCAAAAGAAAAATCGAAGCTGATGCTAAGGCAACCCAAACACTACAATGTGGGTTGACTAAAGAAAAACTAAGCAGAGTCAGTCTGTTCATCAGCACAAAAGATCTATGGGATAAGCTCATACAACTCCATGAAGGAACATCTGACAGGAAGGTCAGCAAGGGTGATCTCCTTCTCAACAAACTTTATAACATCAAGATGATGGAAGGTGGATCTGCTAGTGGACTATATGCGCGCATCCAAGGCCTACTAAATGGGCTCCATGCAATTGGCCAACCTATTAAAAATCAGAATGTAATCAGGTACGCATTGATTCCCTAGGAACACTTTGTTGGCATCCATGGTTGATGCTTACAAGGTCTCTAGGGACCTTTCAAAAATTAAGTTTGACGAACTATTTTCAAAATTCAAATTACATGAGCAGACTAACGCCATTCCAGCCGAGAAAGGTATAGCTCTAGTTGCAGGACAAACTACGGAGAAAAAGTCTAGAAAACCAATTGAAGATGAATCTGATGAATCATCAGGGTTTAAAAGCAACGACGAAGTCACCACCGAACTAGTTAATGTAGTTTAGAAGATGCTAATTATTTACAGTTTATCAAAGAAGCTGGCTAAGTCCAATGCTCAAGTTGAGTCACTCCAAGAGGAGGTAACACTCCTTAAGGAAAGAGTTAACTCCAGATCACTAACTGAAAATGTTCAAGTTGGAAACTTAACTCAAGTCAAATTTAAGGAAGAGAATTCTAGGTTAAAACTTCAGATTGATTATCTAAAACGATCATTGGAAAAGTTTACTTCGAGCTCCAAGTATCTTAACATGATGCTTGGAACTCAAACAGCTGGATACAACAAATCTGAGCTTGGACACAAAGTCAAACACAAATCATATATGTCTTTGTTAAATCGACCCAAGAAACCAAAAGTCCAAGCATGGGTTCCTAAGTCCAACCTGACCAATCCAGTTAGACTGAACCAGTACTAGGTCCCGAAGGATCAAATACAATATTTGATCAAACCCAATAGGGGTCATGATTCAGGAGATCAAAAACTTTACATGTTAGATAAACGTGTTTGTTTTAATTTTTTCTTTTTTTATTTTAGAATAACCTAGGCTAGGTAAGGACTCAAAAATTTGATTAACACTTGACCAACATAATCTAGCAACTAAGTCTCGAATGAAGTGTAGATGAATATCAATATGTTTAGTCCTCGCATGGAAGGTTGGATTTTTTGTCATTGCAATTATTGCCTTGTTATCACAAAAAATATTTGTCGCGCCTTTTTGTTGTTGGTGAAGATATGCAAGAACTCTTCTAACCCAAACTGCCTGACATGCTGCTGAAGTTGCTGCTATATATTCTGCTTCTGAAGATGATAAAGTTGTAGTAGCTTACTTCTTTGAACTCCATGAAATTGCTCCTGACCCAAGATTGAAAACACTAGCCGAAGTACTCTTTCGATCCTCCACTGAACTTGTCCAATCACTATTAGTGAATCCGCAAAGATTGAATTTTGAAACTTTCGTATACCAAATTCCATAATCCACAGTTCCAGCAATATAACGTAAAATCCTTTTAGCTGTTCCAAGATGATGCTTTGTAGGATTTTGCATGAACCTAGAAATTACACCAATAGAGAAAGCAATATCTGGTCTAGTGTGAGTTAAAGAAATTAAACCTCCTACCAAACTTCTGAAATATTTTGCATTAGCTTTCTCTGAACCATCTTCTAGTTGAAACTTCTCATTTGTATTCATGGGTGTAGTAGCTGGATTACAGTTGAATAAACTGAATCTTTTAAGAAGATCTGTTGCATGTTTTCTTTGTGAAATAAAAATTACATCAACTCCTTGCTTCACTTCAAGACCAAGAAAATAATGCAATAATCCCATATCTGACATCTCAAATTTCTCCATCATGTTAGACTTAAATTCAGTTATAAGATAATCAGAGGAGCTCATATATATTATGTCATCAACATAAAGACAAACAATAATATAATCATCGCTACCTTATTTCTTCACATAAAGGGTTGACTCACTTTCACTTCTTGTGAAATCATTTTATCAAAAATAACTATCAATCTTTCTATACCATGCCCTTGGAGCCTATTTTAATCCATAGAGTGTCTTTCTCAACTTGTACACCTTTGCCTCTTTGCTTTCAATTATAAAACCTTCAGGTTGAACAACATAAACTTCTTCTTGCAAGTCTCCATTTAGAAATGCAGATTTAACATCAAATTGATAAACAGGCCAATGTAATTGTGTAGCTAATGCTAAAATAATTCTCACAGTTTCAAATCTAGCAACCGGAGAAAAAGTTTCTTCGAAATCAATACCTTACTGTTGCGAATACCCTTTTGCAACAAGTCTAGCCTTGTATTTTTGAATGGTTCCATCGGCATGATATTTTGTTTTAAACACCCACTTGAGACCAATTGCATTCTTGTCTTCAGGTAGATCCACCATCTCCCATGCTTCATTTTTATTAATTGCCAATAATTCTTCTTTCATTGCATTTCGCCATTCTTCCTTTGTTATTGCTTCTTCAAAAGTTGTAAGATCTGTAACAAACATAGCAAATTGATCTGATTCATAAATTTCTCTCAAGGATCTGACCTTTCTTGGAGGTGTTTCATCAGAAGAATCTTGTCGAGATGATGAACTACTGCTTCTTGAATTTGATCGTAAGGAAGTTGGTGATCCCAAAGGAGATGATTCAACACCTTCAGTTGTGGAGTTCTATTCTCTATTGGGATGCAAACTTGAGTCTCTTCACCTTCTGTATTTCACTTCCAACTTGAATTTTCATCAAAATCTACATCTCTTCTTATAATTAATTTGTTAATCCTAAGGTCAGTGGAGTGGAAGGAGACTAGACCAGGGGCTCTGTCCTGCTGGAAAAAGTAGGTGTGCATGACATCTAAGGTGATCTCCTCATAGGGCTCATCAAAAGGCATGCTGGTGGGTGGGTAGACAACAAACTGAGACTGTGAGGGTCTAAATCCTATAAATGTGTTTATCATGGCTGGTGTGATGGATACGGTCCTACGTCCAACTCTGGATATAATAGTGTGGTCATCTCGCAGGTCAAGGTTATTGTAGAATTCTGAACACAGAGTTGTGTTCACAGGGGTGGTACAGAAGACTAGCCTATCCAAGTGGTAGTGTGTGATAACCTGCATAGACAGTGGGCAGGATCGGACAAAGAACCCTCTATCTAAAGACCTACATGGTAATGCTATGTAGGTGGTCTCCTCAAATCTAAGCCTAAGTCCCTCGGTGGGAAACCTAGGGTCTGTAGAGGGGGCACTACTAGAGGCAGCCTCTCTAGCTCGCCTAGGTCGTCTAAATATAATAATATTTTAATTAACGAGAATAAAAAAAACTGAATTCATGTAGTAAAAGGATAAAGTTTAGAAGTTACTTGGGGGCCATGGATTTCCTACTTGACGAAACGAGCTTTCTTGTCGTCAAAAGTCGGTAAAAAGGTGGAAGAGGGGGGGTTTTTTCGGGAGATCATCGGCTGTGGGGACGGCGCTGTTTTATAAATCCCGCCTGAGTCGACTCCAGTGATCTGAGTCGACTCGGGTGACGGTGTGAGTCGACTCCAGTGATCTGAGTCGACTCAGGTGACGTTGTGAGTCGACTCAGACAGGCTGGAGTCGACTCAGGTCAGTTGAAACGACGTTTTAAGCGGGAAAATTCCCGCCGTTTCGCTGACCTGACTTGAGTCGACTCCACTGAGTCTGGAGTCGACTCGAGTCGGCGATCTCAGATAATTTTGTTAAGGGTTAGTTTAATTAATTTAAAAAATAATTTTATTAAAATAATTTTTAAAAATTGTTTAATTTAAAAAATAATTTAAAATAATTTTAGTTATAATTTTAGTTAATTTAAATGAAAATAATTTTTTTAATTGAAAATATTTTTAATTAAAAATAATTTTTAAGTAATTTTAATTGAAAATAATTTTTAAGTAATTTTAATTAAAAATAATTTTTAAGTAATTTTAAAATAATTTTAATTAAAAAATAATTTTTTGAAAATATTTTTAATTGAAAAATAATTTTTAAGTAATTTTAATTGAAAATAATTTTTAAGTAATTTTAATTGAAAATAATTTTTAAGTAATTTTAATTGAAAATAATTTTTAAGTAATTTTAATTGAAAATAATTTTTAAGTAATTTTAATTGAAAATAATTTTTAAGTAATTTTAATTGAAAATAATTTTTAAGTAATTTTAATTGAAAATAATTTTTAAGTAATTTTAATTGAAAATAATTTTTAAGTAATTTAATTAAATAATTTTTAAGTAATTTTAATTATTTGAGTTCGTTGGATTTTTATTAATTTATTACCTAATCATCTCACCCAGTCTAGATGCTCAATCAGTTATCCTATGGGTTTAATGTGAGATGATTTTCTAATTTTATCTTTGTTTATTGTGCAAGGTATCTATATTTGATTAACCTTGAGTTAGATTCAGGTTTAACCGTCAATTGATTAAATATTTATTTCAAAAATTGATCTCCAGGCGGTGGCGAGGCACAGAGGCCTTCTTGGTTATCGGAGCAACGACCACTTTCTAAGACAAGATCAATTTAAGAAATTGGATATTTAACCAACTTATTGATAAACCTTGGTCTAACTAGTCTAGGATGTGGCGAGGTAGCTTCGGTCAGTTTGGTTCGACTAAGTGAGTCAAGTCAGGTACTCCTTACCATCCTTGATCACTTAACCTTACTTCCCTGACGTACTATCATCTCGCCCCACCCTGGTACTAGGTTGGCAAGTATTAATCAAATAGTTCATCCTTAAACTAACCTAATTTTCTATTGCGGAGAAAGTAAATCTAAATTAAGCAAGAAATCAAATAATGTGATTTGGTTCCCCCGGGATCGTGCCCCTTGATTGGTCGAATCAAGTGAACCTGATCCTTGGGAACCAAGTATTGGTTCAGTCCGACTGGATTAACCAGTCGTGACTTAGGAACCCACGCTTGGACCCGTGTTCGATTTCTACGTGTTAGTGCTATGAATGATCTATGTTTGGCCGCATACCCGATGCCCGATCGATTGTATCCAGCCTTCTGCGATCCAAGCATCATATCCAGATACTTGGACCCGGAGGTGAATCGTTCAAGCGATCTTCTGAGTTCACCGATTTGAGTCTTCAGTTGAGCATTTTCTTCCTCGAGTTGAACTCGAGTCAAATCCTCAACCGAATCACTCTGAGTCGGTGGCTCAGGGTTGACTTTCTCCTTGAGGATTACTAATTCCTCTTGGAGCGATTCAACCAAGGCATCAGCCTTAGCCAGTTTTTTACTTAGACTAATTATTATTGAAAATAATCTTTCGTTACTTACAGTGATGTTCGGGCCTTCGGAAGCGGATACGGATCCGCGGCTTTCGTCGTCCGAGTCGTAGTCGCTCTGGTTCGGTTCGTCCTGTGCCGGAAGAGCGAGGAAACTTGTTGTAGGTTCTCCGTCTGACTCCTCGGAAGACGACTCGTCCCATGTCGCCTTTAGTGCTTTCCGCTTTGCTTTTTGATCCTTCCGTTGGTGGGCAGTCTGCGATGAAGTGGCCCTTTCGACCGCAGCCGTAGCACTTCAGTCTCCGACTTTCCGGTGGTTGGCGGCTTCGATTTGTTGACCACCTTCTTGATTTCTGAACGGCGTATTCCGCGCTTATTCCGGAACATCTTCCGGACGAGGTTCACCAGCTCCGAGGTTACTTCGTCGTTTGTTTCAGAGTCTGATGATTCTGATTCTTCTGGGACCTTCTTCTTCTTTGAGTCGGTACCTGCAATTAATGCTATACCTTTCTCCTGCACTTCCGTATTAGTTTGTTCGTGCAATTCAAATTCAGAAAATAAATCATCTAATTTTATTTTATTTAAGTCCCTGGAAACTTTGTAAGCATCTACCATGGATGCCCACAAGGTATTCCGGGGAAAGGCTTTTGAGTCGACTCAACTCCGATTTGACCAGAGTAGACTTTGGGCTTGACTTTGAGTTGACTTTACTTGCTTCACCTCTGCTTTTCCCTCTTGCTTCCAGCTCCTGGTTCCTGCAAGACAAGCATACAAGCAAACAAATACAACAACCTAAAGTCTTACCTAGTGGGTCTAACTTCAGATTTCTACCGAAACCTTGGGTTAGCCTAACTCACTCCATTCTGGAGAATTCATGCCAACCAAGTCCTCCAGACTTGTTGGACTTGTGCTCGGCTCTGTCCTAGCCCCCCAGGATTTTTGCTTCGGTTCAGTTCTCTCTAACCAACCCAGACTTCTGCTGCAACTCGGTCACCTAGACCAGCCCAGACTTCTGCTGCGACTCGGTCACCTAGACCAGCCCAGACTTCTGCTGCAACTCGGTCACCTAGACCAGCCCAGACTTCACCTGGTGCACTCAGGACTCTGCCAAGACTTCCGCCTGATCCTCCAAATCAGGATTTCCCTTTGCCTAGCCTACAACTAGGACTTTCCCTTGCCCAGCTTCACTCACCAGGACTTCCTTGCCCAATCGTCCAGATCAGGACTTCCCTTGCCTAGTCTAACCGACCAGGCCTTCTCGCTCACTTCCACACATCCAAACATCAAGTCCTGTTTGGATCAACCCTTGGTCAAACTGACCAGACTTAGGTGTATTGTCAAACATCGAAACCTTAGGCAAGATCTTAGTGCATCTTGCACCAACACGCATACCTTATGACGTCCCGGTTGTCGATGCTTTGTCCGATGGCATCTAGGCCATTAAGGATGTCCTGGATCCTTGCGTGTAGACCGCTTGCCATTTCTCCTTCAAGCATTTTAATATTATACAATTTATTTATTAACAAATCTCTTTTACTTACCTTGGTGTCGGAGGTTCCCTATAAAGCTCGATCAATTTTGTCCAGAGGTCCTTTGCACTGCTGAATGGACCCACCTGGTTCAGCTCCTCTTTTGTTAGCCCGTACTGAAGTGTCTTGGTTGCTTTTGCATCCTCCTCGATCTTCTTTTTAGTGGCGGCATCCCAAAACTCGTAAGATTGTTGTCGTTCATCATTACCAGTAGGGATTTGAAATCCTGTCTGGATGATGATCCACATTTCCACTTGAGTTTTTAGGTGGCATTCCATTCTGGTTTTCCAATATGGAAAGTCATCACCTGAAAATAGAGGTGGTCTGGCAGTGCTGAATCCTTCTTGGTGAGCCATTTATCTAGCACACAAGAAGAACAAAAAATACTTTCCAAGACTGGGTCTTGGATTAGTAGTGTGGGAGAAAATGAGAAAAAAAATGAGAACGAAAAAAAAAAAAAAATTTCTTAAACAGTGGTTGCACTGTTTTCAAGAGCCCCCGCTCTGATACCAATTGTAGGATCGATAACACGCTAGAGGTGTTAGTGAGAGCCCTAGAGTCAATCATTTGATGATTGTTGTATGGACTCATATGTATTATATTTCTACATTTTATAAAAGTATTTTATTGTGGTTATTATACTTACTTGATATTCGTGTCATATAACTAAGTATAATAATGTCCTTGAGTAGATCGTTCATATCTATATCAATCGATTGGTTGAATCGATAGTGAGATGATATAGAGAACACTACTCTAAATTATTCCTAGTCAAGTATTAACATTCAAGGACAATGTTAATGCGACGAGACTAGCATGTAGGTCAACATAATGACTTGATCTCACAAGTCATGGATATGAGATATCAAGTTGACACATGGGTATGCATTGGAGAATGTATACTGAATGACCCGCCATGAGAAAGTATCATGGATCGTTATATGAGTGTCATATACTTTCTCATGTGGCTATTAGTATGACTATTAGTCCTTGGACCTGAAGTCACCATGGTTCCCTACATAAGGAGTTGCATACTTTGGCTTCGTCAAACGTCACCCGTAACTGGGTGGACTATAAAGGTGATTACTGGGTGTGTAATAAATTATGTAGTGGGATGTGAGTGATGTAGATGGGATCTATCCCTCCCATATAACGGGAGTGATATCATAGTTCTTGATAGAGTTAGACCACTAAAGTGCATGGCCATGCCCAAATGAGTCAACATGTGATGTTGAGCTCGTTTGATTGTAGTGAGTCTACTTGGAGTTCAAGACATAGATTGATTAGAGGATGACACGGTCTATGCCTCGGTTTGATCAATCATGATATCAAGGATAGAAGGACATTGTCACATATTGTGAAGAGTCACAATTAGTAGTCACAATGGTGATGTTGGATCTCAACATTCTTGTAACTTGGGTAGTAGTGATGTGTTGCTAGATACCGCTCACTACTTATGTTTCTAAATCGGTTTAGAGGCATTGCCAACGTTACAAGAACCTATAGGGTCACACACAAAGGACAATTAGGTGGAGATTAGGTTCATATGATGAACCAAGAGGATTAGATTCATGTGATGAATCAAGTTGGGTTAAGTGTAATCCAAACTAGACTAGTGGAGTTGATTTGATCAACTTTGGGAGATTAGAAGTCAAGTTTGACTTGACTTGAGAAGGAGAACTTTGGGAGTCAAGTTTGACTTGACTTTGTGCCATGTCATCATAAATGTTGACTTGACTTTTTGCCATGTCATCATCCATGTTGACTTGACTTATGCCACCTCATGGTCAATGCTTGACTTGACCATTTGACTTTGAGGTGAGGTGGCATAAGAGGTGACCAATGGTGATGCTCCACATCATCATGGATGCCACATCATGGGGGTTACAATGAGAGTTTGTAACCTAAGGCTTTAATGGGATTAATTAGCCATGAATGGCCTTGATGTGACAAGCCACAAGAGGAGAAAAAGAGTGTTTTTTCATTCAACGTGAACACACTTTTTCTTCTCTTCTCCTTGGAGTTTTTCTCTCCTTCTCCCTCTCCTCTACATCTGGCCGAATCCTTCCAAGGTGCTAGCACACCTTTAGGTTTTGGTTTTTCCACCATATTGTCCGTGTGGATACCATAGAGGAGCTACGCTTGTAGCTCTCGAGATCCGGCACCGTTTGGACGAGCGGGATACGCGAAGGGCACGCACCGAAGGTAAAAGTCTTTTTCATGTAGATCTAGAGTAGATCTAGAATATAAAACAAGTTTTGCAAAATTTTTGTTCGCACGGATCCTTTGGCATGGACTTCCGAGGTTTCCGCAACGCAAAAAGTGATTTTTGCGGCTCGGAAAGTCCAACTGAAACCCTTTTCCACAAGCCTTGCTTTATAGGTACTGATATTCCCATCCATGTCAATCTTTTTCTTGAAGATCCACTTGCACCCTATGGGTTTTACCCCAACTGACACATCAACCAACTCCCAAACTTAGTTGGTATACATGGAGTCCATTTCAGATTTCATGGCTTCCATCCATTTCTCAGAATCATTTGAAGAAATTACTTCCTCAAAAGTCGACGGTTCATCATCCTTGGATGAGTAACACTTCCTCATCTTGGGTTACCAACCAACCATATCTGTTTGGCTCTCGGTGTAATCTTGTAGACTTACGTCGATTTTGCGTTTCTTGAGCAATCTCAGAAGAAGGAGATGATGCATTGAGAACATGTGCGTTCATCAGCATTATTAGCATTGATTTGGCCACATTTCATGAGCATAACATAGGATATTTCACTCTATTTGGCGGTTTATGCTTTTGCCTCTTTAATTATTTCGTTCTCCTTGGATACATGTCTTTGTGCGATGTTTTGTCTTGACAGGTAAACAGCATCGTCGTGCCGACCAAGTGGAGCTGGCCAGACTTTCTTGCACAGAGCTTAACATGCCCGGGCCGTGCTGTTTAGCACGGCCGTGTTGTTTGCTGTGAAGCCGTTCAGAATGCTGCTGTGTGACGCCCAGAGATTAACACGCCCGGGCCGTGCTGTTTAGCACGGCCGTGTCGATTACCAGCTCAGTCAGCTGTGAAGCTGCATTTTTTGCTCAGAGTTTAGCACGCCCAGACCGTGTTGAATGACACGGGCGTGTTACAAACCGCGTAAGCTATAAAAGGGCTGTGAAAGAAAATGAAAAGGGGGATCCTGGCGGCTGGAATAGGGTTTGGAAGGAGGAAGGCTTTGGATAGAATCATCTGAAAGCATCAGAAACGTTTGCATTGGAGATTTGGATTGGTAACATCTTGTATTGGATGGTTGGATACTTAATTTGGATTGTCATGTCTTGCTGTGAATTTCTGTTTATGGAGTAGTTTGTTTCATCTTGAGATATGGGAGTACCCTTTTTGTTGATTGATTTGTATTGATTTGCCTTCTCTCTCGTTAATTGAATCCGTATTAATGACGTGGTTTCAGTGAATTATCTCATTTTATCTTAGGAAGTTAGGGGATGTACTTAGTGGTGAACCCTATTTCCGGAACTCTGAATACCATCTAGGATTGTCCCTTCGAGGAGTAGTTGCAAGATTGTCTAGGTAGGCTTGCGGGACTCATGTGACAGGGTCCTTAGCTGATTATGGTCACCTGTGTTACTTGCCACGAAAGAGGGAGTTCAGTCCTAAGAGATATCCTGCATAAACAATCCCTGTACTGAACGGAATTTGTATAATCCAATTGTACACTGAATTGGCAGTAAGACTAGGAAGGTTTGCGGAGGTCACGTGACAGGTCCTCTTAGCTGATTATGATCACCTACGCTCGAATGCCAATGAAGGTAGAATTGCCTTAGGTAAGTACAACTGAGGAAGATCCTGAAAGGGGCCCTCAATTGAGCATAGGACGGACATGGGATATCCGTCAAAACGTCAGTAAAGGTTAACAGAGAGGGAAGGCTTATCTTCTGATTGATCATTGAAAAGGGGAAACTATTATCTCGAGATTAATCCAATTCCAAAACCTAGCCAACTCTACTTATCGTCAGTTTCCATAGAAAATTGACTTGTTTCATCGAATTATTTCGTCTAGATAACTAAACATCACGCATCGTCCGGTGATTAAACAAATCCCTGTGGATCGATATTATTACTTGACGACATCCGTGCGCTTGCGGAAAACAGACATCAGGAGACACTTGTACTTGTGGTACTGTCTCATTGTCCAACTGTTCATCTTGTTTGTAGTGTCTGGAATTTCTTCAAGACTTATTTCACTCCCACTACCATTTTTAGAAATAAATTCTCTTTCTAAGAAAGTAGCATATCGAGTAACAATAACTTTGTGCTCACTTGGGAGATAAAAATAGTATCCCATTGTAGCTTTGGGATAACCTACAAACGTACATCTTATGGATCTTGCTGCAAGCTTATCAGAATTTTCATTCTTCACATAAGCATCACAACCCCATATCTTAAGATAAGACAAATTTGGTTTCTTTCCAAACCATAATTCATAAGGAGTCTTATCTACTGATTTGGTTGGAACTTGGTTAAGTATGTATGTTGCTGTTTCTAAGGCATAACCCTAGAACGACATTGGAAGATTCACATGACTCATCATTGATCTAACCATAACCATGAGTGTGCGATTTCTTGTTTCCGAAACACCGTTCCACTCCGGCGTTCTAGGAGGTGTAAGTTGGGAAACTATCCCACACTCTTTTAGGTAATCAATGAACTCGTGGCTTAGATACTCGCCACCTCGATCACTCCAAAGGGTCTTAATCTTCTTGCCATGTTGATTTTCGACCTCGTTCTTGAACTCCTTAAATTTGTCTAGAGTTTCAGACTTATGCCTCATTAAGTAGATATATCCATATCTACTTAAATCGTCGGTAAAAGTCACAAAGTAGGTATACGCCTCTAGCCTGAACTCGTAATGGTCCACATACATCACTGTGTATGAGTTCTAGTAGTTCATTTGCCCGTGCACCTATCTTGGTGAAAGGCTTTTTTGTCATTTTACCTTGTAAACATGATTCGCATGTATTTATGGGCTCTAATTCAAAAGAGTCCAAATACCCATTACTGAGTAATCTAGCGATGCGTTTCTCGGTTACATGACCAAGTCTACAGTGCCAGACATATGTCAAGTTTGAGTCATGCAGTTTCTGTTTCTTGCTTTCAATACAATAAATTTGTTCATCTAAGTTAAGAACATACAGACCATTATTTGATAAACCATTCCCATAGAACACATTGTTTAAATAAAAGGAACATGACTTATCCTTGAACTGAAATACAAATCCCTTGGCATCCAAACTCGACACCGAAATGATATTCTTTGAGAAACTAGGAACAAAATAACAGTTTTCTAAATTCAAAATAAGTCCACTAGGCAAATTTATGTAGGATCGATGTACGCGCTAGAGGGGGGTGAATAGCGCGTGTCGCCTTTTTCAAATTCGTTCGTTTTCTAACAAAGCACTTTCAGCGGAATTAGTAAATAACAAGAAGGACCCATGGGATTTACTTGGTTCCTAACCCCCCAGGGTTAGTACGTCCAAGGCCTAATTCGGGAGGCGCCCGTCCACTAGTGGTCTCCTTTCCGAAGTTGTTCGGAGGCGGAGAAACCCGTCTTACAGTCCGTGTAAGCAATACAAATAATAGAAAGAATTAAGACAACAATAATAAAAGCAAACACTTATGTAGAGCCGATCTGGAAGTCCTGAGCGTCGCGCACTCCTCCTGGAACTTCCCCGGTTGCAAGCGTTTGGCCTCGGTTGCGTTCAACGGCACCCCTAGTTGAGCAGGGAAGTTTTTGACTTGAATGCCTTTGTTTCTGCATGCTGACATCCTTTTATACTGCTCCTGAGTCGACTCAGATGCCTATCTGGGTCGACTCCAGCTTGCGTGGCAGATAGAACTTCATCCTGCTCGTTATCTGCTGTCCGAGTCGACTCAAGTGCCCTTCTGAGTCGACTCAAGTGCCCTTCTGAGTCGACTCCAGCCAGAATCTGAGTCGACTCCAGAAACCTTTTTTGTAGATCTCTGAAAGGGCTTCGCAACGCATCCGACCGTGCCTCGTTTCGAGTCCTGAGTCAAAAGTTATGACCCGTTGAAGTTGACCCTGCATTATGGTTCCTGCAAAACAAGCATGAAAACAACCAAGCCAACCTAGCTTTACCTTGTGGGTCTAACTTCGGATTTCTACCGAAATCCTGGGTTAGTCTGACGCCTCCTGTTCCACTCCAGGAACGCGCCCCTACCCACTCCACTCAGGAGAATTTATGCCAACCAAGTCCTCCAGACTTGTTGGACTTGTGCTCGGCTCTGTCCTAGCCCCCCAGGATTTTTGCTGCGGTTCGGTTCTCTCTAACCAACCCAGACTTCTGCTGCGACTCGGTCACCCAGACCAGCCCAGACTTCTGCTGCGACTCGGTCACCTAGACCAGCCCAGACTTCTGCTGCGACTCGGTCACCTAGACCAGCCCAGACTTCACCTGGTGCACTTGACTCTGCCAAGACTTCCGCCTGATCCTCCAAATCAGGACTTCCCTTTGCCTAGCCTACAACTAGGACTTTCCCTTGCCCAGCTTCACTCACCAGGACTTCCCTTGCCCGATCGTCCAGATCAGGACTTCCACTGCCTAGTCTAACCGACTAGGTCTTCTCGCTCACTTCCACACATCCAAACATCAAGTCCTGTTTGGATCACCCCTTGGTCAAACTGACCAGACTTAGGTGTATTGTCAAACATCGAAACTCTAGGCAAGATCTTAGTGCACCTTGCACCAACAACAACACGAGTCTTCTTCTGTGAGATGGAAACATCCTGACAGATCTCCAAGCTCCAAATAAAATCCTATCTACTACTTGGGGAGAAAACAATGTAACCCCAGGGTCTGGGTAGTGAGTATCAGATACTCAGTGGAATACATGATAGAAGTGCATAACAGGATATATCAATAGGAATAACAGAAGATATACAGTCTCTACAAGTGATACATAAGGAAAGATCAATACTGTATAACAGATATAAGAATCATGAAAATCAAGTAGTGCATGTCATGTCATACAATGCAACAATAATATATCAAGCAAGTGCAATAGTCACACACAAACATGCTGTAAATAATAATGCAGTAAAATATACAACGAATGCATGCAAATATGCAACACACATCACATGCAACATGCATGATCACTGTCTGTACTCGTCATCCCCAGTCACTCACCCAATGCAGTGAATTGAGGCACCAACAGAACATACTGCATAGACTCCAACAACTAACCACTAATAATCAAGTGGGGAGCGGGCAGTGTATCTCAGGAGAGCTATCTAGCCAATCCTGGTTGCACCCAACATGGCACAACAAATGCTCTCATCCATATCACATGACAACACGGTGTTAGGTGAGTGCCAACAACAACAACAGCCAACTACTGTCAACAACACCTACTACTAGCATATAGATGTTATGATGATCAACTCAACATATAATAGCTATAACTTTTCAGCATAATCAACATAAGACAGGATAAGTCCTCATACATCAGTGATAGGTAAATTGAGATTGTACTATCAATGGATAGATCAATCAAAGGTCAACTAGTATATATCAAGTAACAAACAACACAAGATATCAACTAGGTAAATAACATAGGTAACAGGAGTAGCAACAGGATAGTATTAGATCATATCAAAGGTCAACTAGCAAGTATCAAGCAACATGTGAAACAATAGTATCAACAAGGTAATAACACAAGCAACATGAATAACAATAGGATAGACAAGTAACAATAGCTCATACACTAGAAATAGAGCCTGTAATGATCAGAGTACAGGGTACCTACCTGAATCTTTGAGATTGATGAATATCAATAACAGAACCCCTCAGAAATACACAACTCCGTATATAATAGGATCACCAGTTACAACCCTGCAAATTATACATATGACAACACTAAATACAATATTCTATTAAATTTAAAATAAAGTAAAATTCTAACCAAACTTGTAGGTTAATCTAACCCATTCCAATTAACCTAACCCATAACAGATCCAATCCATTTGGATCAGTCCTAGCTCCAACCAATCTTATTAAAGTTCTTAACCGAAATCTAATCCTATCATTAACCCGATCCAACAGTAATTAAACAACTATCCACCCAACAACCAACATACCAATTCCACAATCACCCTAATCACACCGATCACCAAAATTCATTTGAAATCAATCCCAATTTCCAAATCAACACTTATAATTTCCATCTCACCGAAATAGATCAGAAAATCCAATAAAATTCCAATCCAACAGTAAACTAGATTCAACACCTAATCGACAACTAATCAAGAACTAAACCAACTTAGATTCAAGAACTTACCTCCAAGATTAGTTCTGATCATGCCCTAGAAATCCTAGATCCAAGCTCTGTTCCTCTTCCTTCACGACCGAAGCCCAAAGAAAACCTCCGATTCGAGATCCAAGCTGTGAAGGGAATACCGATTAGAAATCTAAGGAGATTCCAAGCAATCCAACGAGATTCAACTCAAAAATCACGCATAACCCAAAACCTAGCTCAACATCCCTTATCGATCGTCTTCTTCTCTTCGGCTTCTTCTCGAATCACCGTTGCCTCTAGCGCGATTCCAGCCACCACCGGCGAGAATCAACTTCCAACAACTCAAGCCTCTGGTTGTTGGCATTCCTCCTCCATTTTGGCACCGGCGTTGACGAGACTCACGATCGCGCGTGCGTCGGAGAAGAAGGAACAGAGGCGTGAGATCGGGAGAAACAGGGAGAAGATAAATAGCAATTGGGAATCACAGTAATCGGGTTCTTTAATCTCTGCGTTAACGGGGTCAATTATACCCGGATCCAATAACCCAATAATCCTTTAATCCTAATTTGCTAATTGGCCTTAATTGGGCCTGTTTATTTGGGCTACTACATTAAACTGTAGGGTTAATTTTAATTAACCTCTTAATAACTTTCTAATCCTCCCTTACACCCCAACAATTAAGGTTAATTTTATTTACAACTTACCCCTTAATTTTCAGTATTTTACAAACTTTTGTCAATTGTAACCTTTTGTTATACTCTCATTTCTTTTATGCTTATTTACTTTAAGGGTTGAATTGCTACCAGATCCATCATTGTAAAGAAACAAGTCTCCTTCCATTTTTAGAAAGGAGGTTAATAGTGAATTGCCCATTGAAGCGATTAAGGATCGTAGGCCTTGGAGTAGCAGCTAGAGGTTATGAAATAAGTAAAAACAAACGCATCATTTGTGTGCTTGTTTGTTTTTCATTTCCGTTGCATGACTCTATTTTCGAATGATTTTCTAATGTGTATAAAGCGGCTATTCACCCCCTCTACCGCTTTCTCGATCAAACACCTTTATCCTATATTTTCCCTATCTATCCATTCTAAGATAAACATTGATAGCATGAATATAATGTATGGCTTGTTAAATATGATATATAGCAATTAACAAAATATGCATAAGCATAGCAAGTATAAACATGTATGGCATTAAGCAGGTCAAGTCAAACAAATTATACTTAAAGTATTTATTTTTAATAATATATCAAAATTTTGATTTGATATATTTCGTATTAACCTCAAATGTCCAACTTTTTTTTTGACTCATTTTAATTTTTATTAGGTTTTATTTTTTTTTATCAAGTACATTGTATTGATTGTTTTATAATTAAATGATATTTGATAATAACTTGGTTAATGAATTTCAAATTTCTAACATGTGTTTAACTTAGACTTGTAATCCAAGTCTATATTTTGATTTATAGATCTATTATGAATAATCTTTTCTAATTTATTAATTTTATTTTTCAAAATATTATTTTATTTTTCTAATTTTCTAAAATTTATATTTTTTAAAGTTGAAGATTTTTCTTTAAAATTAAAAAAAATTTATTTTCAAAATATTTAACTTTAGAAACTTATCTTTTCCATTTTTAAAATTCAAATATTAATTTTTTTTAATTTTTAAATTTTTGAAAATTGATTTTTATTATTTTTAAAATTCAAATTCTGATTTGTGTCATTTTTAAAAATTTAAATTCAGATTCTTAATATTTGAAATCATATTTTTTAAAATTCTAATTCTTGAAATTTGAAAATTTATTTTTTGTTTTTCAAATATTAGATTTTGAAATCTTCTCTTCTAGATTTTTTAAATTTAAAAATTATTTTTTTAAATTTTAAAATTTTGAAAAATATATTTCTAATCTTGAAAAACCCTTACCATCTTTGATTAAATTTGAATTATTAATTAGATTTGAATTAATCAGGTTATATAGATTAATTAAATTTAAATTATTTTTAATCAAATTTAAATTATTCAATGGAAGATTATCTTGATTAATTAAATTATCAATTAAATTTGAATTGATTGGTTTTTTTCAGATTAATCTTTTGAGTAGTCGAATTAAGATTTTGATTGATACAATTAAGGTTTGTATCGACTTGATCAAAGTTTTGATTGACTCTATCAAAGTTCTAATTAAGTTAATTATGTTTTATCTTATTATTTGAATTATTAAAATTAATTAATTTTTTATTAATTAATTTATTTTTATTAACTAAATTTAAATTAATCAAATTATTATTATGCATATCTAATTTTTCAGAAAGATCTAAACTAGATGAATAATAATTAGCATGCATTACAAAACTAGGATTTTCATATACTTTGAAATCACTAACCTATCGCTCCCCCTAGATCCTTGGATCTTCTCTATAGGCATTGATTCTTCTAGTGATATGTCCTTTTGCACTGGCAACACATCACGTAGTCCTTACTTTTCTAGATCCCTAGCATTGACACCTCTTTTGTTGTGGTTGTGTAGGTCAAGTTTTATAAGTAGGGTACTTATTTTTATAATGCTCCCTTTCCCTTCACTTAAAATAAATTATGTGTCAAGCTCGACTTGATCTTCAAGCTCCGTTGGATTCTTGTTAAGCTTGATCAACTGAGTCCATAGTGTTGGTACAGGAAGCACCAGATGATCGAATCTTGATTTTGATGATGGCACGAGATTCAAGTTAAGTGTATGGTTTATATTGATATGCATATCTAAGTGTGCAAGGAGTACAGGAAAGTCTTAGTTGAGGCTAGACAATGAAAAGTTCAAGTATGGAGTCTAGGCAAAGCAAGTCCTAGTGTGGAGTCTAGGCAAAGGAAATCCTAGTGTGGAGTCTAGGTAGAAGTCTTAGCAAGATCAAATGCACCAAATGAAAGTCCAGGCAGGTCGAGAGGACCAGATGCATGGCAGAAATCAAGGTAGGTCAGTTGGACCAGATGCATGGTGGAAAGTCCAGACAGGTCAATTGGACTAGTTGTTTAGCGGGAAGTCTAGGTGATCAGGTGGACTAGTTGCCTAGCAATAAATCCTGTGGGTCGAGGATCAAGGCTAAGCGAAAAGTCCAACAAGTCTGGAGGACTTGTTGGTAAAACAGGTAAATTCTCCCGAGTGGAGGGGTAAGGGCGCGTTCTCGATGTAGAACAATAGACGTCAATCTAATCGAGGATTTCATTAGAAATCCAAAGTTAAGACCACTAAATAGTTTAAAATTGTTTACTCCTTTTCTGCTGCTTTTGCTTTTGCACTAACTTGTAATGTAGGAATAGAGGAGCGAGAACTTTGATTCTGGGCGACTTTATTCGAAATCCAGGCGATCGAAGTCCAGGTGCCCAGATTGTTGATACAGGCTACCGGACGTCAGCGGAACCAAGCCAGCGAAGTAGTGAGGTGGCATTGTCTCAATGGTCGGGGCACCTCAGCTTCTAGGTGCCCGGATTCGAATAAATACAGTGGCAGTCAAAGTTCATCCGGAACCTTCACGTCAGCATACAAGAGCCTGGAAGTGTCGGGTTAGCAGTGCCGATGGTGGATCGGCGGACAGCGTGGAGGTGCCTGGAAAGGCTTCTAGGCGCTTGGAATGCCCAATAAAAGAGCTTCAAGGGAGATTCCTCATAACAATAATTCAAAGCAACCCGACGGTTGTCTACGCTCGAAGAATCATTTTGGAGGTCGTCGTAACATCGAAGTTCTACACCGAAAGTCTACAACTTCAACTTCAGTAACTCGATTACTTTTGTACTTGATTTCAAAGAACGATAATTGTTTTATCATTTCTATTTTCTTGTAATCGATAAAACTCCTCTTCGTGAGAAAAGAGTTTCATAGTGGATTGTCCAGCGTAAACGATCAAATGATCGTGGGTCTTGGAGTAGTAGCTTGTGGCTGTGAACCAAGTAAAAAATAGTGTCTCTTCGTGTTTGTGTTTTGAATTCATACTTTATTATTTTTGCTGCAATACTTTCCGTTGTTTAACTTTGATTGATCGAATTCACGAATGAAAACTAATGATTTTATGAAAACTGAGAAAACGCTACAAATAGTGCTATTCACCCCCCTCTAGTGCTCTCTTCGATCTTACAATTGGTATTAGAGCAAGTTTTTCAAAAAAAAAATTTGAATTTTTTTATAAGGTTATTTCATTTTTCTCCCGCACTATTAATCCAAGACTAAGTTTTGGAAAGAGTTTTCTTTATTTTTCTGTGTGCTAGAATAATAGCCCATCAGAAAGGATTTAATACCGCAAGGCTACCGCTGTTCTATGGGGAGGACTTCATCTATTGGAAAGGTAGAATGAAGTACCACCTGAAGACTCAAGTGGATATGTGGATAGTCATCCAGACGGGATTCACAATTTCGACTGAATGCTACAGATAGCGCTATTCACCCCCTCTAATGCTCTCTTCGATCCTACAATTGGTATCAGAGAGGGGTGCTCGAACATAGTGCAACCACTGATCGAGCAGGTTTTTCAATTTTTTTTAAAAATTCTTTTAAAAGGTTATTTCATTTTTCTCTCACATTGCTAATCCAAGACCAAGTCTTGGAACAAGTTTTCTTTGTTTTTCTGTGTGCTAGAACAATGACCCATCAAGAAGGATTCAGTATTGCAAAGCCACTACTGTTTTCTGGGGAGAACTTCATCTATTGGAAAGATAGAATGGAGTATCACCTGAAGACTCAAGTGGATATGTGGATAGTCATCCAGACAAGATTCATAATCTCAACTGACAATGACGGTCTACCACAGTCCTGTGACAAATGAGATGCGGCCACTAGGAAAAAGATAGAGGCAGATGCAAAGGAAACCCAGACTCTGCAATGTGGGTTGACTAAAAAAGAGTTGAACCAAGTCAGACCCTTCATCAGTGCAAAGGACCTTTGGGACAAGATGATTGAATTACACGAGGGCACCTCGGATACGAAAGTCAGGAAGAGGGATCTTCTGATGAACAAGTTGTACAACATTCGTATGATGGACGGAGAATCAGCAAGCGCACTACACGCAAGAATCCAAGACATTTTGAACGGTCTACATGCAATCGGACAACCTGTGAAAAATTGGGATGATGTAATAAGGTATGCTTTGAAAGTGTTCCCAAGGAACACTTTGTGGGCATCTCTGGTGGATGCTTACAAGGTCTTCAGGGACCTTTCTAAAATTAAATTAGACAAGTTGTTTTTCAAATTCAAATTACATGAACAGACTAACGTCGAAACGGAAGCGAAGGGTATAGATCTTGTTGCAGGAATATCAAAAGAAAGAAGATCCAAAAAGGCGACGGAGGAAGAATCTGACACATCATCAGACTCCGAGAGCAATGACGAAGTTACAACGGAGTTGGTAAATTTAGTTCGTAAGATGCTGCGAAAGAAACGCGGCATAAAGAAATCGAAGGTGAAGAAGGTGGTTTAGAAGTCAAACTCTAACAAACCTTCAACCAGCAAAATAGAACTAACGCGTTACAGGTGCAAAGAGAAAGGGCACTTCAGATCAGAATACCCAAATTAGAAAAAGGAACGAAAATTGAAAAAGAAAGCACTAAAAGCAACATGGGACGAATCATCATCAGAAGAATCAGATGAAGAACAAACAACAAGCTTTCTTGCACTTCCGGCATGGAATGAACAATGGAGACTAACAGCGAGTCCGACACTGATTCAAGCTCAAGCCACGGATCCGCATCCATTTTCGAAGGTTTTAACATCGCTGTAAGTACTGAAAAGTTATATTCAATAATTTTCAGCTTAACTAAAAAACTTGCTAAATCCAATGCCCAAGTTGAATCGCTCCAAAGGAGGTAGCTCTCCTCAAGGGGAAAGTCAACTCCAGACCGTCAACTGAAACCACTCAAGTTGAGGACTTAACTCAAGTTCAACATGAGGAAGAGAACTGTCAATTAAAACTTCAAGTTCACGATCTGAAAATATCGCTTGAGAAATTCACTTCAGGTTCTAAGTATCTTGATATGATACTTGAAAACCAAAAGGTTGGATATATTAGATCTGGAATTAAACATAAAGCAAAGCATAGAGCATTCATGACATTACTACACAGACCCAAGTAAGCAAGAGTCCAAGCATGAGTTCCAAAATCTAAACTAACGAATCCAATTGGATTGAGTCAATTCTGGATCCCCAAGGATCAAATACACTATTTGATCAGACCCAACAGGGGTCGTGATCCAGGGGGACCTAAAACCTCGCCTAAATAATTGCTTGCTATTTTTTATTTATTTTATTTCTGCATTTAGATCAACCTAGGCTAGGTAAGGATAAATATTTGATTAACACTTGTCTAACATAGTACCAGGGTGGGGTGAGATGATAGTACGTTAGGAAAATATAGTTTAAGTAGTCAAGTGGGGTAAGAAGTACCTTACTTAGTCTACTTAGCTAAGTCGAACTGGCCGAATCTACCTAGCCACACCCTAGACTAGTTAGACCAAAGTATTTTCCTAGATTAGCTAAGCATATAATTTTCTGAATCAGCTTTGTCTTAGAAAGTGGTCATTGTTCTGATACCCAAGAAGGTGTTGGTGCAGTCTTGCCCTAAGTATCATTGGGTTTTAATGTTTGGCTAAATGAGTTTAAGTTAGGCAATGTTAGTGGTCTAACACGTGTGATTTGAATAAACAGGAAAGATTAGGTTTGAAGTCTTGGCAAATGGTGAAGTCCCGGAGGTACAACCTCTTGGCAAAAGGAAGACTTAGCATGACGAAGCTGATGGAAACATCTCAAGCAAGTGCAAGGATGAAGAGCCGTGGGCTAGAAAGCATTCGAAGAGGGCATGAGGTGTTATATTTGAGAGGTGTCTTAAGGCAATCGACTTATGATTGTACTGTTTATTGAATAAGTAAAAATTGATTATTTAAGTGCATATTTTATATGTTTGATTGGATCTTAAACTTGTTCATTGAATGTCCACAATATATTTCATAGCATGAGAGAATTTATGATTAGATCACAAACTGTGACTTTCTTTACATGTGTAATTATGAAAGTATTGAAACTATCCCTAGTCGATAAATTGATGAATACGGACGTCATCGATTCTGTTGAGACTAACACGTTTATGCTCCTTGGTTTACCAAGTAGTAGCTTAGCTAGAGACATTGAATGTTGAGAGTTAAACGTGGATGCTAGTTAAAGGTAGCTAGTTCATTGGAGTGACCTGCCGTGAGACTTCATGTGGTTCTTTTTATATGTCAATGAAGTTCTCAGTGCAACTTAAGTGCGAGTTTCCTTAGACTTGCAGTATTCAAGTCACCTTGGTCACGGAAGCTTATACTTTAACATCTTAAGTAAGCATCTCCAAGGAGGTGTGGACCCGAGATGATTGGGTATAAGTTGAAGTGTCCGAAGGTGTTTGAATAGCCCACAGAGGATTCATTGCTCTTTATAAAAGAGACGTATATCCTACGATCGCTTGTTTGGATTGTTACTGAAAGTCTTTGGTCAAAGCAACACGTATAAAAAATGTGGTATTCTTGGACACGTGTACGAGTAACTCGAATCCACAGAACAAGGAAGCAAGCTTGAGCTAGGTGTGACGTAGTCAGCCTAGCGGGGGCTGACACACACAAACCATGTCCTGAACCAAGCGGGTATAAGACGGTGAAAGAACAAGACACGTTTCATTAAAGCTGCTGAAGGGTTTAGAATTTGTTCTGAAATCAGTTGTTGATTTTTCGGTTAATTGAGGATCATTATGTATTACTAGGTGTCACTCATGATCGATTCGAAATTAAGGGTTTATTACGAATGACCAACATAACCGGAAACTTATTGGGTCACACACATTATAAGTTTTGAAGGGACTTAAAATGAGTTTAAGAATTAGATTCTCAGAACAAAAGAAATCCGGTTAGATTGGACAAAGGCAGATGATGGATTTCGTCTTATGAAGACGGATTAAACAAAATCGAAAATGATCTGGTTGTCGAACCAGACAAATCGATTTTGAACCAAAGATTGAACTAACTTGGTTTGGTTTGTGTTGGAAGGTATTTTGGCAAAACAGAAGGAATGACGGGTTTTGTCTTAAGAAGACGAAATAAACGAAACTTGTTTGGGTTAAATCAGAGTTCGTTTGGTTGTTAAATTAGACAGTTTTGGTTATGAACCATGCTGAATCGGGCTTGAACCCGGTTCAAGCCAAACCGGGCTTGAACCCGATTTAGGGAAAACCCTAAACCGACCTCCTCAGCCACCACGAAGCCGATCAAAATAGGCAAGAAGATCCCGATCATGCGCAAACAAGGAATGATATCTTCTTCTCCATCCATCTCGTGCACGAAGATGGAAGTTATCCCTTGATTGTGGCAGCTTGTGCAAGAAAAGGTAGAGGATTATATCTTCTTCCCTAATTTACCGACGAGCAGGAATGGCAAGAACGTCGATGATCTCGAGTTTTTGGACTTTAAAAGAGGGCTGGCCGATTGTAGTTTTGTGTGTGAAATCATTGTTGCTACTTCTCCTCTTAGCCGTCCCCTTGCTCTCCCCTGCTTCAGCCTGATCGTCCCTGATCCTGACAGACCGCCACCCTCCTGCAAATTCGATCGTCGGATCTCGGCTAAACCGTCCAAGGTGTTGCTACCGGTACTAGTTTTGCTTGCTGCCGGTGTGCTTGCTTCCTCTTTGCCATCAGTGAGCTTCCTGTTGTTGCTGCCATAGCTGGTCCGGAAAGGCCTTGTCTTTGAGAAGATGAAAATCAGTTTATCGGCGATTAAGAAAACCCCGAAAATAAAAGCAACGACTAATTTAGGGATTCTTCTGTAGATCCTCGGCATAACCAGTAATGCGATTCGTGCTTGAGAAGCCATCCCGACAAAGGCATGGATCATCGATAGAGACAAACTTCGAGGAAGCTGTTCAGTTTATGTCATTTTCACTGAAGATCACTAGAATAATTTGTTATTCTAAAATTTTAAAGCTGTTACACAGTTGTATCTTGCATGCGTGGTTGTGAGTGTTATAATAATTTAGATTATTATTTGCGTTGTGTATACGTTTTTGAAACGCATAAATTAGAAAACTTATGGAAGATGTTTGAGGGCGTGAGTCTAGGCGAAAATGAAAGAAGTTTCAAACGTGTGTTGTGGTGTCATGATCCAAACCACACAGAAAGTTTAGACGAGTGAAAAGTAGAGACCAATCGACTAACCGTCGACTGGGTGAGTCACAGTCGACTACTATTCGAACGTTGGGCTGACAACTAGAGAAATAAGACAATCTACAGTCACTACAAGAAAATCGGTATTTAACAACACTCAAAAGACATCGGTTTTATGTCAAAACCGATGTCTTTTACTTTTTAACAACGGTTTTAACAAAAACCGATGTCTTTGAGAGGTTGATTGGAACCTACGACAATGATTTTTGGAGGCTACAACAACGGTTTTAAAACCGTTGTCTATGTCCGCTATTTTGGGACAACAATAACGGTTTTTGAAGACTACGACAACGGTTTGAAAACCGTTGTCTATATGCGCTTTTTTATAACAATAACAACAGTTTTGGAAGCTAAAACAACGATTTAAAACTGATTTAAAAAAAACCTGGTTCAATCGGGTATTGTTTTAAGAAAATCCTAAAACCCTCTCTCTCTAACTCGTGATGCCGTGCAGAAGAGGGTTTTTTTCTGTATGGGCGGAAGGAATGAAATCTAACTATACAATATATTTTTTGGACCAAGGACCTTTGGAAAGAATAGAAAAGGGGTGAAGCCGAGGGTTTTTTTTCCCTTCGTACACACAACATCCACGCCAAATACCGCCGCCCACCTTTTCTCCCCTTCTCTCCCATTTCTCCCCTCTTCTCCTCCTCTCCAAGCAGCAACCTACCAGCTCCCCCCTCTGGTTTACCATTTCTCCCCTCTGACCATTGTGATTCGAGAGAAGACAGGGGAGCCACCGCCGTTGATTTCCTTCTGCCGTCCTCCGCCCTTGTTGCCTGCGTGGAGAAGACTAGAGCTTTCCGCCGCCGTTCGTGAGGGGAAACTAGGGCAAGATCAGTCCTAGATTGGAGGGGTTGTCCGGTGGCATCAAAGGAGCTAAGTCAAAGAGAAGCTAAGGTCAAGGGCAGGAAGAGGATGAGCAAACGCAAGGAGATTTTCTTGGATTTTAATTGAGGTATAATCTGATCTAGTTAACCATTTCTTTGATTATGATTGAACCTTAAGGATGTGTCCTAGATGATGATGAATTCGTTATGAATTCTGTTAGGTTTGATTTTAAAAAAATGGATTTGTTTTAGGGTGTATCATAGTTTTCCTTCTATCGATCTGTTTTCTAAGATCAAAGATTTTGATCTTACTCTTTAAGATCTTAATTTGTCTATTTAGACTTGGCCGGTTCCTATTATGATAATACTATGTTCAATAATATAGTCTCCTATGAAGTTTAATGAAGGGGCACTGCATACATTGGTCTGCCACAAGTATTTCTTTACACTGCACTTTTTTACTTTGTTCGTTGTACTTTGATATGGATTGGTTTGATTATAATTTTAACTGCTATACTGACAAGGCTTAACTTGTGGTGTTGCAATTAGAGAGGAGGTTTTCCAAGTTGGTTGGAGTCCGAAAAATGAGACAATTCTAGCATCCTGCTGTCTTGGACGAAGGCTCATGGTGTGGGACCTCAGCAGGTAGTTTTTAAAGCCTTAATGGAACGTAAAACTTATTTGTATTTTTTCATGTTCTTAAACGTTTCTGTTACTTTGAATTGTTAATTTGTGAAATGTTATCCTTTTGTGCCCCACCTTCATTTCTACAACATAAAGTTGTAGGCAGATAGTTATGGCTATGCTTATTCTCTTGATAAGCCCGTACATGATACTCCTTTTTGTAGTATGAATTAAATTGGGCTAAGGCTATACACATTGTTATCCTTCTATAAACACAGTCACTAGTAATCTGTCTTGGAATTTTTTTTGAAGATTACACCGGATTCTCTTTTGTCAGTTTGTTTTCATCTTAGTTTTTTTTAATCATAATTGTCTATGGAAAAGTTGTAAATATCACATGAGATATCCTTGAGATTCATCTTGCTCACATCTATGGTTGGATGGTTATGTTTTTGGCCTTGGCCTTGGCCTCCTTAAAAGAAAAACAAATAGTTTGAATAGTTTAGATGTGTCATATGCCAAAGCATTTCAAGCATTGTAAATGATTTTTGCATTGTAAGCATTGTAAGCATTTCAAGCATTATAGGATTTATCAGACTATTTTGCATTTAAATGACTGCATGGCCTAAGGATTAATTTTTCTTATAATATAACTTAGCATGGCTATTAATTGATGGATCATAAAGTTAATTTTGAAGTCTTTCAAGATGATGCAATTTGTTCCTATGTTTGTTCACTATCTTCATTTATTGCCACAAATACTTTCTATATTTCATTTGGTTACGTTAGTTTTGCTGCTATTCATATATATCAAAGAAATGATTTTGTGTCTTGCTAAAGTAGATACGGACAAAAATGAAATGGAAATACAAGTTTAAGAGGGTCCTGATTACTACACCGGTAAACAATTTCTCTTATTTTGTATTTATTTTGTATCATTTTTGATTGAAAAACTTTGTGGGGCTTAGATAAAGTTTGATCTAATACATTGCTTTAGTTTGATTTGATATATTTCACTATTTTGTTACACTAAAGGCTTCATCTTATGTTCAATCGCATTGTTTCTTTTCAGATGGTGGCTTGAGCAAACCTTCAAGAAAAAACATGAACTAATATGATACACTCTACTATTTTGTGACCCTAAAGGCTTCAGCTTAAGTTGGACTACATTGTCAACACAATGGTCAATTTTATACATTAGAAAATGTGTTGTGTGGCATAAGCAATGAATGACTTTCCTTGCATGGAGGATGCATACATTTTCATGGAATGTAATTTGTGGATATTGACTTGATGTGTATCTCTATTAGCTTTTTTCATGGAATGTCTAATATGTTGCAAGAAGAACCGATGTATTACTTTTGGTTATTTGTAAATATTGAGATGATTAAATACATCGGTGCTTTTCTATTTGTGATTTGTTGGGTGAATTTATAATATTATGATAATTTTGTACTATTGGGAATTAGATTGATGTCACTCTTGCTCGATCATAATTTACAAATAATATAAAAAAAATAAGTGTTATTACAACAGTTTTAGATTCAATGACATCGGTTTGGAAACGTTGTCGTTAAGTGTTATTACAACAGTTTTAGCATCAATGACATCGGTTTGGAAGCGTTGTCGTTAAGCGTTATTACAACAGTTTTAGCGTCAATGACATCGGTTTGGAACCGATGTTGTTAATTGATACTACATCGGTTACAAACCGATGTCTAAAATGTCAGACCTTTTACAGCGCCTTCATAGACAGCGGTCGATTTTCTCATAGACACCGGTGGAAAACCGATGTCTATAACTGTTTTTCTTGTAGTACCGTAACCAGTAACGCGATTCGTACTTGAGAAGCCATCCCGACAAAGCTTGGCATGGATCATCGATAGAGACAGACTTCGAGGAAGCTGTTCAGTTCATGTCATTTTCACTGAGCGTCATACGTCAGGTATACCTAGAATAATTTGTTATTCTAAAATTTTAATTTCCAGCTGTTACACAAACTGTGTTGTATCTTACATGCGTGGTTGCGAGTGTTGTAATAATTTAGATTATTATTTGTTTTCTTCCGCTGTGTATACATTTTTGAAACACATAAATACGCGCAACGCACCACTTCATCAGTCGACTGTGATGGCATCAGTCAATTGGTGTCATGATTCAAACCACACAGAAAGTTTAGACGAGTGAAAGGTAGAGACCAATCGACTAACCAGTCGACTGGGTGAGTCACAGTCGACTACTATTCGAACGTTGGGCTGACAACTAGAGAAATAAGACAATCTACAGTGGCCGTTAAAGCCCACCAATCGACTGATTTTCGAGACAGTCGACTGGCATCGTGAAAATATAAAAAGACAGATTCAAGATTGAGGACGCAAATGTTTTCACTTTTTCATATCTGCACAATCTTCAATCTCTGTCAACCTCTCATACTCTTCCTCCAATCTTCTCTATACATCTGTAAGAGGAAGAGATCCAGTGTAAAAGTTTCTCTACCTTTAAAGTTGCTTTGAGAAGGAGAAAGTTCATAGTGGAACGTTCTGGTGGTGTGTGTGGATTCTTGGATTAATCACTTCGAAGAGGTGGATACTAAGTAAATCGAAAGGGTTAGCACTACTTGATCTTATTTTTATTTTTGTCTTGTGCTTCCGCTAACAATATTGTAGGCAAGAGTAAAAGTTGTTATTCACCCCCCCCCCCCTCTGGCAAATGCAACAGTCCCAACAAAAGACCCCTGTGCCTCGCCATCGCTTGGAAGCTAATTCTTGAAATATATATTTAGAAAGTCGAACAGTTAAACTTGAATCTAACCCAAGGTTAATTAAATAATAGATACCAGTGAATTAACTAATTAAGATAAAACTGAAAACTCATCACACACAACCCATAGGATTAATTGTGTGAACATCTAGAAATGAGTGAAATGAATTAAAATTAATCTGTTGAATTTAACTAAAATTACTTAACCATAAAACACAGTTTAATCAATTAAAACATTAATTGAAATCAATTAAAAATTAAAATGTAGTTTAATAAAATGTTAATTTTAATTAATTAAACATTAATTTATTTTAATTAATTTTAATTAATTTTAATTAAAGATTAATTTATTTTAATTAATCTTAATTAACACTAAATTAATTTTAACCAAATTTATCTTAACCAATTTAACTAAATTAATTTTTGATCAAATTATCTTAACTCATTTAACCAAATTTATCTTAACTAATTTAACCAAAATATTCCTTATCAAATTTATAACTTAAATTATAACTTAATAATTCTTACCGATTCTTACCAAATTTATAACTTACTAATTCTTTACCAAATTTATAATTCTTACCAAATCCACAACTTAATAAATATTACTAAATCTTTAATAAATTTTAACCTAATATCAATTAATCAATTTTATCTATTTTTCACCTTAATTAAAACTTACCAAATCAAACCTAACCCAAAAATCTTGAAACGAACCCGAAAAGCCCGGCCCAACTTTTTCCAAGCGCTTGGAAACCAAAATCTAGGCGCCCTGAAGGGAAAAACTAGAAATCGACCGCAGGTTTCCTAGGTGGCTCGATTTTCTAAATCCAAGCACCTGGAACCAAGATCTAGGCGCCCCACACTGCTACGATCTAGGCGCCCCGATTCCGCTTCCAAGCGCCCAGAACTTGTTTATAAAAGTAACCGCGACTCCACATGTTTTTGTTGGGATACAATCAAAGTTCCGCATTGGAAATACATGGAAAAGATCATGGGTTTATAAGATGGAAGATATCTCCATTGGAATGAGACCTTTTAGGTTGAACCCAAGAACAAAAACTATAAGGGCTTAGGCCCAAAGTGGACAATATCATATCATTGTGGAGATATTTTAATTCCGTCGGTACTAACAAGTGGTATCAGAGTCATGGTCTATGTAAAGCCATGTGAGACCCTCAGGAAAATAAAGGAGGTAGGGGAGGCCCGGACCATGAGGAGAATTGTAGGGGGCTATCAGTAGAGAGAGTCTGGACCCGGACTATGAGGAGAATGGTAGGGAGCTCTCAATAGGGGGAGTCTAGACTCGGACCATGAGGAGAATGGTACGGGGCTCTCAGTAGTCCTTTGTTTGAGGGGAGGATTGTTGGGATACAATCAAAGTCCCACATTGGAAATATATAGAAAAGATCATGAGTTTATAAGATGGAAGATATCTCCATTGGAATGAGACCTTTTGGGTTGAGCCCAAGAACAAAAACTATGAAGACTTAGGCCCAAAGTGGACAATATAATACCATTGTAGAGATATTTTGATTTCGTCGGTACTAACAATTTTTACCACACGAAAAGTCCTTATAGCCAAATCTCCCTTCTCGCGGCACTGGCAATGCTCTAGGTCGTCAGTTCTAAAATTATTCTGCAAAAATGCCTAGATAATCTCTTAAAATCACCCTCAAACTAATTAATTTTATTTTTAAATAGTTAAAATCTTTTCTTATGCTTTAGGATTAAGAAATGGGGTAATGAGGTTAGCCCCTTTAGGACACTCATTTCTGACCCTAAGTTCCCTATAGAGGAACATAGGATTAGATTCATGTCATTATCTTTTATACCATTGCATTCTAGATATCTTTGTAGGATATTCTTTATACGTTCATGCATACTTTCAGTGGAGGTCATAGACTATTATGGACTTCAATGACTAGTTTATTATACTAGCCCGGTTAACACGAGCCTGTGTACCGAGTTGTACAATAATCTAGTTCAAGTCGATGACCTGACCTACTCCACCCGTAGAGGGAGGGAAATTTCCATTTCACCCGCTGTCATTAGAGATTTTCTAGGACTCCGCATATCACAGTGTCCATTTGCATGCTACCCACCTAGGGATGTACCGTTTGGGGATCCCTACTCTCATGCCACCTTAGATATCATGCACTTATATTTTTTTCAAGGAGGAGTGGGTTCCTACTGTGGCCCAGTTCTCTTCTATCAAACTTAGGATACATGATTATACTCTATATAGGATGTTAGTGACATGCATTTTACCCCTGACTACCAGGGACGTCGCTATAATGCGACCATTTTATACATTTTTACTTTATGCATTGATTCATAGGTTTGTTGTAGACATTAGTCTACACATTTATCATGCCATCATATTTTCATCCACCATTACCACTTGCAAGAGGGTTCACATGCCCTACTGTCATATTTTGACCTCATGGTTAGCACCAGGGTTTGACCACTTGCAAGAGGGTTCACATGCCCTAAGTCAATGTAAATGATGATGGGGTGTTATCCTGATCCCCAACTACCGCCACCAACAGCAGCAGCAGCCATGGTTAGCTAGACATGCCGACTTGATAGAATACTGTTTAGAGTCTGACACTGTGACTCAGTTGATGGACACACTTGATAGATAGACAAACTCAATTGATGGACATGTTTAGGGCATAAAGCATGAGTCATCCACCACCATCACTCCCTCAATAGACATAGTCTTGATTAGATTTGTACTGACTCATTGACATTGTCATGCACTTTTTCCAGTATTATTATCTTAGTTTGCATTTTGCACTTTAGTCTTTTAATTTTCTGGCTATGCTTGGTAAAATAAGGGAAAACTTTAAATTTTTCAAAAACTCATGTTTTCACATCTACTATTAAATAATTTTTTAAAAATATTTTTTAAAAAAAGAAAAAAGTTGTTTTTAAAAATTTATTTTCAAAATTTTTTTTAAAGCAAATGAAAGGAATATTTTAGCCTTAGACTAGAAACTTCCCTCTAGAAATCATAAACCTATAGATCTAGATTGAGTATCTCACAAAGCACACTAGTTACCTTAATTGTTGTTCTTGAATGATTCCACTAGAACTCCCATAGTATTCTTGGTTTTAATTTGAATCTTGTTGATCTTGAAAATAGGTGGGCTGCTGAAAATTACTTGAAATCTATCCACTTTGAAATGGTTGTTGTTCGAATTGATTTGGGGGTTGAAATGGTTGGTTTTGAAGCTGAAAATTGCATTGAAAATTTTATGAATGTTGCTGAAAATTCTTTCCTTGAAAACTCTAATTTTGGGGCTACTGAAAATTGCTTGAAAATTGCTAAAAATTTTGGTTTTGGAAGCTTTGAATGGGCTGCACAAAATTTTGAAACGGTTGCTGAAATTGTTGTTGAAATTGAGGCTGTGAATACTGAAATTGTTGCTTAAAATTCTATTTTTGATGTAGGTGTTGGAATTGATTGTTTGGTTGCTGAAATTGATTGAACTGCTGTTGGAAACCTTGTTGAAACTGCCCACCCTGAAAATCATGGAATTGAGGTTGAAATTGTTGATAAGGTTCCTGCAAATAAAAATTTTGCTGTTCAGATTGTTGAGAAGATGGTTGTTGATAAAATAAATTTTTATACATTTTAAAAACCAACAATGATCAAGGCAACAATAAAGGTGATTATTTATAAGCTCAAATTAAACAATTTCTACTAGGTTCCCCAGCAACGGTGCCAAAATTTGACAACCCTAGATTTGCTATGTGTCACGAGTAGGGTTGCAAATTAAAATTTATAAATTTATCGAAAACCCAAAATTAATCCAAACAAATGAAGTATAGGGGCTCGAGTTGTATTTTTCCAAGGGCTAGTAGAAAATCGTTTAATTCAAGCTTACGTGTCGTTCTTTTTGGGTTTTTCGAATAAAAATGGGTTTTGGGGTTTTTCAACTGAAATGCAAATTTAGAATAAGGAAATGAATGAAAAATGCAAGTTTTACCAAATTGAAATGAAAACAATTGAAACTAAGCTTAAAACAAACTATGAATGCAATTCAATTAAATTGAGACCTATTCTAGTTATTTATCGAAACACTAATGAAATGTAAAAGTCTTCTCCCTCAATTTGTAGGAAATCGGAAATCAAGCTAAAATTATAGGAAACACCAGTGCAAAACTCTAAATATCATCAAGCATTAAAGTGAACAACTAAACTTGAAATGAAACTAGGCTAAAATCACAAATTGAAAGGAAACAATTCTAGCTTGCTAAATAATGATGCAATCTAATTATCAGAGACACTTAACTATCAAAAACAAACAAATGTTGAAGCTAAGCTAGCAAACAATCTGATACATCAGCAACCATTTTGCATGAAACAGTAACTTCAGAAATCAGAAGGTTTCGTTTACAAACAAGTTAGAGAAATGGAAACTTAACAAACTCTAAATAGATTAGAATTCAAACAAACATTAAGTATTAATTAAGCAAACCAAATTCACAAAGTTGCTAAGGAATACGATTAACAAAAACTTAGAATTTGAAAAACAGCAACAGAAATCAGAAATCAGATAAACACATCCATCCCTCCTCTTCTCCTTAGATTCTCCTCAGCTGGGTGTCAAACTAGCTGTTGAATCCTCAATGTGGGTTCAATAATCCTCAGGAAGCTTCAAGTTGGTCTTTGATGTGGTTTTCTTGCAACCCGAACCATCCATAACCCGAAGAAACCCTCTCCGACCGAGACAGAACACGGTGCAGATTCATTTCAGCTGGCAAATTGGATTTCACGGCTTCAAACTTGCTCTAATCAAATTGCTGATGATTCCGAAATGCTACCCAAGCCTCAGAGAACCCCTCCAAAGAACGCGGCTTCAGATTTCACAATAGATAGCCAGAACGAGCTAAAGCAGAGCGCTGCAATGCCGGAGAAACCCTCCCTGGCGTGCGTCGTCCAGTCGTCGATTGTCACCCAACGAACCGGCTTCAACCTTCCCAAGGATCAAGGATCACGATGGAATCAATTTGGGTGGACGGGGCTAGCCAGGAAGTTACGCTTAGCAACAGGGGAAGTGGCGTCGGGATGAAGATCATCGAATTAAACTTAGGTTTAAATACTGCCGATTAATCAGCTGATCAGGACCGTCTGTTTTGAATCTGATGGTCTGGACTTGATCTAGGACTTTAGGGCAGCCTAGGGCTTGGAAAAATTTGTGGATCTTGATTAGACTTGAGTTAGGTCATGTTCTCCATGTGAGCTTGATCAATTTGGGCAAATTAGCTCGATTTGATCGCGATTGAGCTCGAGCTTGGTCCGAGTTGAACCCTACAATCAATTAAAACTCAATTAATGCAACATTTGCCATTAAATCATGAAAATTATAATCAAGCTTCAGATTATGCAATATAGGACAAATACGATCAAATTGATTTATTTCATAATTTATTTTTATGTAAAAACTTAAAATTGAATCAATTAAAAATGCATAAAACTCTAACTCATCACTGGCCGCAAGTGTATGGTTGTCGTCAAGTAATAAAAGATATCGAATTACAAGGACCATGGAATTTACCACTAGACTAGAACAAAAAGAGTTTCCTAATGCTTGAGTTTAGGTATGAGGGAGAGAGAGAAGGAGAATTAGAGTGCTTGAACCTCGATCGAACATATGTCAACTAGATGATAGGTATGTGAAACAATTCTGGGATTTCGGATTTCTTAGGACTTGGTTGATGTATTATGGACGCTTTATCATTCCTCAATGTTTATATAGATGTAGGGATTCTAACCAAGCTACTAAAATGACTTCTTCAGGCTTCATTGGAATTCAATCATTATCCTCTAATGTTATGACCACTAGTTGGAGATGATACTTAGATAGTCCAGTTCCATGGCTCTCCCGCTATCACCAGGCACCCTGGGCATACTATCCTAATATCTTACTCTCTGTCACAGAGTAACCCTATTAAGGATCTCTTTCTAGCGATCATTAGTCATTCGCTATCCCTCTTAAGAGATTGTTAGAATTTAAGAATCTTCTCGAAAAGTCCGGTTCTAAGGTTTATCTTCTATCATAAGGCACCCCGGTCATACAATCCTACGATTTACTATAAATCATAATTCACTCCCATCCACATGAATTTAAGCCCTCATAAGCATATCACCGAATACACACATGACACAATTCATATGGCAAAGCATAAACATATCATAGAAAATGGCAAAGAGCACATCCATTAAATATAAATCATCCAATACATCTCGATTCATCCTACGTCCTAGGATCTAGGAGATCTACTCCATGACGGAGGGAACACAACTCGAAGAAGAATAGGAATACATCTTTGACCCTTAATCCAAGAGAGAAAAGGGAAAAGACTTATTTATGTGCTCACATCTCCTTCGAATCGCAATCTCCTCGTCGGTGGTGGATGGAAACGGCGGAGTAGCCCTGGAAGAAAGAATGAGATGCTGAAATCCACTCTGAATCGAGGCTGTGGCGTGCTTTGTTCGCCTCTCTCGGCCCCCTCCGTAGGGTTTCAAAAGGACTTATTTATAGGCCCGCACCCGACACGGTCGTGCCTCAAGGCACGACCTGGAACTTCGGCTCAAGTCTTCCCCGGGCACGGCCGTGCCTTGTAGGTACGATCCCTGGCTGACTTCACGCGACATAAGAGGCACGACTCCTGCCTTGGTTCATGCGGTAGGAAGGGCACGACCATGCCATTTGGCACGGCCCCATTTTGAGATTTTATCATTCTCCCTTCGTTTCGCCTTATTTCGCTCTGATTTTCATCCTGCAAATGTAAATACATAATAGTAGATCTCCGAACTAGAAAGTAAAGAAAATATGTCAAATGTACGAATAAAGAGTGCGATAAACATAGAGTATTATCATGAAATACATAAGGATGTTTAATAAACATAATAGAAATGTATGTATACCCTATGCACATCAATTACTTCAAGGTGACCCAACCGTCGAAGTTGCCCATCAACATGAAATTCTCCATCATCAATCTCCAAAGCTCGAATTCCTCTGTCTCGTATGATGGTGGCTTGTAGATGCACTGGCCAAGCTTTCCTTCATACTCCATCTTTTTCTATAATTTCTAAAAAATTTAGTAATCAATGCAAAAATAAAATAAAACATTGTACCTCTAGCCCGCTGCTCATGCAGTTAGTCCAATGAAAAGCCTATTGCGTTGATACTACTATGTTGGATCAATTTGTCACTAGAGAGAGGGTGAATAGTGATAACGTCTTTTCATCTTTTCCTTTTCTCTTAGAATTCATTAGAAGCATAGAGGAATAATAAATAAGACAAAAATGAAACATCAAGTTTAATATGGTTTAGTAGCCCCTAGGGTCCCTACTCCACCTATGTTTCAAACGTGAATGCTAATAATTTTCTCCTTTTCGAAAATCTTTTGGAGGTAGAGAAAACTCTTACAAGTATTGTATGACACAATCAAGATAATAATAATAGAATTAATAAAAGAAAAAATATACAAGCAAACACGTGGATCTGGTTTGGAAATCTTGAGTAGGAAGGCATTCGTCTTGGATCTTCCTAGATCAACGGACAAAAATTAGAGCACTGTTCGGAGCACCAAATGATAAGACATTGAGTGCAGGTGATGATAGAAGAGGTTGCCTCAACTTCCTTTTAAAGAGCTTGATAGACACTCTTCGGGTCGACTGAACCTCCACAAACTCGACTCCAAACTCGATCTTCTTTGAACTAAGTCTTGACCTTTTGGTCGGCTGGAACACTCTCCAGTTGCTTGGAGCTTAGTCAAAACTTATCCTAAGACCGATCATGAGAACCCAATCATATTGACTTCTACTAGATCAAAATTTTGGTCGACTAGACCATGGTTCTGGTTGCTCGAACCAGTTCCCAACTGGTCCAACTGGTTGTCTAAGCCTTCGTCCAACTGTTGCTTCCTGCAAGGTAGCAAAAGTGCAAAAATATAGTACTTGATTTACCTAATCTATTAGATTTACTTTGTCAAGTATTTAGCTCCCAATTGACCCTCTTAGACTTAACTTAGTGCCCAAGTAGGTCTTCCCTGTCTAGCCCTACTAGGATTGTCAGTGTCTAGTTTCCAATGAAAACTATCATTGTCTAATCCCGTTAGGACTTCCACTGTGTAGTTCACAATCAAAACTTACAATACTTAAGGTTCACTCCTTTGAAATTTTTTTCATTGCTTGCAGTTCACTTCAAGACTTTTTATCATCTCAGGTTCACTCCCTTAGGATTTTTCTTTACTTGAAGTTCACTTCTCTAAGACTTTTCACAACCTAAGATTCACTTAGAATTTTCCATCAACTATCAAGTATTTGGTCCTACTTTAGACTTCTCACTCACTTCTAAACTTCAAGTCAACCTTGAATTTTTTGAACTCTACACTTAACTTGATCAATTGTGATCAAGTATTTGATTATTCTTGATCAAATTTCCTTAAATATATTGCTCAAACCAAACCATCAAAACTCTAGAAGCCAATTGCACTAATAGACTCTTCGTTGTTTAGGAATCAATATGATTATGGAGTAAGGGAGGTCAGTGTTTGGTGGGGCCCCATTGTTATGGAGAGTGTCGACCGACGTACGGGGCCTAGATAAGGTGATGATCCAATTGGGTTTACTTGGGTTGCATCATGTTTAAATTTGATAAATGATGGCATAATTAGGTTACAAGGTCAATAAAGGTTTGTTCTTGGGCTAGATAACAGTTACTATTACATCAATTCATACGCCTAAAAGTTGACAAATGATAGTATGGTTATGTGCATGGTGTGCTTTTTGCGCGAGATAACAATTACAATTATATGTATTCATGCTGCAAAAGTGACAAATGGTATAATTAGGATACAAGGTGCATGAAGGTGTGCTTTTGGGCGAGATAATAATATGTTACAAGATGCATGAAGGTATGATGGCACATATAAAACAATCTTCATAGTAAGATAAAACAATGTTTTTTAGCAGGAGAAAATGCTTTTAGGAGGAAGATATGGGATTTTGGGGTTCAACGCTAATCTAATTCGACTTTGTATTCTCTGTTTTGAGTAGTTGGATTCGGGTACAATGGTACAGGTGACCTGATTTAGAAGGGCATTAGGAAAGTAAAAAATAGTTATGGTTTCCTTTCAATAATAATTGGTAAAAAAGAGAGATAACTTAATGTAAAAGAAAAACGCCCTAATTATTAATGTTAGTAACTCTGGATAAAGGAAGGAAAGAGATCAATGCTAAAAAAGAATCTTCAGTGAAAAAGATAAAGAAAAATGAGAAGGAAGCAAAAAGGAAAAGGAAGAGGAATTCGACGATGACACTCGATGAGTTCACTATGGCAACATGGCCAGGAGCTCATTGTGCCTGGCTTGGCATCAAGTTTGTTTGCAGCAAGCTCACAGTGGACTAGCTTGATCGCAAGCTCATAGTGGCCTAGCTTGGTCATCACAAGCTCACATCGCCCTAGATTAGTTGTCGGACATAGTGGCCTAGCTTGGCCGTGCGCTCGTAGCGGCCTTGCTTGCCATCACAAGCTCACATCGACCTAGCTGCTCACCACTGCGATATGGTGCTAGCTAGCAGCAGTCACAATATAACCACAAGCTTGCTAGCTTGGCCATGAGATCATGACTAGGTTGTTAACCAACAAACTCACACTTGCCATGAGTTCACGTTTAAGCCTTTAAGTACCTCAAATGCATTGGATTGTCTAATTCAAGATTGAAAAAAAAACAAAAAATTTTATTGGCCTAATTAGGGAGGATAGAAAAAATATTTAAATGGATCCAAGAGAAGATTGAAAATCTCTTGTTATTTATTTACACTAAGTAAATAAGAAAAAACTATCTGGACTCAACTCTTATTTAATTCATATTTTCTTTTATCCATCCTTCAAACTTAAACACATTTTAAGATTCATTCTACTTGTCATCATCGCATTAATTGCTGGCATTGGAATACAATGTTTCTAAATCTAGACAGATTCCAACACTCCGACAAACAAATAATAAGAATATACAAAACGAATTTTGTTGTGTACAAAGCAATCCAGCTAGGGCTTGTTGCCCACTATGTTCTTCCCTGCACAAGTGGACATGAGCCTTCCAACCATAACAAATACTTACTTGATCCAAACCAGCATGATGACGACAAATTCTATGGGTCGGGCGACATCAATTGGGCTGGCATTTACGCTGACAAAAAGCTCCGCGCATCAGAATTCACAGGCTCACCATAATTTACAACACGCTCTTTTCCTGCCACTCCACGACCCACACAACCCAAATCAACCATAATATTGTGCATTCATTCATTGCCCGTCTCTGTTTGCATCCCCACGCACCATCAAGCGGATGATCCACGGAAGGCGCATCTATGGCTCGGAATCAATAATTAATCGAAGGGGAAATGTTATCGATGGACACATAAAAATTGACTTAAAATAATTTTCCTCGATTACGGAGACGACAATCCCGTTTCTTTCGCTTTCATCAAAAGACGACAAGCGCGAAGGGGCGAGGACGGGTTAAACAAAGTTATGGCAGCCCCGCTCCCGATGGCTGCTTCCTCCTCTAACAATCACAAACACCACCACCGCCACCAGCAGCAGCGTCAACAAAAGTCACTCACGCAACAACGGCAGCAGCAGGCTAATTCCAGATCGAACAGCGAGCGACTAACTCGTCGCGACACAGCTGCCCCCCACGTCGTCTCTTCTGACGGTCCTTGGTGCTGGGCCACCGCAGAAACTGCTGCTTCCTCCTCACCGCCTCTCCCGCGCAGCGACCGCTCGGTGGGTCACGTTCTCCAGGAGCTGACGCCCTCGCCTGCGCTCATGGACACCTCCCCCGTCGGCTCCCCGGCGGGTGCCGTCTCCTCCACTTATGGTCCTTACCCCTCCAGCTACACCAAGTTCAACTCTGCCCTCAATGCCGGCCTCCTCAACCCCATGTCCCCTCCGCCGCCTCCGCCCCTCGACAAGAGCCGCTCCAGTCCCACCCTGTTCGACATGATGGCCAACGAGCAGGATTACCAGCCTCGCTCCCTAGGCGATGCCGTTCCCAACCCTCTTGGCCGCGCAACTGCCGCTGCCACCGCCGCCTCCCTACCTACTTCCGCCCAGGAACGCTATCTCCTCCTCCAAGAGCGCGTGGCTGAGATCATCGGCAGCTGCAGTCCGGGGAATCAACTCAACGATCCCGACTCCGCCGATGTCCGCCTAACCCTTACCTCCGTCGACGGGCTTGCCATCTCCCTCAATGTCCACCGCCAGGTCCTCGTGGCTCACAGCCGCTTTTTCGCCACCAAGCTGTCGGATCGTTGGTCAAAGCAACAGCGTTATCTTCCCCACATAGTCGAGATCTCCGACTGCGACGACATCGAGATCTACGTCGAGACCCTCCGCCTCATGTATTGCAGAGACCTTCGCCGGCGCCTCATGAGGGAGAACGTGTCCAAAGTCCTAGGAATCCTAAAGGTGCCGCTTTTTTCCTGCCTGCATCCTCCATCGCATCACTCTGTTCATGGATCTGACTAATTTTGCAATTTTCGGTAGGTGTCTGCGGCGATCGCGTTCGATGCAGGGGTTTTATCTTGCCTCGAGTACTTGGAAGCTGCGCCGTGGGCGGAGGACGAGGAGGAAAAGGTGGCGTCGCTTCTGTCACAGCTCCACATCGAGAGCTCGAGCGCAGGAGAGGTGCTGAAGAGGGTGTCCCTGGAACTTGCCCCCGCGGCCGTTGCCGACGAGGGCAATGGCGGCGAGGAGGTCCTCGTCCGGCTTCTCCACGTGGTCCTGGAAGGCAAGGATGAAAAGGCGAGGCGGGAGATGAAAGGGCTTGTTTCCAAGATGCTCCGCGAAAACAGCAACAGCACCGCCTTGCAGGGTGACGGCCCGGGGGCGAGCAGAGCCGGCAACGGGGACCTAAGCAAGGACTCTCTCTACTCCGCTTGCGATGGTTGCCTCCGCTCCCTCCTCTACCATTTTACTCGCGCAGCCGCCTCCGACCTCGCCGAGGCCGCCCAGATCGCTCGGCAGGCCGATAACCTCCATTGGATCCTTGACATCCTGATCGACCGACAGATCGCGGATGACTTCCTGCGGACGTGGGCGTGCCAGGCTGAACTGTCGGAGCTCCATCCGCAGGTGCCGGCGATCCACCGGTACGAGGTGAGCCGGGTGACAGCGCGGCTGTTCGTGGGAGTAGGAAAAGGCCACATCCTGGTGTCCAAGGAGGCGCGGTGCCTGCTGCTTCAAACGTGGTTGGATCCTTTCTACGAGGACTTCGGTTGGATTCGGAGGGCGTGCAAGGGCCTCGACCGCCACCTCATCGAGGATGGCCTCGCCAACACCATTCTCACGCTTCCGCTAGCGATGCAGCAGGAGGTGCTGCTCTCCTGGTTTGACCGTTTCTTGAACGCAGGCGACGACTGTCCCAACATCCAGAGGGGCTTCGAGGTGTGGTGGCGGCGGGCCTTCTGGCGGAGGAACGGCCACTCGTCTGATCAGCAGCCGCCGCAGTTGAGGATTGCTGCTGCCGCCGCTGCCTGCGAAAATCCCTGCTGATTGATCACAATTTTAGTTCGATCTCGTTTGATTTTACTACTACTACTACTACTAAGTCTTGGAGTGTTAAGTCTACAGCATGCTTTGCCGTCGTCGGCCCATTCATTGCCTCGTAGCCTCTTCATTTTGTGGAGGATGTCTGGCGCTGGCAGTTTGGATTCACGATGTTTTTCTCTTCCTCTTCACTAATGATTTGCACTTATTCGAGTTCATCCGAGAGAGAATTTGGAGCTGTATGACAACTTTCTTGTATTCATTATTGATTGGTGATTGCGCATCACAGTAAGAAGGCTAGTTCACTTCTGGCTAATAGACTAAGGCATTTAATGTCCACTTTGAAACTGAAACATCGATATTAATGATGTCCTACCGGCTTGCCATTCATACTGCAAGAAGGCAGGTCGGCAATTGGTCGGCCGACTTTATGACCCTAGTTGTCATTCGCTTATCCACTTAATCTGGAACACCGGTCCGTCTTCTCTGATGACCTGAGTTTTCTAGTTGTCATTCGCTTATCCACTTAATCTGGAACACAGCAAGCTGGATGTTGATGAAACAATCCGTCACAAAACTAGAGAAACACGGCCCTTCTGCTGTATGCTACCATCTCCCCCAAATCTCTCTTTTTAAACAAAAGATAGTGGAAGCACGGTGGAAGTCGCTTTCAGCTTTGCAGGCCCATCATTCGAACGGAATTTCTGAAAACATCCCAACTTCGAGGATAGGATCTTTTATTAATTTATTAAATGACTGTGCGAGTGGATAAATCTTGAATGGCTTTTGCTCATCAGAAGTCAGACCGCACCGATCCACACAAGAGTCTGCAAAAGTAGCGAGCTGGATCCAATGCCACTTCAAGTGAAATTTGAGATCAAATTTTGGAATAAACAAGGAACGATGGCTAGCGAAAGAAATTACTTTATCTATTATTATTATTATTATTATTATTATTATTATTATTATTATTATTAATTTAGGTATCTAGATCTTACTGACCCAATTATTTTTGAAGATGGACGGCTCTCTTGATTCGTCTATTGGATAAATTTAAAAACGTTCGCAATAGTGCGCCTAGTAATTGACTTCCACAGCCTTGCCCCTACTATAGAATTGCATATATTTGTTAATTGTGTAATCGAACTGTGTACTGTCTTGCACAACTAATACATACTAACCGTAAGTGTATGATCGTCGTCAAATAATAAAATTATCGTCCTCATAGATCATAGAGTTGATTACTAGTTTACGTGCAACATAAGGTTATCTAAACGAATTGAGAAAATTATTACGCAAGCAAGCAAGCTAAGAAAACGGAATTAAAAGATGGAGAGAAAATCAGTTCTTGATATAATTTTAGGACTTTGATTTCACTACGACGATAATTGATAGTGTAGTTGTGAATCTCTCTCTTATCTCAATATATAAATTATACTTGAAGATGGTCTATTCTAGGGTATTCGATGCTCTCTTTTGAGAATACACTAGTGTATAGTAGTCGAATTAGGATAAAATCATTATGCTATATGATAGCCAATAGTATCATTGAGAAAGTTTGGACTACTTTCGAGAATAAATTCTCAAATCTAGTTCTTATATGTTCGAGATCGAAGTTCGCCTTTCGATTGCCTCTTTTCCTTAAGATCTATGCTAATGTCCATTAAGAAATATTGGCATGCTATGTCACGCCCCGGGAAGGCCGTCCGAAAAATTTTGATAGCATCTCCCCTGTAACTGTGACAATTTCCCTGAATACATGCAAAAATACTCAGCCACAGGGGGCTGAAATAGGACTACTCGTCCAATCGATACACACAACCACAGACAGCTATAAAATAAGGCCTACACGGCCATATAACACTATCACATGCACCATAACTAGAATATGCAAGTCCATAAAGCAAAATCATCGAAAATCCGAACGTAACGAATACCCACAATGCAATCCAACATAACTACAATCATAACAAGTCCAAACCATAACTACATGTCCACGAAATAGTAAATATAACTAGAGACAACGACAGACCAAACGCAACTAACAGGAAAACCTTCCGAAGTGAGATAGCAGTAGCCGACCGAATCTCCAGGCTCCAAGTACCTATCTGTTACCTGGGGAGAAAACAAAGTAATCCTAGGGTCTGGGTGGTGAGCATTAGATGCTCAGTGGGTACAGGAAACGTGCATGTAAGATAATCATAAGGAACAACAAGGATATACAAGTCTGAGTAAACATGTATAGAAGAAACAAGATAACATTTACATGGTAGCAGGTATCAACAGAGTAACAGAGTATCAAGAGTATCAACTAATCAACAGGGTATATCAGTTGAGACGATACGAAAAGATCAGCTGTGCAACAGGTATAGATATTAGGTACATGTAAGCATGTATGTAATGTCATACAAGTGCAACAATCATGAGCAAATAAATGCAACAATCCACAAGCATATGAATAAAGTAAGCTATGTAATAACCTACCAACGAATGCATGTAATATGCATTAACCATCGCAATCAAAAATAACAAGTCAAGTCACTGTCTGCACTCGTCGTCCCCAGCCACTCCTCTCGGAAATGAACATGGGGCGCACAACAGGACATACTGCGCAAACTCCAACAACTGACCACTAAAAATAAGTGGGGAGTGGTAGTGTAGCAGGAGGGCAATGTAGCCAGTCCTGGTCGCACCCAACTGTAGTGCAACCTCTTACCCATGTGACACCACAACACGGCGTCGGGTAAGAGCCAACAACATACAACACCTACAACTACTATGGATGCATGATGATCATCCCAACATGTAATAGCTAATTTAATTAGCATGCTCAACAGGAATCAGCAGGGATCAACATAGGTCAATGATATCATGGTTAAGATTATTCTAGCCAGGAATAGATCAGATGGAGATCATACAACAGATAACAAACAACGAATCAGATGAGTACTAACTGGATAAATTCTACTGAAAACAAAGGTATCAGCATGATATCAAATAGATCAGCATAAGATCAAACAACAGGTATCAAGCAGTGATTATCAAGGGTATCAACTAAATACTATCTATAAAGCATGGATATTAACAGAATAGATAGAAAAGCAAAAATACATGCACAGAAAAGGAATTCCTGTATTGACCAAGTACAGGGTACTCACCTGATCAGATGATCGTCCACAACTAGAACCTCCAGAAAATATAGGACCACAAGTCAATCAAGGTCCTGCAAAAAGGAATAAACAATATTCCTAAATACAATCATACAAATGTCATGCTTAATTTTTAATCAGATTTAATCCTAAATAGATCATGTATTAATAACAATCGTAATCACTACTAAATTCTTAATCTATATCGAACTCAACCCACAACTAACACCAAGAAATCCCATCCAACACTATTAGGAACAATTCAACCAACATTCCAACAAAGGTATCTCCCCCGTGCTCAAACCCACATGAGTCAAAACAACACCCAACCCTTGCTCATCTCATCCAATGTAACTAATCAGCCAATCAAGGTCAGGTTATCATATAAACCCCTCCAACAGGTACAATCTACCACATTAATCAGTAAATGAACCAAAAACAACAAGAAACTTACCTAAACCAGCCCTAGATTAGCCTTCCTTCTTACTGCCGTAACCCAAACCAAATCCAACTGATTACCTAATTTCCAGGAAAAACCTCCCACCAAGATCAACAACAACTTACCTCAGATTACCCCTAAATTAGCCTTGGATTTCCCTTCCCTTCTTCACTGCCGAAACAAGGAACTCCTTGCTGCCAATCTAGAAAAATCTAACGAATCAAAGCAAGATTCCTCACCAATCGGATTACAAGTATTCATCCTCAAAACCAATTGAATTCGAGTAAAGAAATCTCACCTTAAAATCCAACCGTGCCCTAGCTTTCCCCCTTTCTTCTTCCTGGCCGAAAGCAAAGAACTCCACACTATGGAGAAGGAAACCGATCAAAATTAGGGTAAACTCGAGGAAAACCTACTGAGATCTCCTTTGAGTAGCCACGCAACCAAAACCTAGCTTGGATTTTCCACTTACCGATGTTTCTCCTTCTTCATTCTTAGCCAACACCCCCAGCTTTGGTCGTCGGCAACCCCAGCTGCCACGAAACCAAACTACAATCAACTCCAAGATTGCTGCCCGCCGCGATCAAAGAAGCAGAGAGCGCGTCGGCGGAGACAAGAACAGGGGCTGCGTCGGCGCGATGAGGAAGAATCGGGAGTCACGATTGGGAAAACGGGTAGGGCACTGTAGCAATCTCAATAACTGAGTTTTTATCTCCTCTCTTAACGGGTCAAGATCCATAACCTAAACCTGTTAACCTATATATCCAATTACAGCCCATTAAACCAAAAGCCCACATCTTCCATTAAATTTAATTAGGTTTTAAATTAATCAAACCCTAATCTTATGGTATTTTACATTCTCCCCCACTAACAAAAATTTGGTCCCCAAATTTACTATATTCATACTACGATACAGAAATACTGTAATAATTAAATCATACCTCAAGCAAACAGGTGAGGGTATCGAGCTCGGATAGCATCTGTCATCCGACTTTAACTAGTCGAATGGTTTTGTTCCTCAACTGTCGTTCCTTCCGGTCAAGAATTCACACCGAAATCTCCTCATACGACGCATCTGGCTGGAGAGGAACAGGTATTTCCCTCAGAACATGTGAAGGATGAGGTACGTATTTCCGTAACATAGTAACATGGAATACACTGTGGACACCCGCAAGTGTCGGAGGTAAAGCCAGGCAATATGCAACCTCGCCAATCCGCTCCAATATCTCGAATGGTCCAATATATCGCGGAGCTAGCTTTCCTCGCAAACCAAATCTCTTCATCCCTTTCGTGGGTGAAACACAGAAATACATGGTCTCCAATTGAGAACTAAGTGGTCGGCGTCTCCGATCTGTATAACTTTTCTGACGATCATGAGCCTCTGACATCCGACGTCTGATAACTCGCACAAGCTCAACATCATGCTGAATGCTCTGCGGACCCAACAACTGTCGCTCGCCGACCTCCTCCCACAAAATCGGAGATCGACAAGATCTACCATATAATGTCTCAAATGGGGCCATCTAGATCGTCGAATAATAACTATTATTATATGAGAATTCCACTAAGTGCAAGTGATCCTCCTAACTGCCTCCGAAATCAAGAACGCAAGCTCGTAGCAGATCCTCAAGTGTCTGATTGGTACGCTCTGACTGGCCTGATGGGAAAGTCTTGAAAAACCGTTCCGGTAGATTCTTGCAGAATAAAATTTTTTCTAGAAACGATCTCAAGTTGCCCTCATAGTCGATCAAACGAAGTTTGATCGACTCGTTTAGATCATTGGGCTCTTGTGTTTGGTTTACAGGATCCAATATGAAAAGCATAATTTAATTAATGCGGAAACATTAAATTATACCTTTCTTCGGATGGTTGTGAAGGATGAAGTTTGTACCCGAAGACCTCTTGATCTTCTGCTGTATTCTTCTCCTCTTCTCGAACGTTATGTGGGCAACGATCCTTCGAGAATTTCTCCACCAGAATTCTCCTCTCCGATGGCTTGCTAAACTTCCTTTTCTTTGCTTGGAGAAAGAGAAGAAGAAGAAGAAGAAGGGGTTGGCTGCCGAGAGAGTCTCGGCCACCAAGAGTAATCTCGTGTGTCTACTCAACCCTTGCGAAGCCCCTTCTTTTATAGCCTAGCCATCTCCCAAATATGGTATGATTTCTATCATAAACTTGGTATGATTTGGATCAAATTTGGTATGATTTCAATCAATCAATCAATCAAAGAATTTGGCATGATTTCGGAAGTTTCCTATTCGAACCGAAGCTTTAATCGATCAAGGAATCGATTAAACATCGTAACTTTTTCTCATTAACGATGGTAATCGATCAGGTGATCGATTACCAGATCGATTACCCTTCGTCAGAGAAACTTTGGTAATCGATCAGGTGATCGATTACCAAGGTGTGTAATCGATCACCTGATCGATTACACTCCTTTGTATTGGTTCGAAAACCTAGCTTCTTCACGAATTCATCCAAGGTGGACTTGAGGATTCCTAGAGGCTACAACAGGGACCTAGAGGAGGAATTGGTTTTAGTCTCCTGATGGGTTTAAGCTTCCCATGTTCTTTACCGAACACACAGCTTAAGTCCATCAATAATAACTCATTCCACTAGAGAGTTATTATTGCACTACCGCACCAATCCCATATTATAATATGGTCTCCTTCTTACTATCAGTACATTAGTCTCCCTGTGTTTAAGATATCGTATGTCCGTCAATTAAATGAGTTACTGACAACTCGAATTTAATCAACTTCTAATCCAAGAGTAGTACCACTCAACCTTATTATCATGCGGACAAGGTCCACCTGCAGGGTTTACATGATAATCCTTATGAGCTCCTCAAGGGGACATCATCAACCTAGATTATAGGACACAGTTTCCTTCTATAATCAACAACACACCATGTACATAATACTACTTCCCAACTCATCAGGCCTATTGATCTATCGATCTAAATCTCACCCTTTGATGAATTAAAGAAGTACATACTAAGCACATGTGTTTGTTATTATATCGGGATTAAGAGCATGTACATCTATAGTAACAGAGGTTTAGTTCGATTATATAGTCAGTATAAATCAAACAATCCTCAGATGGTCCTGCTCAATACACACTTAGTGTACTAGTGTAATTCTATAGTCAAGACAGACTAAGACCGAATTACACTACAACCACTCCAATGGTTTGTCCAATCCATCTTGGTTGTGAACATTGTTTATAACCTATAAGGAACTGATAACATGGTCTTCTGTGTGTGACTCCGCACACCATGCTTATCTACAATATAGATTAAATGGACACTTACAAAATATTGATCAAATGTGATTCTTATTTCAGAATGTTTATTTACACAGCTAGGATTCTGGTATACATCCCAACATGGCCATCTGTTTGTGGATGAAAAGCTGTGCTGAAACAGAGCTCTGTACCCAATGCTCGCTGTAGACTCTGCCAGAATCGTGAGGTGAAACGTGGATCTCTGTCACGACCCGGGAGATAGCCGTCCGAAAAATTTCGGCAGCACCTCCCCAGTATCCCTGATAATTCCCTGTATACACACATATATAAAGGCCAACACGGCCTATCCATACTACAAAATATGGATTTATATACTAAATAGAAGTAAAAGGTGACCCACACAACCACATACACATCCTACACAATTACTAGCGAGAAAACTCGTCAAATACGCAAAACTCAGAATCATAGGAGCGGAAACATAAATCCAATAAAGTCCAATGCAATGGATACGAGTCCAAGAAATACTACATGTGAAAATCCACCATAATCATCAAGACGAAGTCAGAAATCCGAAACTATGAATCGTAAACAACAACACAACAAGTATCACAAATATACCACAATACATCGCACACACATAAAATCCCATCGTCGTGAGATGGCGTAGCTGGCATCCTCTGTAAGCTCCTACCTGATATCTGGGAAGACAGAAAAATCTCAGGGTCCAAAAGATGTGAGTATAAATACTCAGTAGATAATACAGAAAGATAGTGCATGTTTGAAACAAAGAGTAAGAGTAATACTACATACCAGAGGTCAACAAGGTATCAGTAATATCTCTGCAGATAAATAGCAACTAACATGGATCTCATGTAGTGCACCATATGAATGACATGTCAAACATAGTGCAACAGTCAAGAGTCAAACAAGTAGACCATCAAAATGCAGTATCAGTGCGGTCCAATACATATATATATATATATATATATATATATATATATATATATATATATATATATCAAGCACATGATGCGCATATGCATGATGCAACTGCCACACTCACTACAGAACTCGTGCAAGCATCTGAGTCTGGGAATGTCCGGCATCGGGGGATCAGTACTTCGCGCCCTACAACAAAGTAATCCGGTGATCCAAATCGGGGGATCAGTGCTCCGCTCCATATAATTAAGTAGTCCGGTGATCCAGTAGCTATGATAAGCTACGTATACTATGGCCAATATCTGTCCTCTAATACTCATCCCCGATGTACCACCATGTACTCTCCGAGTACCACCCCTACCCGATGTCGAGGCAGATCATCGACTCGGCTGTGTACACTGCCATACAGCCATCGACTGCGTACACTGTCATACAGTCACCATCACCATGATGGAAATAGGGTATAATAACCACCTATATAATAATGCCATTAAGGCCAACTACCATCACGATAGACCCACAAGAGATTTACAATCGTTCATCATGCATCATGATGAGACGCTCAAATCATAATAATCAACATCCATACTGATCAATGAACGTAAGTAATAAGCCCTAACGATCATGGGTATATAAATCAATAATGATCACAGATATCATACTCAAAGATAGAAACAATTATCAGGATTGATAATCTAAGATCAACAGGCATAAGGACAAATATGGTATAAACATAAGTAATGTAAAAGGTATACGAATAACAGGAAAGAATAACATCAAGGTATCAAACTACAATGACTGTAAAAGAATCATGCACTGTAAATGGAATAGAACTGTATTGATCAAATACAGTAAATTATCCACCTGATGTATCGAAGATAAAAAACTAGAACCCCAGAACCCTCGTATATATCAAACTCCAAGTATCACTCAGGGTCCTGCAAATACAATGATAATATCCTAAATATCATGCTGTATCGAAGAAACCCTAATTGAATCAAAGTTAGTTTAATCTATTCAATTAAGCTAACTTGGGTTAGACTAATCTACCCATTAGATTTCTATTAACAGGATTTAACCAATTAATTAATTAACGATATTAATCAATTAATTAATTAATCGTATTAACCCATTTAATTAACCAGACTCAGGTTAGACTAAACTAACCTTTTGGGCATTATTAACAGGATGTAACCGATTAATTAATTAATAGAATTAACCAATTAATACAATTAACTCCCTGTTTAATTAACCCAAGCTAGACCCAACCTAATCCTTTAGTCAAGGTCAATTTAGGGTTCATTTAATTCTTCTAATTCACAGTTAATCCCCTCTAATCAAACAAACTGCTAAGTTATACAGCTTATACATAGAATCATTAACATTCAATTAACCCCAACCGAATCAAGAAAAAGCTTACCTCGGATCAATTGATTGCCCAAAAATCTAGCTTCGATCCTTGATCAAGGTTACTGCCAATAACAACCCCTTCCGACAGGATAAAACCCTAATAAATCCAAGTAATTCCAAGAATCCTCAATCAATCCGAAATCAATTCATCCTACCGACACTTCACAACACAAGCATCAGATTTAGAACAAGAACTCACCTCAATTCGGAATCCTAGCTTGATCTGAGCAAGCTGCCGACCGATTTCTCTTCTCTGTCGATCCAGAGTAATCCTACTGAACAGATCAAACCCCATCATCCACAGTTTGCAAGGTTTCATGATCCTAAAACCTTCTGGATTTAAGAATCTTACCTCTATGCAGTTCCAAACCAAGCCCTAGATCCTTGGTTCCGAATCCCTCGCCGCGCTTAACACAATCGCTGCCGGCCAAGAACCAGATCTGTGTTCAATTCAAGCCAACTCTGAAATCCAAGAAAACTACAGATCTAAGCCTAAGAACTCTATAGATCCAAGAAACTGAAGAAAACCAACACAGATCTCAACTCAACTTACCGATCTCTTTTCTTGATTCGCCGATAAACCCGCCGCTCAGATCCAACTCCACACCCGATCCGAGCTTCCTCCGGCGAGATTCGAGCTCCAACAACCCACCCTGATCGCCAGCGTTCCTCAGCACCAGCAGCCTTCGCCCTCGTCGCGCGATCGGGAACAAGGAAGGAGAACAAAGGACGAGTGTAGTGAAGCAGAGGAGTTGATTGCGATTTTGAGGAAGGAATCGCGAACACTGTTGCTCCTTATAGGATGTTGGCTTAACGGGTTTCGGTTTAGATCCAATAAGATTGGATCCAATACCCTAATAGCCATTCAACCCATTAATCAATACCCATTATCCCATGATTAGCTAATAGGGCCTTCTAATTGGGCTGGTTAACTTGGGCTATTGGGCTTCTAAATTGAGTTCTAATTTAGCTTTAGTTAATTAGCTTAATTTAGTTTCATTTAACCGGTTTAAAACATAATTTTAATTAGGGTAAATTTTATAAATTACTCCTAAAGGTTCTGTATTTTATATTCTCCCCTACTAACAAAAATTTGGTCCCCAAATTTATTAACTTCAAACTACAATACAGAAATACGAAGAAAATTGAAATCATACCTCAAGCAAATAGATGGGGATATCGAGCTCGGATAACATCCTCCAGCTTGTTGAAGATCGTGAGATGGCTAGAGGGGGGTGAATAGCCCTTTTATCGAAATCGAACGTTTTTCTCCTACAAAAGGTTAGTACGCAGTGGAAACAAGAGAAAAACAACTAATAAAAACAAGTACAACGGAAACGCAAGGATATATGAGGTTCGGGGATAACTTGCCCCTACTCCTCGGCGTGTCCGTGAGGTGGACGAACCCTTGATCTTCGGTAGATCACACCCCGGCAAAAACCGGCTAAATGATACCTCCTTCTCGGTGGAGAGACCTCTCCACAATAAGTTTCACAAAGATATGCAATAATAAGATCAGAGAAAGGAGCTTGAGGCAATTACAGAATCAAGACTTACAGCCCACTGCCTCAAATAAACCACAGCATGAAAGAACAGAAGAATCACCCGAGAGCAAGCCTCCTTGCAACACCTCAGGCAGATCTCAAGTAAGAGCAATGAACGCAGGAGAACTATTCAGCACGATTCACAATTTTCTACCCCTCTTCTGCTAAACCCTCCTTCTTCATCCTCTTCCCTTATAAGAGCTCCTCTCCTCTCTGAGCACTTCGGTCCACTGAAGTCATCCTCTTCAGCCGAAATCAGTCTTCGCTCAGTAGCCGTTTGGAAAGCAAGCTCGTCTCTATCTGTTCTTTGAAATCAAACCATCTGCAATCTTAGCCGTTTAATCTGTTCAAACTTCATCTGCAAGCTCAGACGTGGATTAGCGAAGCAATATCTGAAATCAATCAGAAATAAGTACAGCAGACTGAACATGATCAGAAAAGCTTAATCGATCAAGCTATCGATTAAACTTCGCAAATCGCTTCTCAACAAACCGTGTAATCGATCGATCCTAAGCACTGATCGATTACCACAGACCTTAATCGATTGGCTGATCGATTAAGGAATGGTAATCGATCAGGTGATCGATTACCGATCGCTAATCCCTTTTCTCACTAAAGCGTGTAATCGATCAACTGATCGATTACCATTGACCATAATCAATTACCCAATCGATTATGGTGTAATACCCGCAATTTTTCTTAAATAATTCTTGGATA
>NC_133866.1:10389313-10432410 GCF_044706935.1 Curcuma longa
GTGACAGTCCCTATTCTGCCAAGAGACACGCCGTGTCTCCAAAACACGGGCTTGGGCAGTCGCCTCTCGGTTTAGAAGCACGCCCGTGTCAAAGAGACACGGTCTAGAGCTGTCGTCTCTCTGATAAGAGACACGGCCGTGCCTATTGGGCACGGCCTGTTGCAGACGCCTTTCTGGTGCCAGGCACGCCCGTGCCTATGAGGCGTGGCCTCATACAGACGCTCCTCTGCTAGCTAACACGGCCGTGCCTAATTGGCACGGCCTTGTCCAAAACATGGTTTTATTAGGGCACGGCCGTGTCTTAAGGACACGGCCAAAACTTTATGTGCCAAGATAAGAGGCACGGCCGTGCTTCTCAAGCACGACCCAGCTTTATTGCACCTAAACTTACGACATTTCCTGCATAATAAAATGCAAATAATTATTACAAAATGAATTGAACAAAAGAAAACTAAAGGCATTCGTTATCAGTAGGGATCCGGTGGCCTTGGTTCAGTAAGCATGCAATCTTCTTTTTCTTGGAAAGGCTCACCCAGGAAGTATCTTTTCATCCATGAGGTAAAAGTTAGAATTTTATGTGGTAAACTTTTAGAGTTTCGGCTACGTTATGATAAGGCTTTAAAATGATGGTTGTAAGCATGTAAAAGTTAAATGAATGTTAAGTTTAATCTAGACTTGATTGAATAAACTATGTGAATGATTTAACATGACTTAGGGTTTATATGGTTGAATGAAACGTCATGTTTGCATGGTGACAAGGTTCGGCCAACATGAACTTTTAGGGCCTTGAGTTATGTGGTTAACCTACAAATGTCTAAAAATGATAAGTGATGTTATATCATGCTTTAGGGTGTATTTGGTTGAACATAAATTATGATTTTAAACCCTTAAAGTTTCGGCCAGATTGGTTAAGAAAGGGCTAGGTTAGGTTCCAACCTAACTAAGGTTTGGAAATGTCACGTGATAAACTCTCACTAGGGTTAGGGTCCCATGTGGCTAAATCTACAACCAATCAAGGGACTCATGCTAAGCTAGGGTTCGGCCACCTTATTAAACAAGGGCCTTAAGAAATGTTCCAACTCTAGTAGATGATTTCAAGAATTGGAGAAACATTAACAAGACATGGGGCATCAAGTGGTTAAGCCTAACCTAAGGTTTCGAAGCTACAAGGTTGGCTAGACCATGTAAGGTGCTCAAGAGATGTTGATGTTACTGAATGTTCTCCTATAATGATAAAAGAAAAATGAAAGCATGTACATTAATTTATTTTAATGAATGGCTTGTACCGGAGCCCGAAAGGGGTCCAAGGGATGGCCACCTAGAGAACGGCCCTAGGTCGAAAGGCAGAAGACCTAGTAACCGAGTAGTCGAGACTTGCAACCTCGTACTATTTGGAATGGCGCGCAAGAAATGAATGGGTACAAGCCGGGGATCCCAAAGAATGATAAGAATGATTATTTTCATCTATTATGTAATAAGTTTTCAAAGGCATGTTCATCATTGTTATGCATATGATGTTAATGTTAAGTTTAAAGAATATACATGTGCTTAATGCTTATGGAATAATGTGCTTCTATGATTATGCTTTGTTTTTAACATGTTATAACTGTTATGCTCGGATTAACGATTGGTTTTTGGTGAGTAGGAAAGGAGCTTACTAAGCCTTGTGCTTACAGTTTCTTCTTTCTTATGTTGCAGAGCCAAATCAAGGTCGTTAGGCAATGGGAGGCAGCAGGACAAGGCTGAAATAAAGATGTGTGTGGTGGTGCCATAACAGACGGAATATGAAACTTTATTATTGCATGCTGGATGGTTGTATTATTTACTGTTGGTTTAAGACTTATAATGCTATGTGGTTGAAGTAGACCTTATTAAAGTCTAGACAGTACATGCATGCTTATGATGTTTATTTATCACATATGAAATTTCTGTTATGTTATAATGTTTTCCGCTGCAAGATTTTAGATTTTTCGTATGTGGTATTACTATGTATGAATGTAAAGTATAAACTGTAGCGTCCGTCAAGGCTCTGATGGTAAGGGCGGGCGATATTATCAGTCGACTGGTAACTGTCTCAGTCGATCTCATGGTCTAATTCGGATTTTTTCAGCCAACTTCAAAAATTCATATTTAATTTAATTTTTGTCCAAAAATTTTGAAATTTGACAATATAATTTCTTGGACATTATCTAGTGAGAAAAAATTAGTTTCAAAATTTTATCATCAGAGAGGGTCGTTTTGATACTATGTATCAAAAACATGAAACGTTGAGTTTAAAGAGTTATGTATCAACATTACATATAAGGAAATAGGTCTTCTCTTCAATGATTCCAAGATACTTCATGTCATAATAGAAGTAGTATGGGTGGTTGATTTCTTGATATATTCAAAGAATTCAATAAGCTCCCCCTTCATATATTTAAAATTACTAGCTTGTTGGGATGTATACCAGAATCCTAGCTATGTAAATAAACATTCTAAAATAAGAATCACATTTGGTCAATGTTTTTATTTAGTTTTTTATGCAAGTGTCCATTTAATCTATATTATAGATAAACATGGTGTGCAGAGTCACACACAGAAGACCATGTTATCAGTTCCTTATAGATTATAAACAGTGTTCACAACCAAGATGGATTGGACAAATCATTGGAGTAGTTGTAGTGTAATTTGGTCTTAGTCTGTCTTGACTATAGAATTACACTAGTACACTAAGTGTGTATTGAACAGGACCATCTGAGGATTGTTCGATTTATATTGACTATATAATTGAACTAAACCTCTGTTACTATAGATGTACATGCTCTTAATCCTGATCTAATAACAAACACATGTACTTAGTATGTACTTCTTTAATTCATCAAAGGGTGAGATTTAAAACGATAGATCAAAAGGCCCGATGAGTTGGAAAATAGTATTATGTACATGGTGTGTTGTTGATTATAGAAGGAAACTGTGTCCTATAATCTAGGCTGACGATGTCCCCTTGAGGAGCTCATAAGAATTATCATGTAAACCCTCCAGGTGAACCTTGTCCGCATGATAATAAGGTTGAGTGGTACTACTCTTGGATTAGAAGTTGATTAAATTTGAGTTGTCAGTAACTCATTTAATTGACAGACATACGATATCTTAAACACAGGGAGATTAATGTACTTTAGTAAGAAAAAGCTCGTACGATATCTATGCCGCAAGCTCGAGGATCGATGCTCGATGTCAATCATAAAGCTATATCGCAAGCTCGGGACTCAATGCATTATGCATGTCGTATGGTTGTCATGAGCTCGGGGCTCGGTGCTCTGTGTTTGTCATAAAACTATATCACAAGCTCAGGGCTCGATGCTCCGTGCCTGTCGTAAGGCTATGCCGTGAACTCGGAGTTCGGTACTCCATGTCTGTCATAAGACTATGTCAAGAGCTCAAGCTTGGTGTTCTATGCTTGTCGTAAAACTATATCATGAGCTCAGGGCTCGGTGTACTCTGTGGCGCCGCGAACTTGGGGCTCAATATTTCATGCTTGTCGTAAGGCTATCTCACAAGCTCAAAGCTCGATGTCTATCATAAGACTATATCGTGAACTCGGGGCTCAGTACTCCGTACATATCAAAGCTATGTCACAAGCTCAGAATTCGGTGCTCCGTGCCTATGCACCAAATCAAAAATCAACGAAAAGTTTTTCCATCAGGATATTTCTCTTTACCGATATTTTTAGAATTATCACTTGCACAAGACTAGAGCTGTCAAACAGGCCAACCCATAGCGGGGCGGACTAACCCATTAAAAATTCATCATATGGCGGGCGAAGCGGAGCAGATTGAAAAATCTCCTATCTAACCCAAGGCAAGTTACGGATTAGACAGGTCAGCCCACGGACCTGTAAAAAGATAAAAATATTTTAAAAATATTAAATTTAAATTATAATTTAAATTGATCAAGTTGAAATTTTTAAATTTGAATTGTAATTTAGACGGATCAAGCCTATTAATTCATTAAATTTTTTACTTTAATTTTAAATTTTTAAATAAATTAATAAACTTTCTCAACCCGCAGACCAATCCAAGCCTGTCGCGGGCCAACCCAAGCCTATCACGAGCTTGGCAAATCAACCATCTGAATCCATCTTAAAATAGATTGATAAAATTTCAACCAAACTTGCCTAAATTGTTTGGCGGGATAGACCAACCTAGCGGATCCAACCCAAATTGAAGATTATACACAAGACTTCGTTGCATTTTCCCATCTAATGTAATAGAAATTCGAGCCTGAAATGGCTAAGAATTCCAACTACAGCCAAAGCCATTCCAGCAAAGTAGGTGTAGGTACCACCAACAAGACTTCAGAAGGATACATAGCATACAAATAGAACTACTTGCATCTTTGTATAAACTTCAGAACACCAAGCAATGCAAATGTTTTGTAAACAATACCACAACCAATCGCTGAGCTGATTATGATTATCAGTTATATGAAAGCAGAGCCGCCAGATGTAGTCAGTAAGGAAGGACGAGATAAATAGAAAATGCATGAGCCAGCTGATATTCGAGGTCTGTGGATGCGCCAATTTGCATCACATTATGAATTAAGACTACAACGGAAATTACAAGTCTGCCCAGTTTCTAGACCATTTAAACCAGCATGGATGTTAATGGAGTTTGTGCAAAAGACTGCTAGCATGGCCATATTAGCTTGTAAATCCAACATAAATCAGGAACAGCTACTCCAAAAAAAATGATAATCCCAGTAGCCAACATCTTTGGGGGTGGTCGGCCCGGTCCCACGGAAGTTTCCCACTGACCACCAGGGTAAATCGGGAAGCGCATACAGCGGTCAATCCAGATGCCCAGCATCCTTTGATTGCGTTCCCCATTTGGAGAAAAATTCCTGCAAATACGCCGTAGCTGGGGATCGAACCGCGATGTCCTACCGTTGCACCATTGCCCCGGGGACAGGAACAGCTACTCCAACATATTGCATAAGTGGCTTTTGTATGACGATGGTAGTATGCCTAGCATATGCCATTAACAAGGGAAGAGTTGCAAAGGAGGGTTGCACCAATTTTACTCTCCAAGGAAGGCCAAGAACATCATCAACAAATCCCAGAAGAATCATGAAGCAACACACAAAGATTCAAGCACTTTGAAGGCTCCCTGCGAAGTCCTCTTATTGATGTCAAACCCGAAGAGATTTCGATGCAGCATGTAGCATACTGCCACTGTAATCATCTGTAGCACCACGACGAAGGCGCAGAAGCTCAAGGCGGCAATTATGGAGATGTACATGCGCAATTCAGGCTTGATTTGGTAATGGACGAAGATGAGGTAAAAGAAGAGGAGAACAAACGAGGCAACGGTTGGACCGATAAGGCCAAGTTTCGACGGAGATAGGGCGAGTCTTCCGTAGTTGTGGTTTCTTTTCCTTAACTGAGATCGGCGGCTGGATCTCTATAGGTTTCAAGGAGGGTTTCTAGCCAGCCGCCTTGGCAAAAGCAATGGGTCGTCGATGACTAAAGGACCACACGATGAACTTGCTTCACACGGTCGTTTGATGTGGTCTCAAACCACCAAACGCCCAAGGTGGCAGCTAGGGCAGATGGAGAGATTAAAGGAAGGGCGATCCCTCGGTTGCAGCAGTGTCGGGGTAGGGTTAGAGAAGTGAGATCGGAGCAAAGGATGAAGCGGCGGTGGCAAGATTAGGGGTTTCTAATAGAGGAGGCTTTTCGTTGCAGCTTTTTTTACAACGAGGTTCTCTCAATGTCGACCATCGCAGCGTCTTGGCTCAAAATTTCCACAGACGATGTCAATTTGTTCCAGCCAAATATCATGAATGATCAAGTCATCGATCAACGAACGAGCTAACGTGCATGCTCTCTAGAGACAATCGTCAGAAGGAATGAAGACACCTGAAAAAGCACTCCAAAAGAAAGTTAGAATGACACATGAGGTGGATCCCGACAAGCTACTCCGTCGCTCAAGTTAAGATTTTGTGAGAGAAGAAAATTAAGAATTTGGACAAATTAGAATTTTATGTATGCATATTGTACCCATGGATATATGTAGCCTATAGAGTTATCAATGTATCCAATCTCCGAAATATCAACATCCATTTAAGATATATTCTGAAATGCGTGCTATCATTCATGATATACTCTAACATACGCGATCCAATTGTCCATGTCTTTCGGGATACTTGTTTTATTTTTCAAGAGAAACGATCTTAGGGCCTTATGACCTTATAGATAAACTGACTTTATGGGCTCAATTTATAAGCAGATGATGAAAGACCCGAGGCTAAGATGGACTCAAGGCTGAAATGAGGTCAACGCATGAGACCAAATATAGGCCAAAGTCGGGACCCAAAGATGAGATGATGTCAACACATGAGAACAAACGAAGACCAATGTCAGGACCCGAGGTTAAGATGAGGTCAGCAACCGACACTTAGATGAGGTCGACACATGAGCCTAAGTTGAAATTGAAATCCGAGGTTGAGATGAGTTCGGGGCATGAGACCAAGCAAAGGCTGAGGTCCAAACCCGAGGTTGAAATGAGATCTACGCCTAAGACTAAGTAGAGTCAACACATGAGACCAAACCGAGGCCAAAATCAAGACCCGAGGGTGAGATGAAGTCAACGCATAAAATCGAATGAAGACCAAGGTCAAGATCCGAAGTTGAGATGAGGTCAATTTCCAAGACTAAAGCGTATCCGAGACCTATGCTCATGATCGAGATGGAGCAAAAGTTGGTGCCTGAGATCAAGGCATACTTGTGATCTAGTTTGAATAGGCCCGAGTTCACAACAGGTTTAAACCACTTACCTTTGAAGCCTTGCTTAGCGCCCCTTTGATTGACAACTCATCAAAAGATCATGGACTAGTATTATCCCCTACCAAGTGCAAATTAGCAGTACCAAGAATTGAGTTTTTAGGAGCTGAAATTGGGGAAGGAAAGCTTAGGCTTCAACCCCATATTATCAAGAAGATTACTGAGGTGAAGGATGATCAACTTAAGGAGAAGAAAGGGCTTAGGTCATGGTTAGGAGTGTTGAATTATGCAAGGACTTATATACCTAACTTAAGTTCTAAACTGGATCCTCTTTATGAGAAAACTTCAATACATGGTGATAAAAGGATGAAGGGATCAGACTGGGAATTGGTTAGACAAATTAAAGAGCAAGTAAAAGAATTTGCCTGATTTGGAAATACCACCAGAAGGAGCTTATATTATACTTGAAACAGATGGATCAATGACAGGATGGGGAGGAATTTGTAAATGGAAGGGCAATAAGTATGATCCCAGAAGCTCTGATAAAATATGTGCCTATGCGCATGGAAAATTTCCCACAGTAAAATCAGTGATAGATGCTGAGATATTTGCAGCAATGGAAACAATGACAGCCTTAAAAATTCATTTTCTTGATAAAGAGGAAATTACGCTCAGGACAGATTGTCAGGCAATAATTTCCTTTCATAATAAAACAGCAAGAAATAAACCCTCAAGGGTTAGATGGCTGGCTTTCACTGATTTCATTACAGGGACTGGGGTAAAGGTACATTTTGAACATATAGATGGCAAATTAAATTTGTTTGCAGATACTTTATCCAGGCTTGTAACCGGACCCGAAGTTGTAGCGGTTCTTACTGGAGAAGGTTGTTCATCAATAACTCAGCAGGAGGAAGAGGCTGCATCTACAAATATGCGCTTGTTAACAAGGTATGAAGATCTTAATTTGTGAAACTTCTAAACAGATACTGTACAAGGAGGACCATGACAAAAGGAACGAAATGGCAAGCATTGAAGAGCGGGCCCTACAGAATATTTTGGACAGCATGAATGAGATGGAGTTAATCTTGCAAATGAAGGAAGTTGATTTTGGACACCGAGCAAATGCTGAAGGAGGAAGGCGGGATTTATTTCCTCAAAGTGCGCAAAGACCTCAACCAAGTGATCAAAATTACTGGAAGAAAAATTTACCAGAGTTAAAGCAAAATCGAAGAGATCTCTGGAACTTGGTTGAAAGAATGAAAAGGATATGCATGGAGATAAAGCAGATTCGCCCGTGAAGCGTGATGGAGCCCTAAAGGACGAATATCTGGCAAAGTAAGGAATCAAATCGTCCTCCGCTATCTTCCTTTATGTGAATTATTGTACTTTATGCTTGCTTTATGCATTATTGCTTTTGCTTTGCTTTGCTGGCACTAAGAGTTGAGCCCCGGGGAGCCGCTCAAAGTACTTACAGCTGTTATTCCTTAAGAGTGAAGGAATGTATTTGGCAGACAAGGAGTGATAAGGATGAAGGACGATGGGGCCCAATGAGCACCCGCTTCATTCATATCACAATCCTTACTCGCCTATATAAGTGTGTTTGTATGATCAGTTTAGACACACTTGAGCACTACCAAGTGATCTATTCTGAAGTTTGTTTGTAAGTTTGTGAGTTTGTGAGCTAGTTTCATCCTGTGAAAATTTGTAAATCTTTCTGGAAGAATAAAATTCTAAGCAGAGTCTTGAATTTTATTCAAATTTTCGGAAAGTCGATCCTATTTTGGTATCAGAGCTTGTTTCTTGAAAACTAAGCTCGATGGCAGGCTAAAACCTTTATTCAAGGTTGAGGTAAGGGAAGTTCATATCAGTCTTCTTATATGCTCAATATTTTATCAAAGCATTTCCAGAAAAGCTGATACTATTTCTGAGGAAAGAATCACAAGATCAGAAGGTGGAGACCCGATAAACATCCTTGGTCCGGTATTCCTCAAGGCTAGTAAGTGTGTAAGGCGGTAAGCCCGAAGATCTTATTAGAGGATATTCTTCAAAATAGTTGAAGCTTTCATTTGAAATATTTAAGGATATGAAGTCTTTACTAATTAATTTACTTGATAAAGCGACCGGATGAGTTAACTGATCGCAAAAGACTGCCGAGCAACGTAAGTCCTTAAAGGAGAGGTCGTTAGCCAGTCGGGTGAGCGTGAAAGTTTTACGAGTCCCTAAGCCGTAAGAGTAATTTAATGGTAAGGAAATTTCTTTATGTCAGAAAGAATTGAGCAAAATATAAGGGAATGGTATGAGAAAACCCGAAACCAAAACCTTGAATACCTTGATCTAGCTGATACCACAAAACCTGAACCAAAGGATTTAGCTAACAACTTGGGAGTCATTCATAGTAAAGTGTGTCTTTTGTCAAAAGTAACCCTGAAACATTTCTGTGTTCTTGAGGAAGAAAATAGAATTCTTAGGAAGGAAGTAGCTCAGCTACGGACTTCCGTAAGAAGTTTGGAAGAAGATTTTGTGTCAAATAAACCTTTAACTAAAGCAGAAGTCAGAAGTTTGGTTGCTGAAATCTCTAAACAACCAAAATTAATAGAAGAAGAGGCTGTCTAAGTTAATTGAGGAATTAAGGCGAAGTGTTAGAAAGGTAGAAGGTGTTTTACAGGAAGTAAAAAGACTGATTGGTGGATGACAGAATTTTCAAAGCAATTAGAAGATAATAATTATTTGAAGGCTTTGAAATCAACGGAAAATATTGAAACACCTGCAAAAGGATTTGTAAAACCTAGTGAACACTCTTCATCAACCTTTGATTTGCTGAAAGTAGTGGTCAAACAAAATAATACTCTAATTTCTTTGCTTATATCACAAGGAGAATTGATACAGGATTTGCAGCATCAAATAAGTCAGAACTCACAAGAAACTCTACTGAAAGCAGGTTCAAATTATAGAATCCAAAATTGTTGCAATCTTTTTTGGTCACCAGGTACTGCCAAAGCTCAGAAATTTGCGATTTTTATCAAAGCTAGGAATGTGAAATCTACAAACAAGGCATCCCAGATGGCTAGAACCGAATGATGATTGTATGCTTAATTATGGAGAGGATTGACGATTGCACGATGATGAATGAATGTCCCTAATTTATCTATTTTAGTGCAGAGGCTTTTGAAGATATAGATAATAAATAATGAAAGGCATTGCAAGCATTGGAAGCTACTCCAATTGAAATCCATGGGACATCTGTAAGGTCGAACCATAGAAGCTAACTCAAATGGAATTAAAATGCAAACTTCATTACTCTTTTATCCAGTACTGATTTAACATTCCAGAATCTTCATAAAAATAATCCAAAAGGATTTCTATATGAAGGATGACAAGATAAAATTTCCTATAAGCATACATTGTTTATGACTTATCAGAGGAAGCTATTTAAATTTACTAGGAGTAACATAAATTGATAGAAAAGAATGAATTTGCATAATCTGAAAAGTAGGGTTTGAAACTTGAATCAACATATCCTAAATGATTAAACACACACAATCAGCTTCGTAAAAGGTAAACATTGTCATGATGTCAAATTTAAATCAATTGGTACAAGTGAATTGATGTTTGCCTCCAGACTTCCATACCTATAATTCATTTTGCATATGAATCACACATCGCAAGCAACTTCCTTCACTCATTAGGTCGAATGCATCATTAATTCTTTCAAATGGTATATCATGTGTAACAAGTTCATCCAATTGGATTTCCTGTAAGATTATTTACCAATTTAAACAACTAAAGATTTCAACAATAATCCAAGTAGAAGATATGAGAAACTATAAGATGAATGGTCGGACCAAACTTGCAGCAAAAAATTATATGTAAAATAAAAGGTTTAAGAAAATTCAAGTAGCCCAATAGAGTTTGGTTCTTTTATGAGTTGCAGAAACCAATCATATATCAAGATAACCAAATGTGTCATAGGCAAAACAAAAACAACAATTGGCAAAAGAGGAGTGAATTGTTAAGTTTGGAAAAAGAGAAGAATGAAAAAGTGAATTTTATAATTTAGTCATTTTCAATTTTATAATTTAACCTTTTCTTTCCAAAATTGACTGCTTGCCTTGTAAGGCTTGAGCACCTCCTTATCCTTATTTGACACATGGCATTGCACTTGTCATCTGTCCTCTTCTATCCTTTTCCATTTTTATAATTTAGTATATATTCATACTCTTTTTCATCTAACACATGGCTAGAAGCTTTATAATTTGGTCTCTCTTTTATCAATTTTACAGTTTAATCCTTTTTCAAGGATTTAACAATTTACTATTTAGTCCAACTTTGTTCTAATTTTATAATTTAGTTTTTTTAATAAAATTAAATGCTCATTTTTATCTGTCACGTCTGCAATTTCACAATTCAGCCATTTTTTGCAATTTTAAAAATTTAGCAATTTATAATTTAGTCTTCCTTTATTATTTTATAATTTAGTATTTTCTAATTATCAAAATTTTCTACTTGCCCTTTAAATTTTCACATTATGTGATTGAATGTATTATTAATTTTGACTTTCCCATTAGCGGGTTTTGTGAAATTTTCCCACATAAACAATTTCATAGTTTAGGGGCACTTTGAAAGGTTTGAAATTTTGAGGGGCTTTTGGTGGTTTTTTTCTCAAATTTTTAAGCTAATAAGCTATTCTCTTCTTCTATTCACCTAGGGTTCCTCTATTTTCCAGCCCACCCATATCCTGGCATATCACGCCCCATTCCCCCACCCATATCCCTCGACTCAAACAACTATGTGATCTCTTTCCCTCTTCCGTTTTAGAGATACGAGGACACCTCCATATGTTGAGCTCCCCTCCCTCCCCACACGCAACACCATTGAACTTCCTTCACTCACAAACAAGTAGCTATGCTTCCTTTGCCTCTAGCTCTTGCAGACAAGTCCAGCTATTAGGACTCGTTTTCCATTTCCACAATAGTATCATAAAGGTCTTGTCCGAGTCCAAGTAACAAAGTACAAATTCAACTGATACTCTTCTAGATTCCTTGAACATTCCTGAATCGGAAGAGAAATATCACTGTTTATTAGCTAAACTCATCTACGTCATTGTTAACCTATATTTGCAGTTGTAACTTGAAACTAATCAATAAATGGAAAATCCTAAGAAAGTCACTGGGAGACTAGAGCTGAAAATTGGATTTTATATAATAAACCCTCAGAAAAGAATATGCTATAGAATCATTGTACCAGAAGATAGAAAAGTGCATAAAGAGGTATACAACTTTTTTCTATTTTGTAAATCTATATTTGCTGTTGATTTATAAGAGATTTTTCCACCTCAATGCTGCCGAGGAGAAAAAAAAAGATAGAGGTTTTCAAGAGTAATCCATCTAATGGATCATATGTCAATAGACTAGGAGCCTGTCGAACTACATTAAACGATCTACGCACTCTAGTTTGATTTTTTTTTTCTTATGCTCTTTATTATTTATGTTGCATACTTTTGTTTTAGAACACTAACATTGTAGGAAGTGTATTCTGCCACCCCCCCCCCCCCCCCCCCCCCCCCTTTACCACCGCACTAAGACGATCCAACAAAACCTTTTAAGATGCTTAGCTTTACCAACCGTTATAGCCAACTTGAAACCCATCCAACGGATCTCACCACTTATAAACTAGAAATACAATGTTGGCAAGCCCTTCCTATTATAAAGGTTGGCCCAGATGGCATGTACAAGTGTGGTGTGGTTCATTCTCATTGTGGAGATTGTGTGTGTGGTTCATTCTCGTTGTGAAGATTGTGTGGCATGAATGCTTCTACTTGATCTTCCTCTCATGCTGGATAAAGAAACCTTCCCCTTTGTTTAACATCAAAATAGAATAATAAATTGCTTGTGATAAGAAGAAACACATTCTTCAATCTAGAAGATGAGATTCCTATACTAACTTGTTGAGAGACATCACTCATGGTAATAAAATTATTAGAACAACATCAAAACCCTACCCCATTCGAGTATTTGTCAACCAGTGATGGAAGATCAGACTTTGGTTTCCAACCTCCAAATAGGGAACCCTTTAAAGTTCTTCCAGTTAGAAGAAAAGCATAATGTGTCGTAACTTCTGGTTTGGTTTTTGGTACACCCAAAGTCACAGTCACTCCCCAACCCTGCATGTGAAATGAAAACATGTCAAACATTGTGCAACAAAGTGAGTACATGGATCTCTATAATAAAGGATGAGAGATACATCACAACAAGACTGTAAGGCTGTTGATACAATATTGGTATCACCAATGCATTCAAAAGAAAAATCTGCCCCTCCATCAGTCAGTTTTTTGATAACCTGAAGGAAAACCAAAATATAATTTTGACAAAGTTTCAAATAAATATGAATCTAAATTATGGTTATGATGTATCATATTCTAAGGCTAGTATTGAGCATACAACACTCCACTAGTTTGTTCAAGACTCCAACAAAGCAAGGGTTATGATTGAAACTTCTCCTGTACTGATGAAAGAGTTGTTTGGGGCCACGAGTTCAAAAGTTCAGTTGGACTTGATGATGATGGAAAGTCATGTAATCGCAGTTGAGATTTATGGTAGGAATGATCGAAAAATATATCTGGGATGATGAAGGGAACACAAGGATGATGCTAGATTAGTGAAAGACCAAAAGGCAATGCATGAAACTGATAGGGAGCTGAAAGAATTTGAGTAACACCAAGGAGAAGAATGTATCAAGATTAGGAACTAGGTGGACTGAAGGGAAACAGATGTGAAAGGAAACGATAAGATGGCCAGAAGTAAGGTGATGGGAGGATAGAACATCCTTCACCCTACAGATATAGGATGATTTAATCCCAAAACTTCTAAGACTCGAGCATGAAAACTTTGATGGGGCCCACCCTTTGAAAAATGTTAATGCTTGCAATTCCCGAATGTTTTACATGGGATTTAAATGCTTTGATGTTCTGTGGGATAAGTAAGTCGACCTAACTGAAGCTGCATCACCACATCCAAGACTAGTTAGACCAGGATTTCTCGAGAAGTTGGTTAAGGTCATAATTTCTTAAAAAGACTTTATCTAAGAAAGTGATCGTTTTCCGATAATCAAGAAGGCTCCTGCCTCGCCACAATCTGAAAGTCCATTTTTGAAATGTGGACTTAACTAACGGGTAAACCTAAATCTAATACAAGATCAAACATTTATTAGAACCTAACTTAAATTAATAAAGATAAACTTAATAAATCATCTCACATAACCCATAAGGTAACCTTTGTATGTCATGTATTGATACACTTAGAATGGATAAGATGATAAAGGCAATTAAATTATCAAGTTTTGAAAATATTTTTTAAGAAAAAACTATTAAACTATTTTCTAAAATTATTTTCAAAAACTTGATAATTACTTGAAATTCATGCATGTTGTGTGTACTTATACTACAATTTTCAAAACTCTATACATTTGAAAATTGACCAACACTTAGGCACAAAATATTTAGGTCAACATGTGATGTTGAGCTCGTTTGATTATAGTGAGTCTACTTGGAGTTCAAGACATAGATTGATTAGAGGATGACACGGTCTATGCCTCGGTTTAATCAATCATGATATCAAGGATAGAGGGACATTTGTCACATATTGTGAAGAGTCACAATTAGTAGTCACAATGGTGATGTTGGATCTCAACATTCTTGTAACTTGGGTAGTAGTGATGTGTTGCTAGATACCGCTCACTACTTATGCACTTAAATGAGTTTAGGGCATTGTCAACGTTACAAAAACCTATAGAGTCACACACAAAGGACAATTAGGTGGAAATTAGATTCATATGATGAACCAAGAGGATTAGATTCATGTGATGAATCAAGTTGGGTTAAGTGTAATCCAAACTAGACTAGAGGAGTTGATTTGATCAACTTTGGGAGATTAGAAGTCAAGTTTGACTTGACTTGAGTAGGAGAATTTTGGGAGTCAAGTTTGACTTGACTTTGTGCCATGTCATCCTAAATGTTGACTTGACTTTTTGCCATGTCATCATCCATGTTGACTTGACTTATGCCACCTCATGGTCAAAGCTTGACTTGACCAATTGACTTTGAGTTGAGGTGGCATAAGTGGTGGCCAATGATGATGCTCCACATCATCAAAGGTTGCCACCTCATAAGGGGGTTACAAAGGTGTTTTGTAACTCATGACAATTGATGCCATTTAATTAGGATTAATGGCTTTGATGAGGTTGTAGTGGCCGGCCAAAAAGAGGAGGAGAAGCTTGGGTTTCATTCCAACGTTGAGTGCTCTTTTCTCTCCTTCTCTCTTTTGGTTTTTCTCCTTCTTCCTCCTCTACCTACTGACCGAATTTTTGTGAAGGTGCTAGCACACCTTTAGTTCGGTTTTTCCACTCATCTTGTCCGTGTGGATACTTCTAGAGGAGCGGCACTTGACGCTCTCGAGATCCGACTCCATTTTGGACGAGCGGGATACGCGACGGGCACGCATCGAGGGTAAAGGTTTCTAAACTCGTAGATCTAGAGTAGATCTAGGAATAAACAAGTTTTGTGAGATTTTTTTTTGTTTCGCACGAGATCCAGTGGCTTGGACTTCCGAGGTTTCCGCAACGCAAAAAGCGATTTTTGCGGCTCGGAAAGTCCAACATAGCCAGCACTTACTACTTGATGGCACAAATTGGAATCATGTCAAAAAAGGGATTTGTTGCGTCTACTGCAATAATCAAATCGACTCTCTTCTTTACAGGTTAAAATTTTCTTGGTATAGATTGTATTGTTATCAACCTTTTTTCTCATTTGTTTTCCATTCCTTTTTGTCCATCCAGATGTGGGCACATGTGCACCTGTTTGCAATGTGCGCATGAGTTGGCTCGAGATGGCGACAAGTGCTTGTTGTGCCGCGTGCCCATTATCGAGGTGATTCAAGCCTACTCGATAGTGTAGGTATGATTAACCAGATAGAGAATGAAGATGGGGAGCCATTAGTTTTACTGAGCAGGAGGAGATTCTTGGATGGATCGAAGATGTATCGATGGTGGTTGTTCTACCAGGTTTAGAGATGTTGGGATTGTTGAGTGTACTTGTAAATGGCACCTTCTTCCTCTCATCATTGATGTTTAATAATGGAATTAAATTGGTGATTTGTCTCAGTTTCCATTTATAAGTTACATTTTAAAGATTTGCAAGCTTACTTTGAAATGATCTTGTGTTAACATTCTCGGATAGACTTGCAAGCTTACTAAGAATATTTTTTATTTTTTAAAATAAAAAATGTGAAAACTTATTTAGGGGTTAGTAGATTGAACTATTTGTAAAGTAAATAATAATAATAATGATTTGTTTGGTTCATTATTAATACTATGTCATAATAAAATAATAGATCAAAATAAAATATAGAAGAATAGATTATATAACGTGTAATAGTATTACATTAATCTTCTATATAACGTGTAATAATATATAAACAATATTATAAAACAATCTTGTATTTTCGTTGTATTATTGTAAAATAGTAAACAATAACGACAATAACAATTAAATTAATAATAAGTAGTATTTAATATGGTAACATTAATAATTAACAGTTATCAATGATAATAATAATAAATCTGTATCAGTTTATTATTTTTAATTATTTGAGGAAATTGTTTTTATTTGTGTTCTATATTTCATTTCTTTTTCTTCTTATTTTAGAATCTCATTAAAAAAAACATCCTACTAAACACATTTCAGAACATTTTTCAATTTTTATGAAAAATAATAACTAAAAACTAGCCGAAGAATGATCCCTTGGTCTTATTTTGTCAAGGTTTTATTACGGCTCTTGAGTAGCTTACGGATAGGAATCCATAACTTCTTTTACCTTATTAATATTATAATTAATAATTTAATTTAATTTTAAAAATAATTAAATATCAAATTAATTTATTTGTAAAAAATGATTATAATTGAACTAGGGGTAATATAGTAAATGTTAAAGTAAGTAATGTATTAAAACCTTCAAACAAATAAAGTTTTGTCTCATTACTTAGGATTAAACTAAACAACATTAAGTTATGTTTTATTCCCTATAACCTTGGTTATCACATAACCAAGGTAATCACAGATGACCCCCAACCAAACGCACCCTTAAAGTTTTTTCCCATTAATGGAATAAGATATTGATGTATGTTTATTACCACGATTTCAAGTGTTGATAGCCATGAGTCAGCATAGTCAAAATTATTATTCCAATCGTTACATGCTATCAATATAGTAATGGTATTGGTAGGTATATACCAAGGTAGGCAGTCGTGGATTAAAATCTCGACCAGCGCACCACAATGCCTACGTACGCGTCACGCGAGACCAACAACGCGTCCAAAGACATCATATGGGACTGATGGTGCATCTAGAGACATCACACGGGACTGACGATGCATCCGAAAGCATCACGCAAGATCGGTGACACGTCTAGAGCCATCGCGCGGGACTGACGATGCCTCCGAAGGCATCACGTGGGATCGACTGCACGTCTGAATGCTTTGCCCGGGCCCGACGACAAGTCCGAAAGTGTCGCGTTGGCTGTGCGGGCCGCGCTAGCCTGCGATTGTGGTGATGCAGAACAGGGGTAAAACTTTTAATTTAGATTTAATTAAATAACTTAGATTAATAATTTTAATCAACTCATAATTATATTGGGATAATTTAAATAAATTTAATTAAAACCTAATAATATTATCTCATTAATTTAATATATTTTTTAAAATATATATATTGTATTTTTTTATTTTTAAATATTTAGATTAAATTTTTATTTTTAGTTAATATTTTTATATTTAAAAAATATCGAAACTATATCGGCACAATACGATACGATACCAAAACTGTATCGTTCCGATCCAAGATCGAAACCTTAACATAGCTCGAAATTTTAAACTATCACAAGTATATCTTGTTTTATACTATTGATGAGTTAGGATTTTATTAATTTTTAATCGATTTATTTTTGGACTTTTACATGAAAATAAATTATGAAATGAATCGATTCGTTCGTATTTGTCCTATATTGCATGATTTGAGGCTTGATATAATTTTCATGATTTAATGGTGAATTTTTGCATTAATTTGGTTTTAATTGATTTAGGGCTCAAATCGGACCCAACTCGAGCTCAACCGCGGTTAAATCGAGTCAAATTTGTCAAATTGATCAAGCCAACATGGAGGACATGACCTAGATCGAGCCCGATCAAAATCCCTGAATTTTTCACAAACCCTAAGCTGCCCTAAAGTCTAGATCAAGCTCAAACCATCAGATCAGAAACGGACGGCCAAGATCACATGATTAATCAAAGGTATAAAACCATAGCCTTAATCAGGTGAACAGTGACTACGCCACTGTTCATCTTCTCGCCCGCGACGAAGCTCTGCTCAGCGACGTACGTCCACAGCAGCTCTCGGCGTCCCAAATCTCTCCCACGGCATCCTTGATCCACGAGGAGTTTAACGCCGGTCGATTGGGTATTTTCCGGCGGCTGGAAGGGTGCGACGAAGAGGGTTTTTCCGGCGCGGTCAACCCCTGTTTCCGGCGATTCCGGCGGCCTGCTGCACAATCCGAGTCCTAGGTTCGTGGAGGGGTTCTCCTAGGATCTAGGAACTCCCTTGTATCAACAGCAACGCCATCGGAGCAATCAGAAGCGGAGGATTCCAGTTTTGCCATCTGAACAACCGCTGCACAGCTTCTGTCGAGGCCTGAGAGGGTTTTTCCGGCGTTTTTTCTGGGTTTGGGCAGTGAGTGAACGCTCAAGAGACCACGGGAAGACTCCAATTGGATCAGTGAAGCTGGTTGACACCCAGCTGAGGAGAATCGAAGGAAGAAGAGGGAGGATGCCGTTTATGATTTCTGATTTCTGAACTTTACTGTTTCTGCATTTCCTTGTTTCTGTTTAACTTCAATTTTGATTTCATAACCCGAATTAAACCTTGTGCATTTGGTTGTTTGGTTAATGCTTTAGTTGTTTGGTTTCGGATTTGTTTTAGAATTCATTTAGCTACGTTTTAAACTCTCCGGCAATCTGAAAATCAGCTCTGAAACTTTGAATTTGCATTGTTCCGTATCAGTATCAGGTTTAAGGTTTGATCAGCTCAAGTGTTTGTTTTGTTAGTTGCATAGAATGCTAATTGTAGTCATTTGCCAACTTCAATTGTTCGTGCCAATTTTACTGTTGCGTGCCAATCCGTTTCAAGTTAATTAGAATTAGTGAGCTTAGTTTGAATGTTTTAGTTACACTTCATAGTTTAGTTGATTAGTTTCGACAAATTCACGGTGTTTCGATTCCTTGCATCCATTCGTATCTCTGATTCATTGTTCTATTGAATTGCGAAATTCATGGAGCTTGAATTAGGGTTTAGTTCATAACTTGCTTTAATAGTTGCATTTTAGGCTAGTGATTTACATTCCTCATTTATTTACCGATTTTGCATTGCATTTCATTTGAAAACGTCAACAAAACATCAAAACCCCATTTTTATAGAAAACCCCAAAAATACGACATCGAAAGCTCAATTCACGCAATTGTCTACTAGTCCTTGGAAAAATACGACTCGAGGCCCCTATACTTCATTTGTTTGGATTAATTGTGGGTTTTCGATAAAAATATAAATCAATTTGCAACCCTATTCGTGACATATCAAATCTAGGGTTGTCAACTATCCATAATCATTCAAGACACGAAAATTTACTTTCTATAATTCATCCTTCAATTGGATTTATTGGACTCAAGAGTGTGGAAAAATATTTAAAAATAAAGGAGAAGAGAATAGGAGAAGCACCAACAACAATAAATAGGAAAGAGGAATAACAAAATAATCAAAGAAACCAAGATAGTTCTCATTTGTGTCAATTAGATATATTATGGACAAATAGAAAACTAGTTCTTATACTAGATGTTCTTGGAGAATTACTTAATTATGGAAAATTATAAAGTTTGTCTCATTAGAATGTACAAAATCCCATGATCTCATCTGAAAAAGATTCGCTATGATCAGACATGCATACTATTTGTATTTTTTGCTAATTGTTGCTCTAAAATTTTATTTCAGTTGCGTTTTAAATTGATGTAGGCTTATATTTAAAGCTAAACAAGTTAAGTAGATGAATTATGGGATTAAAATTTATTTTAGTTGATTTCGGTCTACAGTAATGAAATCCAACCTTGGCATTGACACAGAACAATACTCTAAACCTATTTGTTATTAAAAAAATTATATTCTATCTGATGCATTTTCACATATGCACAACCTTGGAAATTTCTTAGTGCAGCTACAACTACAACTATATTATGGAGTACCTGCTGAACAGGTTCTCTGCACTCGTCTGGATTGATATATTCAGTTACTCCAAAAGCCTTTCCTGCAAAAAGACAAGCCATTCAACAGCTACACAATCAATACTGATGAACATCATATAATAAATACCTTTCTCAAATTTTTCTGGATTGATGTCCACTCCAATTATCCGTGAAGCACCTCTTATTTTGGCAGCTTGAGCTACCTGATGAGTAGAATTAAAAACATATTATGACCCCAAAGAGGCTTTTATTGATGATTGAATGCTGGTTCAAAAGGCCAAACTCAGTATCTAGTATGCTTACTGAAAGGCCCACAGTACCAAGTCCAAAAATTACTACAGTTGACTCTTTTGATATGTCGGCAACATTCCAAGCAGCTCCAATTCCTTTATTGTTGCAAGACAAAAGGTAAATAAATCATGCTATTAGTATGTCTGCCCATAGGGAACATTAAAAATGATGGTTCCTAGATGGATATTTAAGTAAGAGATTATGAATGCTAACTATACAAAACCATTATTCAAATTTTGTCACATAGCTGTTGGTAAACAGACGGGCAATCCATAAAAAGATAGCCAAATAAACCCATCAATTTTTATATATACTCAGCTGTGATAAAAGTTGATCAAACTCAGATCAAAACGAAAATCAATTTTCTGCTTATTTAACCTATAACACTGAGTCATTGTCATCACTTTACTATAAGTAATCAGTTGGCAATAGTTTGTCAGATTGAGCTACTCATTACTTGCTACTCATCACTCAACGCACCTATGCCAATCATCACCATCATGAAGCCATGTTTATTCCTACTATTGGGATCCACTAGATGAATCTTATCACTCCATTGAGCTCTATAAAAAAGCATTAACACTAGTAATCTCCAATTACTTAACTCATTTATTATGTTAACTAATGCTTCTTTAGTCACATTCTATGCTTTAAATCTTCAACTCTAATAGATTCAAATTTTCAAACCAATCCATTGAACGTCTTCATACCATCAAAATCTAGTTTTCTCATTTTTATCCCTAGAAGCTACATCTAAATTTCAATATGTTCATACCATCTAAATCTATTTTCTCTAATTTTATCATCTATTGAAGTTACACATAAATACTCTCTGATATTAGTATTTCTTATTTTTATCCTTTCTAACAACTCCATCTTACCTTTGTTAACTGTGCTATATTAACTTTTTGCATTTATTACTTTCTAAGAGACTAGCACTTGAATCCATAAAGTATGGTGGAGATAGAACCACATTTTTAAACTTTTTCTCTTACTCTAAGGGGAATAACAATCCCATAAAGCTCTATAAACTCCTCTCTGTTTCAATCAATCATTCTTTATCTTATTACTTAAACAATATTAATATTCCCTTCTCATTAGCAATAGATCTATAATATAGATGTTGGGTTGTAAGGGTGCAAACATAGTCCCACATCTAAAACACATGAAAAAGATCATAGGTTTAAAAGGATGGAAAGTATCTCCATTGAAATGAGGCCTTTTGGGGAAAGCCCAAAAACAAAACCATGAGAGCTTAGGCCGAAAGTGGACAATATCATGTCATTGTGGAGATGCGAACATCCTTGGGACTCTACAAGTGGTATCAGAGCGAGACCGCTCTTCACCGGACTAACCGCCGGAAAAGCCATGATCCAGATCTAACCATGTGGGTTGAACCTTAAATAAAGGAAGTGGATGCTTCCGTATCTGAATCAAGAGAACCAAACACCAGACAGAAAGTCCTAGTTACGGCTAGACAGGAAGTCCTAGTAGGTCGGGTGGACCGAGGGGCAGAAAGTCCTGATGGATCGAGGATTCAGACATCAAACGGAGGCTTTCCGTTTGAGGGGGGCCTGTGGTCCTTTGTTTGAGGGGGGGATTGTTGGGTTGTAAGGGTGCAAATATAGTCCCACATCTAAAACATATGGAAAAGATCATGGGTTTAAAAGGATGGAAAGTATCTCCATTGGAATGAGGCCTTTTAGGGAAAGCCCAAGAACAAAACCATGAGGGTTTAGGCCCAAAGTGGATAATATCATGTCATTGTGGAGATGCGGACATCCTTGGGACACTACAATAGATTCCTAAAAATCTTATAGAATTTTATATCCATCTTTCTTAACTATTGATCAATTCTTTTCCTAGTACTCAAATTTAATTTCATCGATCCATCTGTCTTAACCATTGATAAATTCTTTTCCTAGTACTCAAATTTAATTTCATGTATTCAGCAAACAACAGTGTCTACAAATGACATGCAGTAACATATATCCAAAATATAATTGGTTAGTTCATTTAATACTATTGTGAATAAATAAGGACTTGGCTAACTCTTGATGCGAGCCTATACTTATAAGAAAATCATTTGTCACGCTCCTAATACTTCTAACATAAGTAACAATATATTACATCAAAATAGCTACTAGATGCACCTTTCTTGTTAGAAATACACTAGTGTATGCCAAATTTGGAACATTATTATAAAATTATCTAAAAAAAATTCTTATTGCAAAGTAGTCAACCATAGGTTTTGGGAAAGACCTTAAAGGTAGTACAAAAAATTCCAATAAATGAAATGATTTTAATAGAAGAAGATAATGAGCATATATGAATAAAAAATGAGAAATATGGGAGTCATGATTTTGAAAAAAAAAATGAAAAAAGAAAAACTATATTAGATTTCGCGATAGCATATGAACTTATAATAATTAATACGTATTTTAAGAAGCAAGAAAAACACTTAGTTACATTCAAAAGTGGAAGCAATGTCACAAATTGACTTTCATATGATAAAAAAATAGAAATATTTATAAAAAATGCAAAGTTATCCCTGGAGAAAACCTAACCACCTAATATAGGTTAATGGTATTAGATGTGTGCTTCAAGTACAGTATCAATAGATGGAAAGTGTGTATGACTCATATAATAGTGGTGGAAGTTAAAGGATGAAAAGAAAAGTATCTTTAAGAAAATGATAGAACACTAATATCATCGTGTGAGCTCTGTTTAATCATTGTGTGAGCTCTTGGATCATAATTTATTGATCCATCTGTACCCTTAGGACTTGAGATCTATGTCATGAAAAGAAAGCTTGATGTCGCTACTTTAGCATGCACCTTAGGGCTATGGCTGATACAGTCCAGCGGGACGTGACTAGGAAAGCAGTCAAGATTAATTGAATTAACATGAGAACTCAAGAAAGACATCTAATATTGCACCGTGTTTTGTGGCTCATACCTCGAGAGACTATGTTGACTTAGTGGTGATAAAGTCGTGAGCACAAAATGTTCGAGTTTTGACGTCGCTAGTTTTAAGAGATCTGGGGTGTCAAAACTAATAAATATTGAAGATATCTAAGGTACCACGGGATTCCTTTAGAGTATTGTGATCTGTTAGTTTTGGTAATAACTTAATGGATCACTACTCATTTGTTGTGTCAACTCTCATAAGGTCGCTCACTTCATTCGCCGTATGATAGATTGAGAAGCAAGTGTCAAGAGATGAATTACTCTTAGTGAGCAACTGACATTTTATTGTGCCCTCTGTGGGCAAGTGGGAGATGTTAACTATGGGCGGTTGTTGCCCACAGCGGCACCAACCTTTGGAAAGAGACAAACCTCTGGGCACCAAAGGCAACCTTTGGAAAGAAACAAATTGTTGTGCAATTGTTTGTTTTTTCTATAAAAGGCAGTGAGGTCTCGGCTTCTTCTCCCCCATGCGCATGCAAACGAAGAGAGTTCTCTCTCTTGGACAGGAACTGCGCAAGACTCTCCCTTTCTCTCTCTCTAATACACATGAGTACGAGACTTCTCTCACAGGACATCACCATCGGATCCCGAGAACGCTTGGAGTAAGAAACTACGAAGAAGACTCTTGTAGACTTCTTTCCGATCCTACGAGATTCCGCAACGCACAAGGTAATCACCTCGATCCCAAGATCGAACATTATCAACAAAAATATGTATTTCATATGCTTAGAAAGCAAGAATCTCAAAGTAGAAAGCTAAATATGTTAATATTCATGGATCCAAATCCCAAATTGATTCTAGGACAAAAAATTATTATCTATAATAATTATATAAATTAACATAAAGATCCTAATTTATATATAATAATTATATAAATTAACTATTTATTCATTTAATTAATTATTGATTTATATAATTATAGTTTATAAATATTTTGACTAATATGTATATTAAATATTAGAGTTTATATATTTATATATATAGTTTATATTGCATTTTAAAATCAAATTTATTTAAAAATTTTATATATTTTTACTTTTTTTAACAATTAGAAAATTTAGAATTATTTATAAAATTCTAAAATTATTTATAAATTTTTAAAAGTATTTCAAATATTTTTCTAAAATTTTAATCTATTTTAATTTATAAAAATAATTTAAAATTTAATTTTAAATAAATTATTAATACAAATTTAAAATTTTTAATTAGATTATATTTATTTTTTACTTTAATTTTTTATATTTTTAATAAAAATATAAAATTTTATATTATAATTATATTAATTAATTAACAATTTATTTAATTATTAATTTATATAATATTCAGTTAATACATAGTAATTAATTATTACTTAAAAGTTATATAAATAATTTAATTAATATATTTTATTAAAAACTTATATAACAAATATAATAGATATAACACTTATTATAACTCTAAATAATTTAAGATAACGGTTTTAATTAAACTATTATATTAGATTTTAATAAAACTTAATTTCACGATTCCAGCTTATTCTATCCTCGTGATTCCACCACTCCTTCCATTCCGCTCAATTTTTTCGTCGATCGGCTCTCTCCTCTCTCAAATTAAAATCATACATATCCAAAGAGTGATCATCGCCTCGCCTCCGCCTCACTGCTACTGATCTCTCGTCACCGCCGCTAATCTTTGTTGATTACCTTCATCAATGGTTCCAGGTAAGTCTCCATTTGTTTATATAACATTTTTCTATTAATCGATCGACAAAAAGAATCGTATTGATTCCTTCTGTCGCGTTAATCGATTCCATATATCGCATTAATTGATTCCGTCTATCTTGCACAATCTGATTCTTTCTGTCATGCATGTGTGACGCACACAAAATTATCGCGTGTACTGTGCAAGTGTCGGTCCCTTATCGGACAATAAAACCGCCCGTTTCGGATAGCACAACACGGTATTTCAATCCTTATATGAAACAACTCATTAAAAGTATCAAAAAATAAAATAAGATTTACACATGATATTCATTGACCTAAAAAAAGCAAATGACAAAGTCACAAGGAAAAGTATATACAAAATTCTAGATAAGAAAGTATTAACATAGCATATATTAAGACAATGAAAGATATATGAGGATGTAATAATAAAATTGAAGACTACAAGTGGATATAAAGATAAAATTACATTAAAGAGTGGCTCTAAATCCATATGGTTTTACACTAGTCATGGATGACTCACTAGACACATTCAAGACCCATTACCATAGTGTATATTATTTGTGCAAATAATATTATTTTGGTCGATAAGACACATGAAGTAAATGCTAAGATTGAATCTCAATGGGAAATACTATAAGTAAAATGTTTTAGTCTTAGTAAAGTATAGATTTAATAAATGAAATTTAAATTTAATAGTAGTAGACATAGTACGATAATCGTTAAGATAAGGGATGACGAGTTACCTATAACTAAGAGTTTTAAGTATCTAGCATCATTTTTTACAAAAGAATAGAGAGGTTGATAAAAATATTTTACACACGATACAAGCAGAATAATTAAAATGGAGAAGGGGCGTCAAGTGTTATTTATAATCGTAAAGTACCTTAAATAAAAGAGAAGTTTTACAAAATGACATTAGACCTACTATGTTATATAGAGTTGAATGTTAGGCTATAAATCAAGCACACAAGCAAAAAAAATTGCAAAGATGAAAATGTTAAGGTAGATGTGTGGACATACGAAATGAATACAATAAGAAATGAAAAAATTAGAAAGAAAGTCTGGTTGTGCTTATTGAAGGAATACTAAAAGAGACACATTTAAAATGATATAAACATGTACTTAAGTGACCAATAAATATCCTAGTTAGACGATGTGAGAACATGATAAATACACATATTAATCAAGGGACCAAAAAATTAGATACCAACGATAAAAAATTTAAATATAGATAAGGATATAGAAGAGAATTAAATCCGATGGCATAGGAGGACCCATATAATTGACCCCACTTAATTGGATAAAGGCTCAGTTGTATCTCTTACATCAAGTCAACATTTTACATCAAGTGTATCTCTTAAGAAATACTAATGATCAGTACATGCACAGTATCTTTCTTATTGAACTGTGTTTTCCTTTTTTTTCTTAAATTATGTACCTTACCTTTTTAGTAATTTGCATAAGGTGCCTTGTTAGTTATGTTAAAATAATTTGTTGAGGTAAACCAAAGAACAAAGCTATTAAGAAAAGGTATTTTATATGGTCTCTTATGTTTGATCTTGGCTCGATACTAATAGTGCAAACAAAGCATTAACAGCTATGCACAACGCACAAATGAGAAATTAAATTCTGAAAGGAGCAATGATAAGGAAATTGAATTGATGAACAACATTTTAAATTTTGAATAGGAGACACTACCTTCAAAAGCTTCTGAATTATGAAATTAGGAAGGGACTGTATTGATATATTTATGGCAGCATAGCCTAAAAAATTAAATAACAAGTTTTGTAAACTAAATTTGTGGTCATGCAATTTCTAAAATATAAGATGGTGAAAACTGGACGGTTCAAGTAAAACAAGTCAAACTTTGAATAGTCATTTCTAACTTCATGTATCAAAGATTAGAAATTCCAAAACTTTTTAAAAGAAGAATAAGATCATAATGCCTGAATCTACAGGTATACCTGCAGCTACTCCACAACTGAGAAGGCATGCCCTATCCATTCTCACAGTAGGGTTTATCTTGACAGCACAACCTGAGTGCACAACTATGTATTCGCTAAAGCTAGAGACTGCACAGTAATGATAAGCAGGTCTCCCTTTCACTCTGAATCGTGTCATCTGATCGCTGTGCATCAGTCCTCTCCTTTCCAGCCCCAAGTTTTGGCACATGTTGCTCTTGCTGGACCGGCAATGCTTACATCTCCCACATTCTCCTATGAACACCGTTAACACATGATCACCAATCTCAAACTCAGCTACACCATCTCCTATACCCTCCACAATCCTGAATGTCATCAGAGTGCAAATCCAAGCTCAAAAATAATCAAAATTTTGAAAACACAATTCAAAGTTAATTAATAGATTAGCAGGATCAGCGGTCAAATGGAAAGTATTAATCCACAATTATTTGTTTGTTTTGAGAAAGATTAAAGGGACAGAACTGTTTGCGAATGCATTAGTATGTGCATACGTTCCTAAAGGCAGAAGAGGAGTGATCCATCATTCCTTGAAATTTACTATGGAAATGCTTATCGAATTGACTTGCCTTAGGTATCAGTGTTTCATCTTTTCAAGATTTGTCTCTTTAGTACTCAGATTTTCTATAGGCACATACCAAGATTTGAACAGCAGGATTTAGTAATGGGTGCTGAACATAAAATTACTGTCATAGAGGAAGAAAGGACACAGACCCAGATGCCTCGTGACCAAAAATTCGAGGAAACAGATCAGGCTGTGCCTGCATTTGTAAGAACATGAGTTTTTCTTCTTGTTCTTCTTCTTGGTTTAATTTAAGGGACTCAAAGAATGAAGTAATTGTTGGACCCATGACATCACCTGAGATTGCCACTGGGTAACGTCGCTGCGGCAGAGGGAGGTGCAGACGACCTTGACGCGGATCTCCATGGACTTGGGCGGGGCGACCTCCACCTCTTCCAGCACCAGCGGCTGCCCTGGCCCCCACGCCACCGCAGCTAACAGTAAATCCAAACCAAAATTAAACCACAAAAAGCAAAAGAAATTATTTGCGAAGAGGATAGCTTAATAATAATAAGTGTTGTATCGACCTCTGCAAGTGATAACGCCGCCGGAGGATTGGATGGAAGTCGACATGGTCGACGAGCAAAGGGTAAGAACGTGAAGGGTTGCTAGCTCCTTTTCCAGGGATCGGATCCAGAGGTTAAACAAGGCGGTAGGTGGTGAGGTGAGGCCGGTGTAGGTAGTAGGTGCGATCTCAGCACGCCAGCATCCTCCAAGGACCACATAGTTACTTTACAAAAGAATTATACAATTTTAATATTATATAAAAAAAAAGTCTCTAAATTAGTCGTTTTTATTATTTTTCTCTTTCCAAGTTGGTTAATTGCTCTACACAACTTTTATTTTAAAAAAAAAGTTGATCAAACACCTATTTTATCTTTTCTAAAAAATATTTTAACCCAAGGAAAAAATAAAAAAATGTTGGAGGCTAAAAATTAATAAATATATATTTATTCAAGTTTTTTTATTAATTATATAACACATTTTGACGATCAATTATATTATGATCCATATATTAAAAAGTTTAAGAAATGAGATTAATGAATATTTAAGACCTTAACATACTTTTTAAAAATTATATAAATTAGCACCTAGTTTAATTAACTAATGGCTCTTTTACGATAATAGTCCTATTAGATCTTGTATGTTGTAGAGATAGATACTATAACGATCAAATACTTGCAAATAAAATTCAATCTTCTCTGGTTATTGATTTAGCAAAGTCACATAAAATTAGCACAGCAAATTACAAAATAAAAAAGTAAATATTTACATAATCGCTATAACATTGTTTAACGTTATTCAGTAGTTCTTGGATTCTTACTTCATGGCTTTATGATTCTTCGATGGATCACTTCTGAAATCTCTTATAGACGTAAGGATTATAATGAAGTATAAAAGGATTCATCTAATAGGTTTAACCAATCTTATTTCGTTAACCTTCAAACATCCACCGAGCTCCATGTTTACCGCCTTCGAAATCTCTTATTATACTTTTCTGCAAAAAGGTGGATCCGCCACCTTAGCGGCCCCACACGGTCAGCCCCACGACCATCTGTGAGGAGGTAAATCGAGAAAGCGCAGTTGGTTACGACGCAGGAGGGTATTGCCTGGCTTCGTCAAGATTCGAACCCTTGCCCTCTTCTGCAAGTCTGCTGCGTCGTAACCAACTCACCTATGCCCCGAGGGCTCTTATTATACTTTAATCTATCACTAGATTAGTCAATTGATGATCTCCTATGCCTATTGGAATCTATAGCGTAAAAACTCAAGTAAGGACACTTTTGTTTTTACTTAGTTCACAACCTATGACTGCTACTATAAGGTTTGCAGTCTTTTGACTGTTTTCGTTAGACAATCCACTAATAAACTCTTTTTCGTATGAGAAAGAATCTCATCTTACAAAAAGTATAGGAACGATAACAATTTTATCATCTTAAGTGTTGGATATTTTAAATAATTGAAAGAACTCAAAGGAATTACTACCTTTGGGGAAAGTTGTGACTTTTAGAAAAATAATAACATTTGGGAAAAGTCATAACCCGTAGCCATTTCAATAGTCTATAAAAGGCCTAATGTAGGATCGAAAACACGCTAGGGGGGGTGAATAGCGTGTTTGCACGCTTTTCGATTTTTCATAAAAACTTCGAGTGCGAAAGCGGAAGCAATTAAACAATTTGTGCGGAAGCAAAAACAAGAGCAAGTAAAGCAAAAGAAATTGACACGTTTATTTTTACTTGGTTCACAGCGCAACGCTGCTACTCCAAGGCCCACGGTCCTTGACCGTTTACGTTGGGCAATCCACTAAGATACTTGCCCCTTTCCGGCAGCAAGTATATCGAAAATCCGATTACAAAACTTGAGTACAAAGTATAAACAGAATTGAATTACAACTTAAGTTTTTGTTACCAAACTTTCGCTCCCCGGAGTTGATTTCGGCGTCTCGGTGTTCGGAACAGTAGCTTGAAGCAGGCACAGCACCGACGTCGAAGTTGGAAGTCACGGGAGTCGCGGGAACGGAGTTTGGAAGCTTTGGAATGGTGTGTTCTCGGCTGCTGCTCGCGGACTGCTTATATAGTCGACCTGAGTCGACTCAGATAGCGATCTGGGTCGACTCCAGCACGCGTGGCAGATAAAACTTGATCGGCTTCGTCGCTTATCCCTCCTGAGTCGACTCTGATCTCGTTCTGGGTCGACTCCAGTCGCGGTGGCGGCAGCGGCGATAAGTTTTGACCCTGAGTCGACTCAAAAGCTCACCTGAGTCGACTCCAGGCTGATTTGGCAGAAAACTCGACGCGCTGACTCCGGATTTCGGCTGACTCGGCTGGAGTCGACTCCAGAACCCATCTGGGTCGACTCCAGACCCGAAAAAATCAGTTTTTCGTCCGGAGTTAAGCATTCGTCGGGCTTTTTCTTCCTGCACAAAAGTTAGCTCACAAATAACATGTAAAGTATTTGAGTCGGTTCACCGAACCAACTCCGAGTCTTAACTTCGGATCTCCGGTGAGATCCTGGGTTAGACCGACGCCTACTGTTCCTCGTAGGAACGCGTCCTCACCCACTCCCTCGGGAGAATTTACCTGATGCCAACCGAGTCCTCCTGACCCGTTGGACTTGTGCTCGGCTCTGTCGTTGCCCCCCAGGACTTGTAATGCAACTGATCCTCCTGATCAGTCCATTCTTCTACTGCAACTTGGTCCTCCTGACCAAGTCCAGCCTTCTGCAACTTGGTCCTCCTGACCAAGTCCAGACTTCTGCCTGGTGCACTTTGACTCTGCCAAGACTTCATGCCTAGCAGCACTAGGACTTAACCTGTTTTCTGCAAGCTCAATTCAACCTGGTTAGCCAAACCACATACTTAACTTGATCCTAGTTCCATAATCAAAACTCAGGTTTGATCTGCTAGTGCTTCCTGCACTAACAATCTCCCCCTTTTTGATTATGGCAACTTAAGGTTTCAAGTTAAGTTACAAATCACAATTTTTATAAAGCAAAGATAAGTACAACATGCAAAAATAACACAAGTATAAAACAAGTATGAAAGTGCATGTGTGTTACTCCCCCTGAATCCTTCACTCCCCCTTTTTCAAGTAACTTATGCTTTTCTTTTTTTCAGAACAAACTTTTATCCAAAGATTTTAACTTGAAAATTTTTGAAAAATTTTAACTTTAAAAAAAAAAATTTTAACTTGAAAAAAACTTTGAAAGATTTTAACTTGGAAAATTCATTAACTTGAACCTCAATTCTCTCCCCCTTTGACATAATCAAAAAATATTTGGTTCTATTGGGTTGAGTCCAAGCTTAAAAATAATAAATATAGTTAGACAAAAAAATTATTCCTTTGGGGCGAGTGTCCAACTTAGGTTTTAGCTATCTACTAGAAAGTAGTAGCTTGACCCAGTTAGCCAAGTATAAGTGTTTAATCCCAACTTAAAAGATTGTCTTTTTATTTTGGGACACTTAACTTGATCAATTGAAATTAGAGTCTAAGCTTTTTGGTTTGATGCACTGACTTAAAGCATCTGTTTTGCTTAGACTAGATTCCTATACATCTCACACCGTTCTAAGTTTAGCAATCACAATCAAGGTATCTAGTGTGCTTTGTGAGATGTCCACCTAGATCTATAGGTACATGCTTTCTAGGGGGTTTGCATCTAGTCTAAGGCAAAATCTCCATTTACTTATCTTTGAAAATAAAGCTTAAAAAAAATAATTTTAAAATATACTTACTAAGTTTTTGAAAACATTTTGAAATATACTAATAATAGATTTGAAAAGCATGAATTTTTGAAAACAAATTTCTTTTTCCTATCTACTAAACATAAACCTAGTTTTCTTCTAAGTATGCTAAACTCGGATTCAGGTAAAGGTTTAGTAAAGATGTCGGCTAAGTTTGACTTTGACTCGACGTAGTCGAGTACAATTTCTCCCTTAGCAACATGATCGCGTATAAAGTGATGTTTAACTTCTATATGTTTGGTCCGTGAATGGTGCACTGGGTTTTTTGTTAGATTGATTGAACTTATGTTGTCAATTAATACTTTTGTGTTTTTGTATTCTAAGTTAAAGTCCGTTAATGTGTGCATCATCCAAAGGAGTTGTGCAACACATTCACCTAGGGCAATGTATTCAGCTTCAGTTGTAGACAGTGCAACACAGTGTTGCTTTCTACTGCACCAGCTAACTAGACAGGGACCCAAGAACTGGCATCCACCGCTTGTACTTTTGCGATCTAGTTTGCAACCGGCATAATCTGAGTCTGAATATCCAACTAGGTCAAAGTTGTTATTCCTAGGGTACCACATTCCCACAGTTAAGGTTCCTTTGATGTATCTTAGTATTCTCTTAACTGCGGTTAAGTGTGATTCTTTAGCATTTGCTTGGTACCTAGCACATATACCTACTGCAAATAATATATCAGGTCGACTTGCAGTTAGGTATAGTAGACTCCCAATTATACTCCTATAGTATTTTAAGTCTACTTGTTTTCCACTTGGGTCACTATCTATGTTACAATTTGTTGCAATTGGTGTGTTTATTTCTTTTGAGTGTTCCATCCCAAATTTAAAAATTAAATCTTTAGCATACTTACTTTGATATATGTAATTTCCATCTTTGGTTTGTTTGATTTGAAGTCCTAGGAAAAAGTGAAGTTCACCTACCCAACTCATTTCAAATTCATTTTTCATTAGATTTATGAATTCTTTTAAATATTTTGAGTTGGTTGAACCAAAAATTATGTCATCTACATAGATTTGGGCTATGAAGAAGTCCTTTTCTATATTTTTCACAAATAGGGATGGGTCTATCTGTCCTTGTTGGAACCCTTTAGTTACTAGGTAAGTAGAAAGCCTTTCATACCAAGCTCTAGGAGCTTGTTTCAGTCCATAAAGGGCTTTCTTTAGTTTGAAAACATATTCAGGGTGGTCTTTGTCTTCAAACCCTGGTGGTTGTCCTACATAGACTTCTTCTTTTATAAACCCGTTTAGGAATGCGGACTTAACGTCCATTTGATAGAGCTTGAATCCTTTATGTGCCGCATAGGCTAACAACATTCGTATGGATTCAAGTCTAGCTACGGGTGCATAGGTTTCGTCATAGTCAAGTCCCTCTACTTGACTGAACCCTTTGGCTACTAGTCTGGCTTTGTTTCTAACTACTTCACCCTTATCGTCTGTTTTATTTCTAAATACCCATTTAGTTTCTATAATTGATTTGTTTTCAGGTTTAGGAACTAAGTCCCACACTTGATTTCTTTCAAATTGGGCTAACTCTTCTTGCATTGCTATGATCAGTCAGGATCTGACAATGCTTCTTCTATGACTTTGGGTTCCATTTTGGAAATTAAGGCTATTTGACTTAGGTTCCTATAGGCGGATCTGGTCCTCACGCCTAAGGATGGATCACCCAAGATTTGGTCAGGTGGGTGACTTGCCCTAAGTCTAGGTGCTTGAGTTGTTCTACTTGGGTCAGGTTCAGTCCTATCAGATTCAGGTTCAGTTCTATTGTTGTTGTTAATTATCCTAATTTCTTCATCTTCTTGATCTTTTGTATTAGTTGAATTATTCTGATTATTAAATTTTATTATATCATCATAATTAATTGTATTTGTATTTTCTTCGTCAAATATTACATTAGTAGTTTCTTCTACTTTTAATGTGTCTTTGTTATATATTCTGTAGGCTCTACTGGTTAATGAATATCCTAAGAATATTCCAGGACTGGTTTTAGATGTAAATTTTCCTAAGTAGTCTTTAGTATTTAATATATGTACTTTACATCCAAATACTTTAAGGTAATTTAAGTTTGGTATTTTATTATTAAATATTTCATAGGCTGTTTTATTGTGTCTTTTATTAATCAGGACTCTATTTTGAATATAGCAAGCTGTGCTTATTGCCTCAGCCCAAAATTTGTTTGCTAGCCTATATTCATTTAACATTGTGCGTGCGGCTTCTTGTAGAGTTCTATTTTTTCGTTCTACTATTCCGTTTTGTTGTGGTGTTCTTGGACACGAAAATTCATGGTGGTAGCCATTGTCTTGACAGAATTTTGTGAATTTGGCATTTTCAAATTCACCACCATGATCACTTCGAATTCTTTTTATTTTTAAGTCTTTTTCATTTTCTAATAATTTACATAGTGTTGTAAATTTTTCATATGTTTCATCTTTAGTTTTCAAGAATTTTACCCAGGTGAATCTTGAATAATCGTCAATTATTACTAAGCAGTATTGGTTTCCGCTTAGTGACTTAGCCCCATGAGAATCAAAGAGGTCTAAGTGTAGTAATTCTAGGATTGAGTTAGATTGAGCTTGACTAGTTGCCTTATGTGAAGCTTTTGTTTGTTTTCCTTGTTGGCAAGCATTACATATTTCATTTTCTAAGTTTATTAATGTTGGAAGGCCTTTAACTAATCCATTGTGACTTATTTTTGAAATAAGTCTAACATGAGTGTGACCCAATCTTCTGTGCCACAACCTAGTTTCCTCTTGTTGTGTTAGTAAACACTTGAGTGAGGATGAGGGTAGGTCAATGTTATATATGTTATTTTTCCTAATCCCAGTTAATTTGATTTCTGGGTTTTCTATGTTTTCTAGTAGACATTTAGATTTGGTAAACCTAACTGTGTAACCTGAGTCACACAGCTGACTTATGCTAAGTAAATTGAATTCAAATTTGTCAACTAGCAAAACTTTCCTAATCTCAAAATTCGAGTCTAATTTTATATTACCTGATCCGATTACCTTTAATTTTCCGTTGTTTCCGAATGCAACGGTTCCCAAGTCTTTGAACTTGAGTTTGGTGAATTTTGATTGATCTCCAGTCATGTGTCTGGAGCAACCGCTGTCCAACATCCAGTTATCCAGTTTCTTGTGTTCCTATAAATTTAAGAAACACTTAGTTGGATTTTATGGATCTTGGTTTTAAAGAATTGTCTAATTTGTTATTTTGAAAAGGTTGATTAATTGAGTTTAGATTAAAGTTAATTAATCTTAAAAATTGTTTAATTAATTTTGAAGTTAAATTTTGAAAAATTTTGTTTAATTAAATTTTTTAATTAATTTTGAAAAGTTAAAGTTTTAATTAAATTTTAAGTTTTTGAAAAGTTTTGTTTAATTAAATTTTAAGTTAATTAATTTTGAAAAATTTGTTTAATTAAATTTTAAGTTAATTAATTTTGAAAATTTGTTTAATTAAATTTTGAAGTTAATTAATTTTGAAAAATTTGTTTAATTAAATTTTGAAGTTAATTAATTTTTAAAAAATTTGTTTAATTAAATTTTGAAATTAAAATTTTTTGAAGTTAATTAATTTTGAAAATTTGTTTAATTAAATTTTGAAGTTAATTAATTTTGAAAATTTGTTTAATTAAATTTTGAAGTTAATTAATTTTGAAAATTTGTTTAATTAAATTTTGAAGTTAATTAATTTTGAAAATTTATTTAATTAATTTAAGGACGGCTCCCCGAGGCTCAATCCTTATTAACGTTAAATTGATTGCAAAGGACGGCTCCCCGAGGCTCAATCCTTGCAATAATTGAATTATGTTGAGTTTTTAATTTGATTAATTTTGAAAATTTGTTTGTTGGGTTATTTCGGTTTATTACCTATTCATCTCACCCAGTCTAAGTGGTCAATCAGTTAACCTATGGGTTGAATGTGAGATGATTTCAATTTTATCTTTGTTTATTGTGAAAGGTATCTATACTTGATCAATTTTGAGTTAGATTCAGGTTTAGCCTTCAACCAATTAAGTACACATTTCAAAAATTGATTCCCAGGTTGTGGCGAGGCACAGGGGCCTTCTTGGTTATCGGAGCAACGACCACTTCCTAGACAGAATCAATTCAAGAAATTATGGACTTAATCGATTCAAGAAATTATGACTTAATCGATTTATTGAAAAACCTTGGTCTAACTAGTCTAGGATGTGGCGAGGTAGCTTCGGTCAGTTCAGTTCGACTCCGTGAACCAAGTCAGGTACTCCTTACCCTTCTTGACCACTTTGTCTAGCCTCCCTGACGTACTATCATCTCGCCCCACCCTGGTACTATGTTGGCAAGAATTGATCAAGTAGTTGGTCCTTAAACTAGCCTAACTTCTAATACAGGAAAATAAATCTAAGTTATACAAGAAATCAAACAAGTTGTTTTGGTTCCCCCGGGATCGTGCCCCTTGATTGGTCGAACCAAGTGGACCTGATCCTTAGGAACCAAGAATTGGTTCGGTCCGACTGGGTTAACCAGCCGGGACTTCGGAACCCACGCTTGGACTCGTGTTCGGTTTCTACGTGTGAGTGCTATGAATGATCTTTGTTTAGCCGCCGCGTATCCGATGCCCGATCGGTTGTATCCAGCCTTCTGCGATCCAAGCATCATATCCAGATACTTGGACCCGGAGGTGAATTTTTCCAGCGATCGTCTGAGTTCACCGACTTGAACTTTCAGTTGAGCATTTTCTTCCTCGAGTTGAACTCGAGTCGAATCCTCAACCGAATCGTTCGGAGTCGGTGACTCAGGGTTGACTTTCTCTTTGAGGAGTACTAACTCCTCTTGGAGCGATTCACCCACGGCCTCGGACTTGGCTAATTTTTTACTTAGACTAATTATAATTGAGAATAATCTATGTCGACTTACAGTGGGTTTCGAACCTTCGGAAACGGATACGGATCCGTGGCTTTCGTCGTCCGAGTCGTAGTCGCTTTCATTCGGGTTGTCTTGTGCCGGAAGCGCGAGGAAACTCTTCGTTGGTTCTTCGTCCGACTCCTCGGATGATGATTCGTCCCACGTTGCTTTTAGGACCTTCCGTTTCTTCTTTTGGTCCTTTCGCGGGCAGTCGGCGATGAAGTGCCCCTTTCGTCCGCAGCCGTAGCACTTCGAATCTTCTCTTCCGGTGGTTGGCTGCTTTGATGTGTTCACGACCTTTTTGATTTCCGACCGGCGAATCCCGCGTTTGTTCCGGAACATCTTGCGAACAAGATTCACCAGTTCGGTGGTAACATCCTCGTTTCCGTCGGTGTCCGATGATTCCGATTCTTCCGGTACTTTTCATCTTTTTGGCTCGGAACCTGCAATTAAAGCAATACCTTTCTCCTGCACTTCCGTATTAGATTGTTCATGTAAGTTCAAATTCGGAAAATAATTCATCTAGTTTAATTTTATTTAGGTCCCTGGAAACTTTGTAGGCATCTACCATTGATGCCCACAAGGTATTCCGAGGGAAGGCTTTGAGTGCGTACCTTATAATATCGCGGTTGTCGACGCGTTCTCCTATCGAGTGTAGGCCGTTGAGGATGTCCTTTATTCTCGCGTGTAGCCCGCTTGCCGACTCTCCTTCTAGCATTTTAATATTATATAATTTATTAATCAGCAGGTCACGCTTGCTTACCTTGGTGTCGGAAGTGCCTTCGTGAAGTTCGATCAATTTGGTCCACAGCTCCTTGGCACTGCTGATTGGTCCGACTCGGTTCAACTCCTCCTTGGTTAGTCCACATTGAAGCGTCTGGGTGGCTTTTGCATCTGCCTCGATTTTCTTCATCGTGGCGGTATCCCAGAGCTCGCAAGAGAGTGGTTTTCCATCATTACCAGTTGGGATTGTGAGTCCCGTCTGGATGATGATCCACATCTCTACTTGTGTTTTCAGGTGACATTCCATCCTGGTTTTCCAGTATGGAAAATCGTCACCCGAAAACAGAGGTGGTCGTGCGGTGCTTGAGCCTTCTTGTTGAGCCATTTGTTTTTGCACACAAGAAAGTAAAAGAAAAGAATTTCCAAGACTTGGTCTTGGATTAGTAGTGCGGGAGAAAAGAAAACAAAAAATTAAATAAGCGAAAAACTCGAAAAACGTCTTGAATCAGTGGTTGCACTGTTTTCAAGAGCCCCCGCTCTGATACCAATTGTAGGATCGAAAACACGCTAGAGGGGGGGTGAATAGCGTGTTTGCACGCTTTTCGATTTTTCGTAAAACTTCGAGTGCGAAAGCGGAAGCAATTAAACAACAAGTGCGCGGAAGCAAAATTAGAGAGAAAGTAAAAAGAATTGACACGTTTATTTTTACTTGGTTCACAGCGCAACGCTGCTACTCCAAGGCCCACGGTCCTTGACCGTTTACGTTGGGCAATCCACTAAGATACTTGCCCCTTTCCGGCAGCAAGTATATCGAAAATCCGATTACAAAACTTGAGTACAAAGTATAAACAGAATTGAATTACAACTTAAGTTTTCGTTACCAAACTTTCGCTCCCCGGAAGTCGATTTCGGCGTCTCGGTGTTCGGAACAGTAGCTTGAAGCAGGCACAGCACCGACGTCGAAGTTGGAAGTCACGGGAGTCGCGGGAACGGAGTTTGGAAGCTTTGGAATGGTTGAATCTCGGCTGCTGCTCGCGGACTCCTTATATAGTCGACCTGAGTCGACTCAGATAGCGATCTGGGTCGACTCCAGCGCGCGTGGCAGATAAAACTTGATCGGCTTCGTCGCTTATCCCTCCTGAGTCGACTCTGATCTCGTTCTGGGTCGACTCCAGTCGCGGTGGCGGCAGCGGCGATAAGTTTTGACCCTGAGTCGACTCAAAAGCTCACCTGAGTCGACTCCAGGCTGATTTGGCAGAAAACTCGACGCGCTGACTCCGGATTTCGGCTGACTCGGCTGGAGTCGACTCCAGAACCCATCTGGGTCGACTCCAGACCCGAAAAATCAATTTTTCGTCCGGAGTTAAGCATTCGTCGGGCTTTTTCTTCCTGCACAAAAGTTAGCTCACAAATAACATGTAAAGTATTTGAGTCGGTTCACCGAACCAACTCCGAGTCTTAACTTCGGATCTCCGGTGAGATCCTGGGTTAGACCGACGCCTACTGTTCCTCGTAGGAACGCGTCCTCACCCACTCCCTCGGGAGAATTTACCTGATGCCAACCGAGTCCTCCTGACCCGTTGGACTTGTGCTCGGCTCTGTCGTTGCCCCCCAGGACTTGTAATGCAACTGATCCTCCTGATCAGTCCATTCTTCTACTGCAACTTGGTCCTCCTGACCAAGTCCAGCCTTCTGCAACTTGGTCCTCCTGACCAAGTCCAGACTTCTGCCTGGTGCACTTTGACTCTGCCAAGACTTCATGCCTAGCAGCACTAGGACTTAACCTGTTTTCTGCAAGCTCAATTCAACCTGGTTAGCCAAACCACATACTTAACTTGATCCTAGTTCCATAATCAAAACTCAGGTTCGATCTGCTAGTGCTTCCTGCACTAACATTGGAAAGACTTCAAGAGAGATCTCAAACATAAAAAGGAAGAGATCTCAAGCATAAAAAGGAAGATATCTCACTTGAAAATCTAGCTAACTCTCTTCGTATTGAAGAAGAATTGAGAAAGCAGGAAACCCCTCAATCAAAGGAGGATGAAAAAGGCAAAGAGTCAACTACCAAGGTGAATGTCATAGAAGAAAGTCAAAATAGCAAGTTCAAGAAGAAGACTTTCTATGACAAGGACAGTGGCAAAATCAAGGAAAAGAAAGGCAAGTGCTATCATTGTAAGAAGCAGGGGCACTACAAGTATGAGTGTCGTCTTCTCAAGAAAAATAGAAATGCTCTAAACTTTTACAACAAAGGGAATGATGAGAAGGCACTTGTAGCCATGATCATCGAAATCAATATGGTTGATGAAGAATTCACCTGGTGGGTTGACTCTAGAGCCACCCAACACATATGCAAGAATAAGGGCTTCTTCAAGTCCTTAAAAGAAATTGAAGATCCAGCATCTGTTGTCTACATGGGGAACTCCTCAACAATACCCATCAAGGGAATTAGGGAGGTTGATCTAAAATTTACTTCGGAAAAAGTTGTACTTTAACCAATGTGTTGTTTGTTCCCGAAGTTAGGAAAAATCTTGTATCGGGTAGTCTTTTGAACAAGTTTGGGTTCAAACTAGTTTTTGAGGCTGATAAGTTTGTGCTTTCCAAGGGTGAGATGTTTGTTGAAAGGGTTATCTTTATAATGACATGTTTAAGCTAAATGTTATGTCTATTAATAAGAATGCATCCTTTGTTTACTTGACTGAGTCTTCAACTATTTTATGGCATTCTAGACTAGATCATGTTAATTACAAAAGAATTTATGATATGATTAAATTAGATCTATTACCTAAATATACACAAAATGATAACGAAAAATGCAACATTTGTATGCTTAATAAAATAACCAGAATGCCTTTTCCATAAATTGAAAGAAAAACTAATAAGTTAGAATTAATGTATAGTGATTTATGTAATTTGCATGCAACTCCAACTTTAGGGGAAATAAATATTTTGTAACATTTATAGATGATTACACAAGATTTTGTTACGTTTATTTGTTGCACTTTAAAGATCAAGCTTTGCAAATGTTCAAGTCTAATAAACAAGAAGTTGAACTTGCAAGTGATATCTCTATAAAAATAAAGATTTCTTTGAGTCAATCGGTATCAAACATGAGTTGACTGCACCTGATACACCACAACAAAGTGGTGTGGCTGAAAGAAAAAAATAGGGTGTTAATGGAAATAGTTAATTCCATGATGACTAATGCAAGTCTTAGTCAAGGATTTTGGGGCGAAGCTGCACTTACAGCTTGCTATATACTCAATAGAGTACCAAACAAAAGAAGTTCAATAACCCCTTATGAACTTTGTCACAAAAGAAAATCTAACCTCAAACACTTAAGAGTATGGGGTTGTAGAGCCATTGTGAGGCTTCCTGAATCCAAAAAGAGAAAATTGAGAGAAAAAGGTGTAGAGAGCATTGACAACCCTAGAAATGGTGGATATGTCACGAGTAGGGTTGCAAATTGATTTAAATTTTTAAAAACCTACGAGAAATACAAACAAATGTAGTATAGGGGCATCGAGTCGTATTTTTCCAAAGGCTAATATAAAATTACGTAAATTGAGCTTTCGTGTCGTTCTTTTTGGGGTTTTCCAAAGGTAAATGGGTTTTGGAGTTTTCAAATTAAAATGTAAATGGAAGAAATTAAAATCGGAATGAATTAATGACACTTGCGAGTAAAACCGAATTATCCCTAACCTAGAAGTGTAATGCAAGAAATTAGGGAATTTAATCAGCTAAACTAAAATAAGAAATTGAGTTCAAGGAAACTAATCTAGCTTGAAAAGATTAAAGCAAAGATGCAATCTAACTAATCAATTTCACTTACTAACAGCTAGAGCCATGCTTGAATCAATTAAACCTAAAGGAGCTGATACATGCACTGTTCTGATACGGAACAGTGCAAGTTTCAGGGTTTCAGAGTTTCAGATTGCAAACTTACATCGAAATAACAACTAAAATATGTTAGACTAAATCAAACACACTTGACTAGTAAGAGGAATTAACCACACGAAATGAATTTAGGATTCTTAGACAGATTAACAAAACTTAAAATCAAAGTTCAGAAATAAACTGCAGAACTCAGTAATCGAAAATCAGAAATACGAAACCTCCTTCAACCCTTCCCTTTTCCATTTCTTCTCCTCAACTTGGTGTCAATCAAACTGGTGAATCCACAATTTGGCTTCAATGATCCCTCTGGAGTCTTCAACTTGATCTCTGGTGTGATTTACTCGCAGCCCGACTCTGAAAAACCTAGAAAAACCCTTTTCGACCAAGAACAGAGGCTTGCACGAGCTGTTTTGAATGGCAAAAACTAGATTCCTTGTCTTCTCTTGGCTTCGATCGATTTTCTGATGGTTTAGGAGTTCTCCACGATCCTCCGAGAACCCCTCAAAGGACTGCAGCTTCGTATCGTGCAGCAGGTCACCGGAAACGCCAAGAACAGAGGTTGAAGCCGCCGGAGAAACCCTCGTCGTCGCGCCTCGTCCAGCTGCCGGAATTCACCCAATCGGCCGGCTTCAGACTCCTCGTGGATCAAGGATCGCAATGGAAGAGATTTGGGAAGAAGGGGGCTCGCCGTTAGGTATGCGTCCAAGTAGGGGATCGCGCGTGAGAACGAAGATAAACAGTGGCGCAGCCACTGTTCATCGATTAAAGCTTTGTTTTTATACGCTGATTAATCACAGAATATGGGTCGTCCATTTCTGATCCAGTGATGCAGCTCTGATCAGGGGTTTAGGGCAGCCTAGGGTTTGTGAAAAATTAATGGATCTTAATCAAGCTTGAGTTAGGTCATGTCCTACATGTGGCTTGATCAATTTGGGCGAATTTGGCACGATTCGATCGCGATTGAGCTCGAGCTTGGTCTGATTTGAACCCTACAATCAATTAAACTCAATTAATGTAAAATTCACCATTAAATCATGAAAATTATAATTAAGCCTCAAATAATGCAATATAAAACAAATACGATCAAATCAATTCATTACACAATTTATTTTCATGTAAAAATCCAAAATTAAATCGATTAAAAATGCATAAAATCCTAACTCATCAAATTCCCCCACACTTACCCTTGAGCGTCCCGCTCAAGTCAACAAAATAAGTTAAGATCGTACCCCTCCTAGATCATTATTAATCATGATTAGAAACAATTAAAAGAGAATTATCTAAATTGTAGAGTCTCAAAAGCTTAAACCCATGGACTAGACTCTTATACTCGGTTGACCACATAGCAAGTTTCACCCTTCATGATTAATTGAGATAAATGCATCACACTAAATCTCACGAGGTTATTTTTAGTAAATAAATTTAGTGGCTCTCATCCTAAATTATAATACAAGATCAAATTAAGGTAGAACTCACTCAAGCAACTTAAGTTTCATGCACTTCTATAAGCTTGCTTATTTTCTACTCTCCACCACCATTCTTGATTTGGAATCCACATCTATTAGGCTTATTGAAGACATAAAGAGATCATGAACTGAGACAAATGAAATAGGAATTTAGAAAATGAAATGCAAGAGAAAAGAAATTCAAATAAGAAAGTGAATGCAAGTGGTAGACATGGGTATGATTAAATGCCCATCAATGAACCTTGCCATGTTTCTAATTGCTTTCTTTTGTATCCTATTTGTTTCTA